>NC_041390.1:475694626-475805957 GCF_002162155.2 Triticum dicoccoides | reverse complement strand
CATCGCCCCCTCCTTGAACCCTAAGATAGATAGTGGGGTACCTCTCCGGCGAGCCCCCTCCCTGCTGCGTCTGGTTCTTCCTTAACTCCGGTGAGCCCCCACCCCCTGAAAATCGACTGAACCAAAAGTTGATCCAGTCGACTGAAGTGTAGCTAAATCAGAGCAGCAGCGCGAGCAAGAGCAAGAGCAAGAGCAGACCAGGTAGGGGACCGAGAGCAAGAGCAGAGCAGCAGCGCGAGCGAGAGCTAAAGCAGCAGCAGCTCCTACTGATGTGGACGCCGCCGCTGAGGGAGCGACGCCATGGAGGAAGTGGCCGGCGACACCGCCGTGGATGGAGCCGCGCCATGTCGTCTCGGGACTAAGCGTCGGTAGCACCATGAGATCGAATCAAGAAGAAAATGCGGTGATTAGTGTACAACCTCTTTGGTGACACCGATTAGGCCACAATTTCATCCGAGGAAATGGTGATGATGATGCTCTTCTGGTGGTGCAGGTGAAGACGACGGTGTGGGAATGGAGGTGGCGTAAAAGACGAGGGGAACATCGGGGCAGCTCTTTGGAGGTGGAGGACGGGGTGGCTGAACTGGCGGGACAACCAGATCGACAATAGATCCTCATCCGGTACGGCGGATGAGGAACACCGAGGTGTTGATGTGGACGTCGTCATCGGGGAAGAGGCTCCTGCTGGGTGATGGACGAAGGAGGGTGTGGGGCTTCGCGGGTTTTCCGGACCTCGGTGTACGAATGGGTGGGCGGATGTGGTGGGAGTGGGGAACCATGGCTTAGGGACGCACTTGTACGAAATGTGGGGTAAGTTACGAAAGTACCCCCATCGATTTGAGGCGGTTCTTTTGGTTCAGGGGTATCACGGGCATTTCACGTGTCGGGATTTTGCAGGAGGTGGGAGTTTTCACGCGCATTGTAATTTTGGAATAGCAAGGCGCGGGTTGAGATGGAGGGAGTTGTCGGAGCACAACCAGACAAAGATATATCTTAAATATTTCAGGCTAACAAGGCGCGGGTTGAAATTTCCGGACAAGCCTAACCTGTATTGTACCAAATCAATTCGCACTACAAATGTCACTCAGAACTTTGAATTCATGTTATGTTCAATTAAAATATTTCGCTACGTGTATAATGCATGTAACCTAGTACTCAAAAGAACGTTTTAGTGCATTCCAAACGTATATACTACCGCTTCAATATGAACTAAATTTGAATTCGTTTATCTATTTGAATAAGATCTACAATAATGATTGTTGTGAAGTCAAATCATTTGAATTCGTTTATCTGTTTTAATAAGATCTACAATCATCATAATTGTCAAGTTAAACCATCATTTGTGTATTATCTTCACAGCACACCACATGATTGGTCTCGAGTTACATATGGACTATGTGTACTATATGGACTCGAACTCGATTTTTTGAATCCACTATATGTTGATTTCAAATCATAGTACATTTCAAGCTCTAGCTAGATCTTCACAAACTAAACCATGTCTCATATGTATAATGTGTTTATCACATTATGTATGGTGCCCCCCCTACGCCTACAAGTATTTAGATGTGAGTTGCAAACACCACACATTACCACAAATTCAAATAAAATGTGAGAATGTTTGATATATAGTATTGTTTAGATTGTTTGATATTTAGTTGTGAGCTGCAAACACCACACATTATCACAAATTCAAATAAAATGTGAGATTGTTCGATGTATAATATGGTTTAGATTGTTCGACATTTAGCTATGAGTTGCAAACGCCATGCATTATCACATTATGGTATAACATGTGCAAAACCACAACACGCGTATCACCGCTATATTCATGCATGCATATGTTTAAAACACTATGATCTCCTGTTCAAATATATGAATCCACTTTCATATCAAATTATGATCTTTGTTAGTCTCTTACAACCACACAATCCTCTAACCTTTGTAGCTACCATTAACTTTCTCTCGTGCATGCACACGCCCTCCTCGCCCTCCCCCTCCCTCAGCATTCTATCCATCGCGCACATTCATTTTTTTCTTTAGGTCGTTCTCCCACAGTCTCCACAACTCCTTTCCGACACACAGCGATCGATAAACCTCTTCAGTGATGTCTGCCTACAACATACACACGCACCTTCAATCTCCTCCTTTATGTGTCCTTGCCTCGTGTCTCTCATACGGTCCCACACACGTGTAAACTCTCACCCCTCTTTTCATCGATCTCACAACCGCACACTCCTCCCCCTATCTAGCTAGTAGCTGGGCCTCTCGCACCACCTCCTAGCTCCATTCTCTTTGTCTATCCGTCTCGCCGGGCCTTATTTGCCTCTAACAAATGGACGTACACCGACCGATCTCCCGCTATACATATAACTAGCTAGGTCCTTATAACTCGTTTTTCCCCACGCGTCGATCGATCTACCTCATTAGTTGTGTCTCTCCCTTCCTCCGACAAACAACAATTGATCTACCAATCTAGTTAGGTTTTCTTACCAAACACATGGTTCCCCTTCATAATCCATGGATGTGTCCCGATAGATCTATCACGCACAGGCACACACAGAAACACATCCCCACTCTTATTGATAATATTGCAGTTCCACCCTCAGTTTGTCTAGTAGGCCTCTCCCACCATCTCCAAGAAGCAATTCCATCACCCATCCAGCACTCTACCCCTCTCCCTCCCTCTCTCTCTCCCCTCTCTCTCTCTCTCTCTCTGTCCCATCCTATTTCCCGTCCTTCAGTTATGTATGGACGTTGATCGATCTCCCTCAAGATATAGCTGGGTATCTCCTTCTCAACACATATACGAGTTGTTCTACCTCTATAGTTAGGCCTCTACCTACCCCTCCCCACCCCCTTGCACACACACACACCAATACATCGAGCGCTCTAGTCATGTCTCCCTACCACACACAAACTTGACATGTGCCCTCTGACGTTCCGGTAGCTAGGTCAGTCGCCCTATATCTTTGACTTGCACACACACACAATTTCGATGGCTCTCTTCATCGATCTCGCACCCACCCACTTGATCCTCTCTTTGACTCTATCGATATCTATGACCCCTCCCTCTCTTCTCGTGGATCGCCCGCCCCTCTATATATGATATGGATAGGCCTCCATTTCACACACATTGCATGCAAAATTTTGTTTGAGATGTCATCGACACATATTCCCACAAATACATTCACGAAATCAATCCCCCCAAAACAAAAAACACTCACGAACGCACAAGCCATTTTTCTAGGTTTGTATCTCTCACACACACCCACGTAGGTGGGGGACGTGCACGAAGAGAAGAGGTGCACGCATGGCGCACATACTCCCATCTCTTTCCCAACCACACCCGCGTGGGTACACGATGGACTGTACGAAAATGCAGCCCACATGGTAACTTGACACGTGTGCTGGTTGTCCACTAGATGGAGGGAGGATCATCTACCACGGGTGAACAAACAAATTGCGACTTGACGCGTTATGTTAAAAAAGAGGCAAACCATGTGGGGCCTACCTTAGAGGCAAGGCTCTATACACTAGAGTACTTTTGATGTGTCCCGTCAACTCGCAGAACGAGGAGAAGCTTGCTTAGTACGCCCGCTCCCTCGCCCACCGCGAGGTGGCTCGCAGGACGAGGAGAAATTTTTACTAGTACTCCCTCCGTTTACTCCTCGTCCCTACCTTGGTTAGAGAGATTATCATATTGTTTGGAATATATGTCCTTTAATAGATTTCAATATGAACTACTAGTACATACTCCAAACACTGATGTATATAGACATATTTTAGAGTGTAGAGTCACTCATTTTGCTCCGTATGTAGAATAAAGTTGAGACACTTATTTTGGAACGGAGGGAGTACATATTTGCTATGATCTGTCAATCATTGAGATGCAATAGCATGCATGTTAGTCTCCTTTGTATTTGATGAAATGTTGCAACGGGCCACCTTGGATGCAAGATACATGTAACAGAACCTGCAAGCTTCATAACATTGTACTATCTCACTGATAAATTACAGTACGTACTATACAAGTACTTCCCCATTCCTAAATATAAGTCTTTGTAGAGATTTCACCATGAACCACATATGGATGTATATTGATGCATTTTAAGTGTAGATTCATTCATTTTGTTCCGTATGTAGTCCACCTAGTGGAATCTCTACAAAGACTTATATTTAGGAACGGAGGGAGTACTATGTAAAGAGTTAGGTGTCGCACGGTGTCCAAAAAATATGGTGATAGTGTGAGGTGGGCCATGTAATCACTGAGCCTGCATGTTTTCACTGCTCTTACACTCCTCCGCTATAAGAATGGAGAAAATTGTAATCTATTAGTACCTCCTTACTCCGAAAGCATGGGGCATCCAATAGTCCTACCACCTCAGTAATAATGACCAATGAGCCGTCAAATCACATAGACCCAGCAGTAAGTTGGACGGATGAAGCAATTATCACTCTTGAATCCGCTTCTCCCTTCAACGCAGGCACCAGTGAGAGGTCGCGTTCGCTCTGCCCGGGCATGAATGAGGCACTGAGCGTTTCGGGCTGGAAGCGCGCGCGGGCGATGGAGGGGCTTTGGGTGGGCCAGGCTGGTCAGGAGCGGGCGTGGCAGCTGTCTGCCTGTCCCTACTGGACGCCCGGAAATGAGAGGATGCATCGACTCTGGTGACTAAAATCATACACTACACACCATCTCTTTGTAGGAGTAGGTCGATCTGTCGCTCTCTCTAACACACACATGTCGTTAAATACACACACATGCGCACACACACATGTTCATAGAATAGGAAAATTGTGCGAGTGCGAAGCCACAGGAAGTGAGATACAAATGGAGTACACACAAGAAGAGAAGAGGTGACGAATATTCCATCAAACCTGGACTGAGGAGTAGTACTCCCTCCGTCTAGGTGTTAAGTCATCCTATGGAAATTAGATATTCCCAAAATGTTTAGGCGTCGTCCATTAACTTCGCATCTCAATCCCCTCCTGGCCTCGTTGCTAGCGAGCATTGTTACTTAGGGTGCGTTTGGATCCTTAGCAAGAACAGCTTATAGCATAGCTGGGCAAGGTTAGGCGTTTGTAACTGTTAAAATATGTTAGCTTTTGTGGGCCAGCTAGATTGGGTGGGCTAGAAAAACCTTGCTAGCTCAGGAGAGCCAGATCGGCTCGCTTCCGACGGCAAACTTCGCGTAGTAGTAACATAGACTAGTAACATATGCATGTTGTACTAGTCCAAGTTACTCACCACTATGGCCAGCCTAAGCAATGTAACAAAACGCTCCTTACTCTGCCTTGTTATCTCCCTCGGAAACCCAATGCATGGAGCGCAACTACGCGTTGATCAGTCAAGAAATCAAAGTCAGTTTGCATGCGAGTTAATACGTGGCCCTACATGGTAGCTAAAACAGCATCTGTTAGTTGTCTGGATTAATTGTTGCGTTTAGAGACAAAAATCAGGGCTTTGATTGGAGGAATGACTGGTCAAGTTTCTCCTTCTCCTCCAATCTTCTTGCACCTTGGTCCCGCTGCACCTTCTAATGTGACTTATTACACCTAGACGGAGGGAGTCGTACGAGATACGATGGCACACTGACTTAGGTCGAATACAAGTGCACAAAATTGTGTGCATGTTATAATAATGATTCACTTAAAATAGTATGTGAGCGAATAGAGGCATCAATTGGACAGTGTTCCTGAGCAGTAGCGAGATGTGTGAGGTAAGATACACCGCTAGCGCTTTTAATTTTTCTTATTAATTTGTTTGTTTCACCCTCTGACTGGTGGGGCCCAACGTACTACGTGGAGAGAGGTAAGGTGACTAAGGCTGCATTATTTCTACACCACCGTGGATAGTCTTACCACCAAAGCCACATGACACAATTATGATTTAAATCCCAATGAATCCCACACACAAAAAAACATGGCATGCTTGTCACACGATTATGTTATTTTCCTCTCATTGAACATAACGAGAGGGTTGTGTAGCTGGTCAGCCTGTTTGCTCATCAAACTCGAGGTCTTGGGTTCAATAACTACACTTGAGCATAATTTGTGCCAGGAGGATTCTTTGACTGGTCAAAATGGATGGATACGGAGCTATACGATCTCGTAGTGACCGTATAATCACCTCATCACGTATAAGCTGCAGCCTTGGCGCTTGTTTTCTAGGGTTTGCACTCTTCACACTCTCTCCAGTATATATATACACGCTGGAGCCTCAGCGCTTGTAGTTGCTCTCTTTACACTCTCTCACCCTCTCCAGATCTAAAAAAGACTTCGTTGGCCTCTCTCTCTCCCCTCACTGCTGGTCTGCTTGTAGTTGCTCTCTTCACACTCTCTCACCCTCTCCAGATCTAAACAAGACTTCATTGGCCTCTCTATCTCCCCTCACTGCTGGTCAAAGAGCCGGCAGGATCCATCCACCGGGAAGGGAAGGAGGCTTAAAACTGTCGCCATCGGCGAGGGAGGAGGGAATCCACTACCGGCGCAGCTGTTCACTTTCACCCAGCGGCGGCGCGGGAGGGCCTCTGACCCCTTCTTCTTCGCCGTTGTACATAGTGTGGGTCGAACGGCCTCCGGTCGCCCACCGAACCACACCCCAAGAACCTTAAGGTAGAATTTACTTATTCCACACGCATTGCTCTAGCTACATGTGGGCTTTTCCGCTTATGCACTCGAATCTAGGTGTTGGATCAAACAGGAAAGTAGTGGGGAAAGTTGTATACCATGAATCTAGGATGTGGTTCAAAGTGGAAAGGAATGGGGGAAAGTAGTGGGAAAAGTTGTATAGCATGAATCTAGGACGTGGTTCAAAAAGGAAAGGATGGGGAAAAGTAACGGGGAAAGTTGTATCGCATGAATCTAAGACGTGGTTCAAAGAGGACATGAATGGGGGAAAGTAGTGGGGAAAGTTGTATAGCATAAATCTAGGACATGGTTGACAGAGGAAAGTAAGTGGGGAAAGTACTAGTACAGACTGACTATCCAGCACCTACGTTGGTTGAAAAGGGAAAACAATGACAAACGCAATACGCACATCTATAACGAACTGATCTTTTGTTTTGGAGGACAAGGCTGTAGAGTTTGAGCAGGACTAGATTTGCGGCGCTCACATAGGGAAAGGTGTCTAAAGATAAAAAAAACTGGGACCAACACAAATATGCTCCTTGGTTGTTTGTTCTTTGTTGCAACAGACTGTGCATCACCCGAGTACATCGGTAGATGCACATGGTGCTGGTGCGTCCACTATCCCGTGCAACTCTTTAGCTATTGTTAATCTAAGGCCCTGTTTGGTTCAAAACTCCCTAGTCCCTACTTGCTTGGTTCTAGGGACTAAACATGGACTAGAGGTTATTAAATGACATGCTAAAAGACCATGTTACCCCTAGTAATGAACTAATAGAGACAAGGTGCGATGCGTGGCAGGGCAGCTATTGCAAAAAGTCCCAAAAAGACTCTCCCTCGGGGTCTTCTTTCTTTAGTCCCAAATGCCCACTTTTAGTCCCTAAAAGTCCCTCCTGTTTGCTTTAGATGGGACTGACATGGAGTTTTTTAGTCCCTCCACCAAAATGTCCCTTTAAACAAGCACCCTCTAATAATGCCGTTGGGAAATTGATGCAATGCCACAGTTAAAAGCAAATTACATGTTTAACAAATTTTATTGTTAATATAATCTCTCTGTTAATATTGATCAATGCCACCATTTGAGAAATGCTACAATCTTGCTTTCTTTCCCATTTAGGTAAGGTAGATACTTCTTTTTGTTGGCTTCTTTGTCATCCACTGTTATTGACCACTAGTTGTTTCCTTTGCACCTCTGTGTAAACAGAGTTATCTACTTCACCTCGTTGCCATTGTGACCTTTTGTTGCACTGCACAAAACACTTTCGTTTTAAGAATGTTTTGTGCAGTTCAACCAAAATGTCACACCGACAATGTTGGTTTATTGCTTGATCTTAGTGGAACTGCATAAGAGGTGATCTTACTTCCTATCCGTGTTGGCAAATTTGGTTCAGATCTTCTTCTTATGAGTTGTTTGAATTCCGCATCATCAGAGGTTAGTACTAGCCTTCTTTCACATGATTCTGCAGTGTGCTTTCATATGTTGTGCTACTTGTACGGTAATGTTGCTTGATTTTAGTGAACTGCACAAATGGAGACAAGACTTCCAATCCGTATGTGCACCGCAATATCCCATTGAGGTAAGATAAGGATATTTCACAACCGCTGGCCTGTATTTTGCCACTTTCATAAGAAAATTAATGTCATTGTTTAGTGCTATACTTGTGCAACCTAATTGACATGCCAAATCTTACATTGAAGGCGAAGCTTGTCTGTTATTGAACCAAGTGATGAAGGGGAAGAACAAGCGGAAGAAAAACAAAAATCAACTCCTGGTGCTGTAATGAAGCACTGGAACTGTGATGACACAAGTAATGATATAGTTTAGCATCTTAATTTATTGCTATGGCTGGAACGATCAATTTTTTTGCCACTGATTTGATGCCACTCTTAATGTAATACGTAATTATCTCTACTTGTGCAAACATGGATCTTCTTTGAAGATACCATATATTTTAGTGGAATTGCACAAGAAGATGTTGGAAACATTAATCTAATCGAGGAGTATATAGTAAGCATGGCCACCACAGTAGATAGCAACAGATGGTTCCGGAGAAGTGCCTCATCTGTATGCTCTACACAATAAGCCTCCTGACAAAGGTTGGTACTCGCCCGCTGATTTCATCCATATGATTGAGCTTTGTCATCTCTATTGGTGTTGTGCTACTGTTTAGATACTGTCATCAAAAAGTGGTATTGTCCTTGAGAAGTGCTTCATCTGTGTTGTTTTAAATATTTCCTTTCCTTTTTTTCGAGCAAACAGGGATGCTAGCATTTAGTTATCCTCTTGTCTTTGTACAACAGGATCATCCTCCTCTGAAGAAGAATATGGAGTACGTGAAGTGACTAGTTCTGATTATGCCAGGATGAAGAAGCCCTGTCTATCTTCTCATCAGAAGGAGCAGTTGAAGGATGGTTACATTACCCCCCACAAGACCAAACTAACTTCAGCTCAGAAGGACCGACAAATCTCCATTTTCTTGCTGTGATGCGCGGGTACAATGTTGTTCTAGGATTCTTTTCGGTGAGTTCCATTTTTCGAAAAGTGTGCTCTACATGGACCATGTCGGTGCCTGTTTAAACTGTCAATTCATAGTACAATTTGCTTTATACTAATCACTTTTTCGTATTTATGCAAACAGGGTGCTCAGCTTGATTTCAATGGGAACTGCACAAAATGTTCATGAATACATCGAATCATTCATTTCCACCACAAGAAAGGAGGTGCCGATAAGTTCAAGGTGTTGCAACATATAAGGGCGAAATCATACAAGCTACGCGCGAATTTGGTTGATTTTGGTGGAACTGTACAAAAAGAACAGCTGGTTTATTTAACGCGAGGTGCCATGTTAATGTCCGAACTGATGGCAAACCCTACCCATTCCACAATCGTAGGCATTTGATATTTTGGAATGGGAAAACCTTGTCAAATTTTGCTCATTGATTTTAGCAATAATACATGCGTTTGATATTTTCGGATGGGACGCCCTTTGCTATCAGCAGCGTCGATCCATTTTTTCTTTATTCTTTAGTTGTGAAGTAAATATTGGCTCTGACATGTGAATGACTGAGATGCATAATCATCGATTGTTTTGAATGTTCTCGATGAATTGCCAAGCCTGTGTGTTTGATTGCAATGTACATGAACGCTAAAAAGCTGCTCAAACTCTTTGTACTCCTTCTGTTCCTTTTTACTTCACACATTGTGAAAGTGCATACTTTTTTCTATAAGATTGGTCAAAGTAGAGATACTTTGACTGCAGACAAAACTTGTATGCAGACTAGAAAGGACCGGAGGGAGTACATGTGAAACTGCTGCAAACAAGGTGATCACCCTGGGAATAATGCTAGTACGTATTGTTTTGCATGTTCATCTAATGCCAGTGATACAAGAATTCAAACTAATCGAAATAAATTCATTCATACACGGTCGGATTTCATATAAACATGCCGGATTTCATTACATTTCATACATTCTTCAACTAAAAAGGGGTGCGCTGGAGGTATAATTAAATAACCGAAGCTACCCACCTGTGTCCTGCTGAGCTGAATAGAAGCTTCAGTGAGTTAACTGCAGGTGCAGTTGCATAACTGACATGTGGCCTAGATGCCTGTTGGGCCCATGTGTCAGTCAGCCAACTGCACCAGCAGTTAAGTAGAAGCAGCGTCCTTCTCCAACATAGCTCTCCGACTCCACGTCCCCACCAAGAAGCTAACCGGCCGTCAGTGGTCAACCTGCCTAGCTTGGCTTCAACCAAGGGTAGCAGCGGTGGCCTTACATGGACCCAAGTGACGGCGACCTATCGTGTTCTACTCTTCCTCGTTTTCTGTGTGGCGCAACCTTGCGGGCAGCGGGGCGGGGCCTCGGCAGAGCCAGCGATGTCCTCTATCTCATTGTCGGCGGGCGGCACCTCGGAGGAGCAGGGGAAATCCTCCCCTTCATTGCCGGTAGGGTGGGGCCTCGGCGGAGCCAGCGGTGTCCTCTGCCTCGTTGTTGGCGCCGCGGTGCCTCGGCGGAGCAGGGCCCCGTCGATGACAGCGGAGCAGGGACTCGTCGGAGCCGGCATTGTCCTCTGCCTCGTCCTCGGTCTCGCCAAACAGCGCCTCGCCCGCTTCATCGTCCTCTTTGTAGGCAGTCGCAACCTCCGTCACCCGCATGCGGTACCGCCAGCGCTTGAGGCGGCCCTCGCGGGCGGAGCGGTACGAGTCGAGCAACGCCTCCTGCTCCGCCCGCTCCGCGACGATCTGCTCCTCCGCCTGCAGGTGCTCCTGGAGGAGATGGTGGTTGTAGGCAGCATCGGCCTATGCCTCCCGGAACTGCTCCTCACGCTTCTGCCTCACCGTGTCCATATATTGGGCACGGGCCTCACCGATGGTCATGGTGCAATGCACCGGCGAGGATGGCACGGAGGAGGGGGTTGGCGCCGGATCGTCGATTACCATGTTCTCCATTGGGACGTCGTCGTCCTTCGGCTGCCCGCCGGCCAGCCAGTCGGCAGCAATGGCTGCCATCTCTTTGTGGTCAGTCGTCCGCCCGTCCCGAAGAGCGCTGGAGCGCGAGGAAGCCATGGTGGGCAGTAGTGGTGTGGACAGGAGAATAGGAACGGATGCGGATGACTGCGGCTATGGCCGGCGCAGCAGTTTATATAGCAATTGTGGGCGGCGGAGGGACAGATGTGTGGCGCCAGAGTAGCCGCCTCGGCAACCACGTATCATTAATGTGGGTGGTAGAAGGACGGACGGACGACACTTGTGTCGTTTGAAGGCGGAGCAATCGCATGCACCGGGAAGCGGGGCGGGCGGTGCTGACCGTTTCGGGCGGAAAGCGCACACGGGCGGAGGCGGTCTGGGTGGTCCAGGGCAGTCAGACTCGTGCTTGGCAGCGGGTCGGTCCAGCAGCCGGACATGCTGGCTCGCCAGCTACCTCGCCGAGCTGAGAGACGACAATCAAACGATGGACGTAGCTTCCGACTAGGAGCCGGCGCCACTGTCCAAGCCGGATCATGTCGTGTTCACCATAGAGCAGGTGCGGCCGCACTTTGACGCCCTAATGGCGGAAGAGCTACCAGCGTAGGAGGACCTGTGCTGCAACCTCCATCTCCTCAATGAGCACCGGTGAACAAGCGAACGACAATGCCGTCGCGGACATGTGGCCCTATGATCCTGGCTTCCCGAATGAGCAGCGGGCGCTGTACCAGACCATCTGTAGGGCCTGCGAGGCCCTCTCCGTCGTCCTTCGAGTTGTTGCGCTCGCCATGGCGCCGCCGTCTTGCGTTGTCAACATGGTCAACAGACATGAGGATGAGGAGATGACTTTACTTGGAGAGGATGACAGTGGGGACCCATCAGGGCCATAGCTGCGTGTACGAAAGTGCCTCCTTATTAGTATATAAAACAATAATTTTTTTGCTTCCTCCTGGTTTCCTGACATCAGGGTCCCACACCATTGTCAACCTATGTAGTCAATAAACGAGAGAATTGCACAAGAAGCGGCCGACAGCTGGGACCAAGCAGCTCGAGCAGTATTTTATTTTTGAGGTGTGAGCATTGCAGAGTTTTTCTTGAGCGATGTTTAGCCCAAATATTAATTTTTCTCCTCTGAACAACAACGAAAACATCGCTGCAGTTATTAACTGGGCGGGTTGTGGCCCGTCTAGCCTAGGCCTGATATCCAGCTCAGATATTAATTTTTTTCAAGATGAAAATGGCTAGCCCAGCTATGAACGATTCTAGCTCCAATGACCGTACGATGTCCATCCAACAGCCGTAGTGCTTCTTCAACCTCTGGTCTTGTTGCTCCAGCCGCCCAAAGCAGCGCCGGTCGTGCCGCATGCTCCTGCCTCCCGTGGCCGGCTGTGCTGCCCCGGAGGCCTCATCGCCCCTACTATTCCCACCGCTGGCCAGGCCATCCCTCTACTCACCCACACCCATTGTTATTCTGCGATGACGATAACCTCACACCGCAGCGAACCAGTGAACCCTCATACTACTCTACATGTGGGCATCCACTGTCATGTCTTCCCCGGCTCCGCGTTGTCCCCTTCCTAGGCCTCGCCGTCGTCCACCGCCCTGGTGCTCTCGACGCGGCGTGGTCAACGTGGTTAAGGAACGACTTTCATCGGACGTGGACTGTACGTGGAGAGGATGATAGCTGGGTCCACGGCCGCAACAAGGAAGTGCCTCCTTATTACGCGCAAAATAATTATTCATCCACCTGACAGCGGGGACCCACCTAACGGGCCATCGTATTTCACAAAAAAAGTTTCCCCCTGACTGCTGGGACCCACCAGCTACATCTTCGCACACAAGGAAGTGTGTCTGGGCAAAAACAAAAAAACAATTCGCCCCCTGACTGCTGGGACCCAGCAGCTACATCTTCACACGCAAGAAAGTGCCTGACAGTCGGGACCCACCTGGTCGAAGCGTACGTAGCATTGTCATTCTGGTCGTGAACGTGTACGTACATACTGGTCGATGTAGAGGCACGCACGTGTCGTAGTAGAGGCGCGCACGTAGCATGTACACGTACGTACAACGGCAAGTGTGCAAGAAAGAAAATACGGCCACGTACATACATACGGGCAGGGTCTCGAACGCCTACTCGCGCATACGTACGGCCAGGGCTCGTGTACATGGCTGGGTCAGAACAGAGAAATAGCGTCGTCATCGTGTTCATGGGGAGCCAACCGGCTGGGTCGAAATGGAATGCGTCGTCGTGTTCATCGAGAGGGCTTGGACGGAACAACCGATGGAAACGAGGCCTGGCGTACCACAGAATGGAGGAAACAGCCTTGTGTTAAACCGGCCACGTTTGAAACGGGATCCTGTTCATCGGGAGGGGTCTGGCGTACCGCAAAATGGAGGAAACGAACCTCCTACGGTCGAAACGGGGTCCTGTTGATCGGGAGGGGTGTGGCGTACTGCAAAACGAAGGAAACAGACTTGTGTTGGAGCGCTACGGTCGAAATGGGGGGTCCTGTTCATCAGGAGGGGTGTGGCGTACCGCAAAACGGGACTCCACGGGATACTGTTCATCTCCACCGTCGACCCCCTCCAGCCTCCACGGGCTACTGTTCATCCACCGTCGACCTCCTCCAGCCTCCACCTGTGACTGTTCATCCACGGGCTCCTGTTCATCCAGCCTCCACCCCGCTACTCCACCGGCTACTGTGCAACCAGCCCTCTCCATGGGCTCCTGTTCAACCACCCCTCCATGGGCAACTGTTCATCCTGCCCTCCACCGTCTACTGTTCATCCTGCCCTCCACGGGGTGGTCTTGTTCATCCTGCCCTCCACGGGGTCCTGTTCATCCAGCCCCAATCGGCTCGATCAATCGGGGTCATGTTCATCTAGAGGCAACACCACGGGGTCCTGTTCATCCACCCCCACCGGGAACTGTTCATCCAACCCCCCAGCAACGCTCACTGTTCATGCAGAGGCAGCATCGATCGGCTTCAGTTAGCAGCAGTAGCGAAGGAATCGCTCGATCGGGTTCAGTTAACAGCCATCGATCGATCGCTCGGGTTCAGTAACATGTAGCCTGTAGTGCAATCGCTTGGGTTCAGTTAGAGCCCAACACCTCCCTCGGGTTCAATTAGAGCCCAATGCCTCGCACCCACGCGCGTGCATGTACGAGAGAAACGCGCATCGCTCGGTCGCAACCACCCACCGTAACCGGGAACACCCCGATATTTTCCTCGCCCTCGCTTCTACCATGGTTTTTCCGTCATGGACGGCCCAAAGAATGTCATGCCACTGCGTCTCTGGCCCGCCCAGGACGAAAATCCCATTTTCTGTCATGATTTTTTGTCATATAAGTAGGACCCCACCACATCTATGATGATACCGTGTTTTGTCACAATTATTGTCATAGAAGTGTCATAAGTATGTTAGAAAAAAATTCCGTTCGGCCCAAAATGTCATGGATGTGTCTTTTTTTGTAGTGATAAGTGTCATCCCTAGATCGGTAATGCTGACACACATAGTACTTGAAGGATTTATAACAGAGTTTCAATCACACACTTAATACATCGATAGTCTCAAAAGAGAACTTATTACAATAATATGGCTGAAGGCCATCTAAATAAGATAACAGCGGAAGGCTTGGAAGATAAAGCGAGTCCATCAACTCCAACGGCATAGCTGAGTGCACGACAACGACCTAGTGCACCTTACTCTTGGTCTAAAAAGTCTGCAACATAATACGTTGCAGCCCGAAAATAGGTCAGCACATGGAATATGCTGGCAAAATAACACTATAGAACAATGAACATGAAACGGCTATAACTATATGCATATATGGCTGGTGGAGGCTCTAAGTTTTAATTTGCATAAAGCTAATTTTTCCCTACAACAAAGGAATATGTTTTGTTTAACTATCATGGTAGTTGATAAACATTGAGAATGGTAACCCCATCTCAATCCCAATTAAAGTAATCATTAACCCAACAAGTTAATTAAATAAAGTGATGAGATCAACATAATAATTCAAGCACCAGATACTCAAGATGTCCATAACCGGGGACACGACTAATCATGATTAGTTTGTACACTTTGCAGAGGTTTGCGCACTTTTCCCCACAAGACTCGATCTCCTCCATTGATTTCTCGCACTACAAGATGTTGGAGAAACAGATGACCAAGACACAGTCTTTCAGAAGCATTAGCCCTTTCGACGGGTAAACCTTACCACCTACATCCCCTACATCTGCTAGTTTACCACTGAAAGATGTCACACAACATACTCAACTGTGCTAGAGGGCATAATGGCTTGTGGCTGCACACAGAAGTTTCTAGCATGAATAAAAATATGACCCCTTTGAGCTTGGGTGGCGGACCATAGGATGATCACATGGATTCCTCGGGATCTCCTTGGACAACACTGGATTGCCCCAGGTGCCCACCAACAATCCACCCAGATGTGTTTTAAAGTAGCCACCTTAGATAAGCCCTTAGTTCATAATAATACTCACAACTGTCATGAATCACTCAAACCAAACCGCGTCTACGTGCATAGCATATCAGTACAAGCATATCGTAAAAGTAACGCCCAGGGTTTGAATGAAAAGGGCAATAGGTACTACCTCAACTACTGCTTCCCAATACCCACATGTTATAAAGTCCTAACCATGCAATGTTTGAGGGTTTAAACTAATGCATAAAAACTGATTAACAAAGGGGTATGATCAAAGTGTTACTTGCCTTGCTGATGATCCGCAAACCCTAGAGACTGGTAGTAGCACGCTTCGCACTCCGAAAATTCTATCACAAACAAATAATAGCATACATAAGCACTCAAGCAATCGATGCAAGGGTAAAACTTGAGAGAAAAGATCCAAATCAAAAGTGCAAAAAAGAGCTTCAATTTGCAAAAAGAAACACTCAAATCGGAGTTGCAACACTCAAACTATGATCAAGAGAAGTTCGAATTCAAATATGCTTGCAACCAAATTTTAAATTGTCAAAACCATGTTCAAGTTGATTAACTGGAAAGAGGGGTCCATGATGAAGACTTTGGCGTTAGTTTCACTAGATTTGGATGAACGGTTGAGAAACTGTGAGGGTTTGAAGATCAGGGGCTAATCTATGATAAAAGTAATCGCAGATAGGTCCCTGGCCGAAAATAAGAATAAAAAGAAAAAGACTAACGAACGAACGTTCATTATCAGAGACAAACGAACGATTGCATTCGCGAACAGAGGCGTTCAGGCGAACGTCCGCTAAATAGCACCGCTCGAAGAAAACTGGGGAAAACCGATCTAACCCTAAAAGACCGAATGGTTTTATACCTAAAACCGAGCAAAAACTGACGGTCAATGGTGGCGGCTTCCGGCGAGTCTGGCGAGGCGGGGCAGCGTGCGGCGGCGTGGGGCGACGGCGGCGCGGGCGCGTGGTGCAGCGCGCGGGCGGCAGCGGTAGTGGCTCGGCTTGCGGCAGCGGCGTGGGGTGCGGTGGGCGGCGACTTGGGACGGGTAGAAGAGGGGGCGGCAACGGCGGTACTTATAGGTGGGGGGGTGGTCCGACTTGGCCAAGGGGCCAAGCGGCGGCGGCGGAGCGGTCCCGGACTCCCGCCGGAGTCCGGCTCGGGCGCGACTCGGACGTAGCGAAGGCAGTGGCCGCGGCTGGGACTTGGCCTGGCTCGGCTGGGCCGGCCGAGTTCGGCGTGCGAAAACTTTTTTCTTTTTAAAATAAATTCCGCCAAAGAAAATCCTAAATAAAAATAAAAAGTTCTAAAAATGGCAAAAATAATTTTCACCGTCTAAACAAAATATTTAGAACAAGGTGAACATTTTCTAGCCAAAAAATGCAATTTTGAAAAATGCATTTTTCTAATTCAAATAAAATAGCGATAAAATTCCAAATAAATTATTTATTTAATTTTAATATTTTCCTCCAATATTCCTCTCTGATTTTGGAGAAGTCATTTTATTTCCTCTCATTATTTTAATATCAGAAATATTTTGGAGAGAAAAATTATTAAAATCAAAATGATCCTCTTTTCAAATTTGATAAAAATTCAAATATGAAAATAAATGAAATCCCCAACTCTCTCCTTGGTTCCTTGAGTTGCTTAAGATTTCTAGGATCTCTACCAAAATGCAAAATAAAATATGATATGCATATGATGACCTAGGTATAACATCCAAATTGAAAATTGGGATGTTACAAACCTATCCCCCATAAGATGAATCTCTCCCTCGAGATTCGGGTTTGCTAGAAAATAGGTGTGGGTGGTCTTTCAGTAGGTCTTCTTCTCGTTCCCAGGTGTCTTCATCCTCGGTATGGTGGCTCCACTGAACTTTGCAAAACTTAATAACCTTGCTGCGTGTAACTCGACTGGCAAACTCGACAATCTTGATGGGCTTCTCCTCGTAGGTCAGATCACTATCCAACTGAATTGCTTCTAGGGGTATGCCCTAGAGGCAATAATAAAGTTATTATTTATTTCCTTATATCATGATAAATGTTTATTATTCATGCTAGAATTGTATTAACCGGAAACATAATACATGTGTGAATACATAGACAAACAGAGTGTCACTAGTATGCCTCTACTTGACAAGCTCGTTGATCAAAGATGGTTATGTTTCCTAACCATAGACATGAGTTGTCATTTGATTAACGGGATCACATCATTAGGAGAATGATGTGATTGACTTGACCCATTCCATTAGCTTATCACTTGATCGTTTAGTTTGTTGCTATTGCTTTCTTCATAACTTATACATGTTCCTATGACTATGAGATTATGCAACTCCCGTTTACCGGAGGAACACTTTGTGTGCTACCAAACGTCACAATGTAACTGGGTGATTATAAAGGTGCTCTACAGGTGTCTCCAAAGGTACTTGTTGGGTTGGCGTATTTCGAGATTAGGATTTGTCACTCCGATTGTCGGAGAGGTATCTCTGGGCCCTCTCGGCAATGCACATCACTTAAGCCTTGCAAGCATTACAACTAATAAGTTAGTTGCAGGATGATGTATTATGGAACGAGTAAAGAGACTTGCCGATAACGAGATTGAACTAGGTATTGAGATACCGACGATCGAATCTCGGGCAAGTACCATACCAATGACAAAGGGAACAACGTATGTTGTTATGCGGTCTGATCGATAAAGATCTTTGTAGAATATGTGGGAGCCAATATGAGCATCCAGGTTCCGCTATTGGTTATTGACCAGAGACATGTCTCGGTCATGTCTACATAGTTCTCGAACCCGTAGGGTCCGCACGCTTAAAGTTTTGGTGACGATTGTATTATGAGTTTATGTGATTTGATGTACCGAAGGTAGTTTGGAGTCCCGGATGAGATCGGGGACATGACGAGGAGTCTCTAAATGGTCGAGACGTAAAGATCGATATATTGGACGACTATATTCGGAGATCGGAAAGGTTCCGAGTGATTCAAATATTTTCGGGGGTACCGGGGAGTTACGGGAATACGAGGAGGAAGTAATGGGCTTCATGGGCCAAGTGGTGGAAGAGAGGAGGCAGGGCGCGCGGCCCCCCTAGCCCAAACCGAATTGGACTAGGGGGCCGGCCCCCCTTTCCTCCTTCTTCTTCCTTCTCCTCTCCTCCTTCCTTTCCTCCTCCCAGTAGGAGTAGGAAAGGGGAGTCCTACTCCTACTAGGAGGAGGACTCCTCCTCCTGGCGCGCCCATAGAGGGCCGGCCGGCCTCCCCCCTTTGCTCCTTTATATACAGGGGCATGGGGGCACATCTAGACACACAAGTTGATCAGTTGATCTCTCCCAGCCGTGTGCGGTGCCCCCCTCCACCATATTCCACCTCGGTCATATCGTAGCGGTATTTAGGCGAAGCCCTGCGTCGGTAGCAACATCATCACCGTCACCACGCCGTCGTGCTGATGGAACTCTCCCGTGAAGCTCTGCTGGATCGGAGTTTGCGGGACGTCATCGAGCTGAACATGTGCTGAACTCGGAGGTGCCGTGCGTTCGGTACATGGATTGGTCGGATTGTGAAGACGTACGACTACATCAACCGCGTTGTGCTAACGCTTCCCCTTTCGGTCGACGAGGATATGTGGACAACACTCTCCCCTCTCGTTGCTATGCATCACCATGAACTTGCGTGTGCGTAGGAATTTTTTTGAAATTACTACGTTCCCCAACAGTGGCATCAGAGCCTAGGTTTTATGCGTTGATGTTGTGCACGAGTAGAACACAAGTGAGTTGTGGGCGATATAAGTCATACTGCTTACCAGCATGTCATACTTTGGTTCGGCGGTATTGTTGGATGAAGCAGCCCGGACCGACATTACGCGTATGCTTACGCGAGACTGGTTCTACCGACGTGCTTTGCACACTGGTGGCTGGCGGGTGTTAGTTTCTCCAACTTTAGTTGAACCAAGTGTGGCTACGCCCGGTCCTTGCAAAGGTTAAAACAGCACCAACTTGACAAACTATCGTTGTGGTTTTGATGCGTAGGTAAGAACGGTTCTTGCTAAGCCCGTAGCAGCCATGTAAAACTTGCAACAACAAAGTAGAAGACGTCTAACTTGTTTTTGCAGGGCATGTTGTGATGTGATATGGTCAAGACATGATGCTAAATTTTATTGTATGAGATGATCATGTTTTGTAACCGAGTTATTGGCAACTGGCAGGAGCCATATGGTTGTCGCTTTATTGTATGCAATGCAATTGCGCTATAATGCTTTACTTTATCACTAAGAGGTAGCGATAGTCGTGGAAGCATAAGATTGGCGAGAGGACAACAATGCTATGATGGTGATTAAGGTGTCGCGCCGGTGATGATGGTGATCATGACGATGCTTCGGAGATGGAGATCACAAGCACAAGATGATGATGGCCATATCATATCACTTATATTTATTGCATGTGATGTTTATCTTTTATGCATCTTATCTTGCTTTGATTGACGGTAGCATTATAAGATGATCTCTCACTAAATTTCAAGATAAAAGTGTTCTCCCTGAGTATGCACCGTTGCCAAAGTTCGTCGTGCCCAGACACCATGTGATGATCGGGTGTGATAAGCTCTACGTCCATCTACAACGGGTGCAAGCCAGTTTTGCACACACAGAATACTCAGGTTAAACTTGACGAGCCTAGCATATGCAGATATGGCCTCGGAACACTGAGACCGAAAGGTCGAGCGTGAATCATATAGTAGATATGATCAACATATTGATGTTCACCATTCAAAGCTACTCCATTTCACGTGATGATCGGTTATGGTTTAGTTGATTTGCATCACGTGATCACTTAGAAGATTAGAGGGATGTCTTTCTAGGTGGGAGTTCTTAAGTAATATGATTAATTGAACTTAAATTTATCATGAACTTAGTACCTGATAGTATTCTTCTTGTCTATGTTTGATTGTAGATAGAAGGCCCGTGCTGTTGTTCCGTTGAATTTTAATGCGTTCCTTGAGAAAGCAAAGTTGAAAGATGATGGTAGCAATTACACGGACTGGGTCCGTAACTTGAGGATTATCCTCATTGTTGCACAGAAGAATTACGTCCTGGAAGCACCACTAGGTGCCAGGCTTGCTGCTGGAGCAACACTAGATGTTATGAACATCTGGCAGAGCAAAGCTGATGACTACACGATAGTTCAGTGTGCCATGCTTTACGGCTTAGAATCGGGACTTCAACGACGTTTTGAACATCATGGAGCATATGAGATGTTCCAGGAGTTGAAGTTAATATTTCAAGCAAATGCCCGGATTGAGAGATATGAAGTCTCCAATAAATTCTATAGCTGCAAGATGGAGGAGAATAGTTCTGTCAGTGAACATATACTCAAAATGTCTGGGTCTCATAATCACTTGACTCAACTGGGAGTTAATCTTCCTGTTGATAGTGTCATTGACAGAGTTCTTCAATCACTGCCACCAAGCTACAAGAGCTTCGTGATGAACTATAACATGCAAGGGATGGATAAGACAATTCCCGAGCTCTTCGCAATGCTAAAGGCTGCAGAGGTAGAAATCAAGAAGGAGCATCAAGTGTTGATGGTCAACAAGACCACCAGTTTCAAGAAAAAGGGAAAAGGGAAGAAGAAGGGGAACTTCAAGAAGAACAGTAAGCAAGTTACTGCTCAGGAGAAGAAACCCAAATCTGGACCTAAGCCTAAAACTGAGTGCTTCTACTTCAAGCAGACTTGACACTAGAAGCGGAATTGCCCCAAGTATTTGGCGGATAAGAAGGATGGCAAGGTGAACAAAGGTATATGTGATATACATGTTATTGATGTGTACCTTACTAGAGCTCACAGTAGCACCTGGGTATTTGATACTGGTTCTATTGCTAACATTTGCAACTCGAAATAGGGACTATGTATTAAGCGAACACTGATAAAGGACGAGGTGACGATGCGCGTGGGAAATGGTTCCAAAGTCGATGTGATTGCGGTCGGCACGCTACCTCTACATCTACCTTTGGGATTAGTTTTAGACTTGAATAATTGTTATTTGGTGCCAACGTTGATCATGAACATTATATCTGGATCTTGTTTGATGTGAGACGGTTATTCATTTAAATCAGAGAATAATGGTTGTTCTATTTATATGAGTAATATCTTTTATGGTCATGCACCCTTGAAGAATGGTCTATTTTTGATGAATCTCGATAGTAGTGATACACATATTCATAATGTTGAAGCCAAAAGATGCATAGTTGATAATGATACTGCAACTTATTTGTGGCACTGCCGTTTAGGTCATATCGGTGTAAAGCGCATGAAGAAACTCCATGCTGATGGACTTTTGGAATCACTTGATTATGAATCACTTGGTACTTGCAAACTGTGCCTCATGGGAAAGATGACCAAAACGCCGTTCTCCGGTACTTTGGAGAGAGCAACGGATTTGTTGGAAATCATACATTCAGATGTATGTGGTCCGATGAATATTGAGGCTCGTGGCGGATATCGTTATCTTCTCACCTTCACAGATGATTTAAGCACAGATGGGTATATCTACTTAATGAAACATATGTCTGAAACATTTGAAAAGTTCAAAGAATTTCAGAGTGAAGTTGAAAATCATCGTAACAAGAAAATAAAATTTCTATGATCTGATCGTGGAGGAGAATATTTGAGTTACGAGTTTGGTCTACATTTGAAACAATGCGGAATAGTTTCGCAACTCACGCCACCCGGAACACCACAGCGTAATGGTGTGTCCGAACGTCGTAATCGTACTTTACTAGATATGGTGCGATCTATGATGTCTCTTACAGATTTACCGCTATCGTTTTGGGGTTATGCTTTAGAGACGGCTGCATTCACGTTAAATAGGGCACCATTCAAATCCATTGAGACGATGCCTTATGAACTGTGGTTTGGCAAGAAACCAAAGTTGTCGTTTCTGAAAGTTTGGGGCTGCAATGCTTATGTGAAAAAGCTTCAACCTGATAAGCTCGAACCCAAATCGGAGAAATGTGTCTTCATAGGATACCCAAAGGAAACTGTTGGGTACACCTTCTATCACAGATCCGAAGGCAAGACTTTTGTTGCTAAGAATGGATCCTTTCTAGAAAAGGAGTTTCTCTCGAAAGAAGTGAGTGGGAGGAAAGTAGAACTTGATGAGGTAACTGTACCTGCTCCCTTATTGGAAAGTAGTACATCACAGAAACCGGTTTCTGTGACACCTACACCAATTAGTGAGGAAGCTAATGATAATGATCATGAAACTACAGATCAAGTTACTACCGAACCTCGTAGATCAACCATAATAAGATCCGCACCAGAGTGGTACGGTAATCCTGTTCTAGAAGTCATGCTACTAGATCATGATGAACCTATGAACTATGAAGAAGCGATGGTGAGCCCAGATTCGGCAAAATGGCTAGAAGCCATGAAATCTAAGATGGGATCCATGTATGAGAACAAAGTGTGGACTTTGGTTGACTTGCCCATTGATCGGCAAGCAATTGAGAATAAATGGATCTTCAAGAAGAAGACTGACGCTGACGGTAATGTTACTGTCTACAAAGCTCGACTTGTTGCAAAAGGTTTTCGACAAGTTCAAGGGATTGACTACGATGAGACCTTCTCACCCGTAGAGATGCTTAAGTCTGTCCGAATCATGTTAGCAATTGCCGCATTTTATGATTATGAAATTTGGCAAATGGATGTTAAAACTGCATTCCTGAATGGACTTCCGGAAGAAGAGTTGTATATGATGCAGCCAGAAGGTTTTGTCGATCCAAAGGGATCTAACAAAGTGTGCAAGCTCCAGCGATCCATTTATGGACTGGTGCAAGCCTCTCGGAGTTGGAATAAACGCTTTGATAGTGTGATCAAAGCATTTGGTTTTGTACAGACTTTTGGAGAAGCCTGTATTTACAAGAAAGTGAGTGGGAGCTCTGTAGCATTTCTGATATTATATGTGGATGACATATTATTGGTTGGAAATGATATAGAATTTCTGGATAGCATAAAGGGATATTTGAATAAGAGTTTTTCAATGAAAGACCTCGGTGAAGCTGCTTACATATTGGGCATTAAGATCTATAGAGATAGATCAAGACGCTTAATTGGACTTTCACAAAGCACATGCGTTGACAAAGTTTTGAAGAAGTTCAAAATGGATCAGGCAAAGAAAGGGTTCTTGCCTGTGTTACAAGGTGTGAAGTTGAGTAAGACTCAATGTCCGACCACCGCAGAAGATAGAGAGAAAATGAAAGATGTTCCCTATGCTTCAGCCATAGGCTCTATCATGTATGCAATGCTGTGTACCAGACCTGATGTGTGCCTTGCTATAAGTCTAGCAGGGAGGTACCAAAGTAATCCTGGAGTGGATCACTGGACATCGGTCAAGAACATCCTGAAGTACCTGAAAAGGACTAAGGATACGTTTCTCATATATGGAGGTGACAAAGAGCTCATAGTAAATGGTTACGTTGATGCAAGCTTTGACAGTGATCCGGATGATTCTAAATCGCAAACCAGATACGTGTTTATATTGAACGGTGGAGCTGTCAGTTGGTGCAGTTCTAAACAAAGCGTCGTGGCGGGATCTACATGTGAAGCGGAATACATAGCTGCTTCAGAAGCATCAAATGAAGGAGTCTTGATGAAGGAGTTCATATCTGATCGAGGTGTCATACCTAGTGCATTAGGTCCAATGAAAATCTTTTGTGACAATACTGGTGCAATTGCCTTGGCGAAGGAATCCAGATTTCACAAGAGAACCAAGCGCATCAAGAGACGCTTCAATTCCATTCGAGATTTAGTCCAAGTGGGAGACATAGAAATTTGCAAGATACATATGGATCTGAATGTTGCAGACCTGCTGACTAAGCCTCTTCCACGAGCAAAACATGATCAGCACCAAGGCTCCATGGGTGTTAGAATCATTACCGTGTAATCTAGATTATTGACTCTAGTGCAAGTGGGAGACTGAAGGAAATATGCCCTAGAGGCAATACTAAAATTATTATTTATTTCCTTATACCATGATAAATGTTTATTATTCATGCTAGAATTGTATTAACCGGAAACATAATACATGTGTGAATACATAGATAAACAGAGTGTCACTAGTATGCCTATACTTGACAAGCTCGTTGATCAAAGATGGTTATGTTTCCTAACCATAGACATGAGTTGTCATTTGATTAACAGGATCACATCATTAGGAGAATGATGTGATTGACTTGACCCATTCTATTAGCTTAGCACTTGATCGTTTAGTTTGTTGCTATTGCTTTCTTCATAACTTATACATATTCCTATGACTATGAGATTATGCAACTCCCGTTTACCAGAGGAACACTTTGTGTGCTACCAAATGTCACAACGTAACTGGGTGATTATAAAGGTGATCTACAGGTGTCTCCGAAGGTACTTGTTGGGTTGGCGTATTTCAAGATTAGGATTTGTCACTCCGATTGTCGGAGAGGTATCTCTGGGCCCTCTCGGTAATGCACATCACTTAAGCCTTGCAAGCATTGCAACTAATAAGTTAGTTGCAGGATGATGTATTACGGAACGAGTAAAGAGACTTGCCGGTAACGAGATTGAACTAGGTATTGAGATACTGACGATCGAATCTCGGGCAAGTACCATACCAATGGCAAAGGGAACAACGTATGTTGTTATGCGGTCTGACCGATAAAGATCTTCGTAGAATTTGTGGGAGCCAATATGAGCATCTAGGTTCTGCTATTGGTTATTGACGGGAGACATGTCTCGGTCATGTCTACATAGTTCTCGAACCCGTAGGGTCCGCACGCTTAAAGTTTCGGTGACGATTGTATTATGAGTTTATATGATTTGATGTACCGAAGGTAGTTCGGAGTCTCGGATGAGATCAGGGACATGACGAGGAGTCTCGAAATGGTTGAGACGTAAAGATCGATATATTGTGCGACTATATTCGGACATCGGAAAGGTTCTGAGTGAATCGGGTATTTTCGGGGGTACCGGGGAGTTACGCGAATACGAGGAAGAAGTAATGGGCTTCATGGGCCAAGTGGTGGAAGAGAGGAGGCAGGGCGCGTGCCCCCCCTAGCCCAAACCGAATTGGACTAGGGGGTCGGCCCCCCTTTCCTCCTTTTCCTCCTTCTCCTTCTCCCCCTTCCTTTCCTCCTCCTAGTAGGAGTAGGAAAGGGGAGTCCTACTCCTACTAGGAGGAGGACTCCTCCTCCTGGCGCGCCCATAGAGGGCCGGCCGGCCTCCCCCCTTGCTCCTTTATATATAGGGGCAGGGGGCACCTCTAGACACACAAGTTGATCTGTTGATCTCTCCCGGCCATGTGCGGTGCCCCCCTCCACCATATTCCACCTCGGTCATATCGTAGCGGTGCTTAGGCGAAGCCCTGCGTCGGTAGCAACATCATCACCGTCACCACGCCGTCGTGCTGACGGAACTCTCCCGTGAAGCTCTGCTGGATCGGAGTTCGCGGGACGTCATCGAGCTGAACGTGTGCTAAACTCGGAGGTGCCGTGCGTTCGGTACTTGGATCGGCCGGATCATGAAGACGTACGACTACATCAACCGCGTTGTGCTAACGCTTCCGCTTTCGGTCTACGAGGGTACGTGGACAACACTCTCCCCTCTCGTTGCTATGCATCACCATGATCTTGCGTGTGCGTAGGATTTTTTTTTTTGAAATTACTATGTTCCCCAACACTACATCTCTCAGAGGAAAATCGGCCATCTGAGCATGGCACTTCTTCAACTGGGAAACGTGAAACACATCATGAACTTCTGACAGTCCTTCGGGTAACTCCAACTTGTAGGCAACCTCTCCCATACGCTGCAGAACTTGGTATGGTCCTACAAATATCGGGGCTAACTTTCCCTTAACTCCAAATCGTTTAACTCCTCGTAGTGGTGACACTCGAAGATATGCTTTGTCTCCAATTTAGTAGACTACCTCCTTACGTTTAGTATCGACGTAACTCTTCTGCCTGGACTGAGCTATCTTCAGTCTATCTCGAATCAACTTAACCTTCTCTTTAGACTCTTTGATCAAATCTGGTCCAAACAACTGACGGTCTCCAACTCCATCCCACATTAACGGTGTCCGGCATCTCCTTCCATACAAAGCTTCAAAAGGAGCCATCTTCAAACTAGCCTGATAACTGTTGTTGTATGAGAACTCTGCGCAAGGCAAATTATCATCCCAACTAGATCCATAATCTAGCGCACAAGCTCTCAACAGGTCCCCTAGAATCTGATTGACTATCTCTTTCTGTCCATCTATCTGCGGATGAAAGGCTGTACTAGACTCTAGCCTGGTACCCAAGGTCTGGTGCAGCTGATTCCAAAACTTCGAGGTAAACTATGTTCCTCTATCTGATACGATGGTCCTCAGAACTCCATGCAGACATACCATCCTGGTCATATATATCTTGGCCAACTTCTCGCTTGTATAGGTGGTTTTCACTGGTATAAAGTGAGCTACCTTTGTTGAATGATCAACTACTACCCAGATTGAATCGTACCCCGATCGGGTCCTGGGTAATCCGGTGATGAAATCCATGCCAAGCTTGTCCCACTTCCATTCGGGTATCGGCATAGGCTGCAGTAATCCTGCTGGCTTCTGGTGTTCTGCCTTCACTCTTTGACATACATCACATACTGCTACATACTCTGCAATATCCTTCTTCATACCAGTCCACTAGAAACGCTCCTTCAAATCCAAATACATCTTGGTGTTTCCGGGGTGAATCGAGTATGGCGAGTCATGAGCTTCCTGAAGTATTAACTTCCTAATCTCAGCATTATTGGGCACATAAATACGATCCTCAAATCATAAGGTCTCGTGCTCATCCTCACGGAAACCCTTGGCTTTTCCTTTGCTCATTTTCTCCTTTATCTCAGTGATTTCCTTATCATCCTTCTGAGCTTCTTGAATCTTTCCCAATAATGTAGAATGAACCTCCATTGTTGCCACAAAACCTCTTGGAACTATCTCCAAGCGAAGCTCCTGAAATTCTTGACTAACTCCTGCGGTAACCCTTTGCTTACAAGGCTATTGGCATAACTCTTCCGGCTCAAAGTGTCTGCTACGACATTGGCCTTACTTGGGTGATAATGCAATTTCATATCATAATCCTTCATAAGCTCTAACCATCTCCTTTGCCGAAGATTTAACTCCTTCTACGTACTATCACACGGTACGGTTTCCCTGGTGTAGGTTGCAGAATTGACGCTTCTTCATATTCATAGCTCCACTTGAGACATGGGCTATGCGGAAAGCTTGCTGAAACTGATCCCATGTGACATTGGCTATGGGAAAAGTGGTTGTGTAATTCTCCCACCATGAGGCTATGGGTCCATCCAGTTGGTGTGCGGAAAAGCGCACCTTCTCCGCATCTATGCAACCTGCGTTGGTCAACTCCCTTCCAATCCAGCGTAACCAGTCATTAGCAACAATCGGCTCGGTGCTACTGGAAAACACCGGTGGATTCAACCTTAGAAAACGGGCTAAGTTGTCCACTGGAGATGGTGGCGGTGGGTTGTCATTGTTGTTGCCCTGGTTCTAAACTAATAGTTGCATCAAGGCATTCTGCTATTGGGTCAACTGAGTGAGCTCTGGTGGAAATACAAATCCAGGGTCACGTTTCGGTGGCATCTGATGGGTTTAGAGGGGAGAGATTAGAATAGAATGAGGTCTAAGGAGAAAACACTACCCATATGCACATGAGACAAACACATTCATATCACACCCCTCAATTCAAACAAGAACATACAATCGATCTAGCTGCCGTTACGAAAATACTCAGACTACTACTATATACATGGGGGAATACTACTGATAATATGGTGGTCATCTAGAAATTTTGATCGGTGGAAGACTCCATGATATCCGCTCCAGCTTCGTCTTCGTAATCATCATTACTACTTTTAGGGTCGGAGTCGGTGTCGTCGATGATGATGTAGTCTTCGGGATGGTCGTCATCTCCTCCTGGCGAGGGGTCTTCCATGAATACTCCTAGCTTCCTTGTCAGGTCGTCATTCTTTTCTACTAGTATTGCGATTTCCTGCTCGTATCCGTCGTGTGTAGACTCGAGTTCTTCTTCAAGCTCCATGTTCCTAGTCACCACCTTCTTCAGATCTATCATGCTTGCGCACATTTGGTTCTCCTAGCAACGAATGTGCTGGTTAAACTCCTGGATGAAGATTGCAATGGACATGTCCCTCTTGGTGCTGATCATCTCCCATTGCTCATCTCGGCACCCACATATCTGGTAGATGGTGTCCTTAAGATCCTTGTGATAAACTTCACCGATGCATCCCATGGCGATGTGGGCTGCCATACTCTTTCCTAGACTCCAGGTTGGTGCATCAAAGGAAAACTCTATGGGCTCAGTAACTGGCGTGAAAGTCCTTCCTGGAACATGAACTCGAATCATCCAACGCTCCTCTTATGGTAAAGTGGCGATGTAGGTCCCGGTGAAGCTTGGTATTCCAATGTTCAGGTACCTAGTAACTTCCTTCAAGTGTCGTCCAAAAGGGGTGTCTTCACCCGGTTGAGCAAACTTGTTCCTTGGGTCCGCCATCTATAGAGTGGAAAATGGGGAAGAGTCAGAAATGGGTAGAGAAGAGTGACATATCGCTTATCTTAGTGGTCGTGTCCTACAATTAGCGTGTGCTCTGATACCATCTTGTAGCGATCCAACCTCAAATGGTCGAATCTCTGTGCATAAGTGTCATCTCTGGATCGGTAATGCTGACACACACAGTACTTGAAGGATTTATAACAGAGTTTCAATCACACACTTAATACATCGATTGTCTCAAAAGAGAACTTATTACAATAATATGGCTGAAGGCCATCTAAATAAGATAACGGCGGAAGGCTTGGAAGATAAAGCGAGTCCATCAACTCTAACGGCATAGTTGAGTGCACGACAACGACCTAGCGCACCTTACTCTTGGTCTGAAAAGTCTGCAACATAATACGTTGCAGCCTGAAAATGGGTTAGCACATGGAATATGCTGGCAAAATAACACTATAGAGCAATGAACATGAAACGACTATAACTATATGCATATATGGCTGGTGGAGGCTCTAAGTTTTAATTTGCATAAAGCTAATTTTACCCTACAACAAAGGAATATGTTTTGTTTAACTATCATGGTAGTCGATAAACATTGAGAATGGTAACCCCATCTCAATCCCAATTAAAGTAATCATTAACCCAAGAAGTTAATTAAATAAAGTGATGAGATCAACATAATAACTCAAGCACCACATACTCAAGATGTCCATAACCGGGGACACAACTAATCATGATTAGTTTGTACACTCTGCAGAGGTTTGTGCACTTTTCCCACAAGACTCAATCTCCTTCGTTGATTTCTCGCACTACAAGATGTTTGAGAAACGGATGATCGAGACACGGTCTTTCAGAAGCATTAGCCCTTTCGACGGGTAAACTGTACCACCTACATCCCCTACATCTGCTAGTTTACCACTTAAAGAGGTCACACAACATACTCAACTGTGCCAGAGCCCATAATGGCTTGTGGTCGCACGAAGAAGTTTCCAGCATGAATAACAATATGATCCCTTTGAGCCCGGGTGGCGGACCATAGGATGATCACACGGATTCACCGGGATCTCCTTGGACATCACTGGATTGCGCCAGGTGCCTACCAACAATCCACCCAGATGTGTTTTAAAGTAGCCACCTTAGATAAACCCTTAGTTCATAATAATACTCACAATTGTCATGAATCACTCAAACCAAACCGCATCTACGTGCATAGCATAACAGTATAAGCATATCGTAGAAGTAACTCCCATGGTTTGAATGAAAAGGGCAATAGGTACTACCTCAACTACTATTTCCCAATACCCACATGTTATCAAGTCTAACCATCCAATGTTTGAGGGATTAAACTAATGCATAAAAACTGGGTAACAAAGGGGTATGATCAAAGTTACTTGCCTTGCTGATGATCCGCAAACCCTAAAGACTCGTAGTAGCACGCTTCGCACTCCGGAAATTCTATCACAAACAAACAATAGAATACATAAGCACTCAAGCAATAGATGCAAGGGTAAAACTCGAGAGAAAAGATCCAAATCAAAAGTGCAAGAAATGAGCTTCGATTTGCAAAAAGAAACACTCAAATCGGAGTTACGACGCTCAAACTACGATCAAGTGAAGTTCGAATTCAAATCTGCCTGCAACCAAATTTTAATTTGTCAAAACCATTTTAAAGTTGTTTAACTGGAAAGAGGGGTTCGTGACGAAGATTTTGGCATTGGTTTCACTAGATTTGGACGAACGGTTGAGAAACTATGAGGGTTTGAAGATCAGGGGCTAATCTGCGATAGAAGTAATCACGGATAGGCCCCTGGCTGAAAATAAAAATAAAAAGAAAAAGACTAATGAATGAACATTCATTATCAGAGACAAACGAACGAATGAGTTCGTGAACAGAGGCGTTCGGGTAAACATCCGCTAAATAGCACCGCTCGGAGAAAACCGGGGAAAAACCGAGAAAAAACGATCTAACCCTAAAAAAGCCAAACAGTTTTATACCTAAAACCGAGCGAAAGCCGACGTCGACGGCGGCGGCTTCCGGCGAGGCGGGGCAGCATGCGGCGGCATGGGGCGACGGCGACGCGGGCGCAGGGTGCGGCATGCGGGCTGAGCAGCGGCTCGGCTTGCGGCGCCGTCGCGGGGTGCGGTGGGCGGCGACATGGGACGGGGTGGAGAGGGGGCGGCGGCGGCGGTACTTATAGGAGGTCTGGTGGTCCGACTTAGCCAAGGGTCCAAGCGACGGCGGAGCGGTCCCGGACTCCCCCCGGAGTCTGGCTCGGGCGCGACTCGGGCGCGAGGAAGGCGGTGGCGGCGGCTGGGCCGGCCTAGTTCGGCACACGAGAACTTTTTTATAAAATAAATTCCACCGAAAAAATCCTAAATAAAAATAAAAAATAATTCTAAAAATGCCAAAAATAATTTTCACTGTCTAAATAAAATATTTAGAACAAGGTGAACATTTTTCTGGCCTAAAATGTAATTTTGAAAAATGCATATTTTTTAATTCAAATAAAATAGCGATAAAATTCCATTTATTTAATGTTAATATATTTCCTCCAATATTCCTCTGTGATTTTGGAGAAGTCATTTTATCTCCTCTCATTATTTTAATATCAGAAATATTTTGGTGGGAAAAATTATTAAAAGCAAAATGATCCTCTTTTCAAATTTGAGAAAATTAAAATATTAAAATAAATGAAATCCCCAACTTTCTCCTTGGGTCCTTGAGTTGCTTAAGATTTCTAGGATCTCTACCAAAATGCAAAATAAAATATGATATGCATATGATGACCTAGGTATAACATCCAAATTGAAAATTGGGATGTTACACATATACTCTATAGCAAAAGATTGCATGGTAAAAGTAGATAGCACAATTCACTAGAATTTGTTAAGGAAAGGCGGCAACTAGCAAACTGAACATGGGTCCTTATAGTGAGCTAATAAGACAAGCTACTCCTCATTGTCGGAGATATCGATGACGATTGGCTCCTTGGACATGGAAGAGGGCGAGGTCTCTCATGGGTGCCCTCGTCCTAGTGTTGAGTTGCCTGAGCCACTCCGGGAACCAACCTGATGGCTCTCGAGATGAGGTAAGCACGTGCACGCTGAGAAAACACCTCGTAGTCTTTGTCGAAGGCACCGACGGTGGCCTCGAGAAAACACCATGAACTGTCGTTTAAAGCAGCCAACCATGTCGCGGTGTTGGCGCGCGAGGCATCGACGGCGGCCTCGACGGAAAGGTGCTCCTCCAAGATCTGGGGGTCGGCACGAATGGCAGCCATCGCGACCTCATCCGCGTGTCCGGCCGCGATTTGCTTCTCCGCTGCCAAATGCTCCTTGAGATCCTGGCTACACTGCGTGCGCCATGGCTTAGGGCGGCACTTATTTGATGGAGGGGTCGGTGATTTGGGTGGAAGGTGTCGCGCTTGCGTTGGCGGTCGGGGCATGTGGGATGTGAAAGGAGGAGGAGGAGGATGGGGGTCGGGTGTGGATTACCTGCCTGGATAGGTGAGGCTGAGCAGCCTGAAGGAAGGTCGCTGGCGAGGAGGCGGCGCTGCAAGCAAGGAGTGAAGGTTTCAACTTGGAAAGGAAGGCAGAAACAGGGGAAATGTGGCTTTTGGTAAGGGGAAGGGGGCGGGGAGGTAGATATTTCCATGGAAGCCGAAAATTTGGAATAGCTTTAGCGAAAAAACTGGCATGCAAAGTGTCATCAAAGATGGTCCCTTATTCAGAGCGGGCTATGGACTGTAGACATCGCACCTTCTCACATAAGCCGTATGCGTACTATAATCCGACGGTGCTCCAAGATATTTTGTGCTGCGTCTGACACGGTTGGTGATAATAAACTGTGTGGGATCTACTTGATTTTTCGTCTTGATTTGTATTACATAATGGGGTCACAACGGCAACAGACAGTGTTTGAATTGCTAGACCTTTTATCTACAATGAACATGCAACTATACGTGTGTCGTAAAAAAATTGGAATTATTCAGGGTTCGTTTGGAAATTTTATACATTAAATTGGTTTTCTAGCCATTTCAGGTGCACAGTTCAAAATTAAAGCACATGCACATGGTCCAGTGCACCAACATGGGTTGTAAAATGATATATGTGTCCATGGGTTTATGCTTATGTCCCATGCAAGAAATGGGGATGAATTTCGAACACCATGACACTGTGGCTCTCCAGCAAATGTTGAGGTACTTGCTTTTGTAATTCTAGTAAATCCAAAACCCGCCTGAAATTCATGAACCTTGGCATGCTATCATGGAATGGCATCAACATGCTGGGGTAAAAAATATTGTATCATTTGGGGCAGGTTGTGGTATAAGCTTCTCACATACCAGACCTTCTCACAAGAAAGCCTCATGGTTCAGTTCGGGAAACGTGTCACCTTTGTGGACAAAACGATATTCGTCGCCTCTTCTTTATTTCAATTTTTTCCTGGTGTCAACATAGAACAACATGAGTGTCGTGTTAAATTTTGGATTTTTTGGGGATCGTTTGGACATTTTTATATGTTAATTGAGTTTTCTAGGCATTTATGTGCACAATTCAAAATTGAACTACATGCACGTGCTTCGTCCATAAAAACAGGTTGCAAAATCAAATGTTTGTCCTTGGTTGCAAGATTAGGTCACATGCAAGAAATGAGAACGAATGTCAAACACCTTAACACTGTCGCTCGGTCGCTAACATTGAGATACATGGTTTTAAAATTCTAGTAAATCGAAAACTCGTGTAAAATTCATGAAACTTGACATGATATGATGGAACGGCAGCGACATGCCATGGCAAAAATATCGTCCCATTTGAGGCATGTGTGGGTATAAGCTTCTTGCAAACCAGAGCTTCTCTCACAACAAGCCTGATGGTTCCGGTAGGGTACGCCAACCTTGGGGGACGAAACGATATATTTTGCCCCTTATTGCTTTCAAAAAAATTCTTGTGTCAACATAGAACAACAGGAGTGTCGTGTTAAATTTTGGATTTTTTGGGGATCATTTGGACATTTTTTATGTTAATTGAGTTTTCTAGGCATTTATGTGCATAATTCAAAATTGAACTCCATGCACGTGCTCCATCCATAAAAACAGGTTGCAAAATCAAATGTTTGTCCTTGGTTGCATGATTAGGTCCCATGCAAGAAATGGGAATGAATGTCAAACACCTTGCCACGGTCACTCGGCCGCAAACATTGAGATACCTGGTTTTTAAATTCTAGTAAATCCAAAGCTCGTCTGAAATTCATGGAACTTTGCATGCTATCATGGAGCGGCATCAACATGGCATGGTAAATTTTTTGTCCCATTTGGGGCAGGTTTGGGGATATGCTTCTCACAAACCAGAGCTTCTCACAACAAGCCTGGTGGTTTCAGTAGGGAACGTCCCACCTTTGGGGACGAAATGATATCCATTGCCTCTTATTGCTTTCAAAAAATTTCTTGTGTCAACATAGAACAACAGGTGTGTTGTGTCATTTTTTGGGATTTTTCGAGGTTCATTTGGACATTTTTATGCATTAATTGAGTTTTCAATGCATTTATGTGCATAATTCAAATTTGAACTACATGCACATGATCTAATGCATATAAATTGGTTGAAAAGTCAAATTTGTGCCCTTGGTTGCATGGTGAGGTCCCATGCAAGAAATGGGAATGAATGTCAAACACCCTGCCACGGTCACTCGGCCGCAAACACTGAGATACCTGGTTTTTAAATTCTAGTAAATCCAAAGCTTGTCTGAAATTCATGAAACTTGGCATGCTATTATGGAGCGGCATCAACATATTGTGGTAAATTTTTTGTCCCATTTGGGGCAGGTTTGGGGATATGCTTCTCACAAACCAGAGCTTCTCACAACAAGCCTGATGGTTTCGGTAGGGAACGTCCCACCTTTGGGGACGAAACAATATCCATTGCCTCTTGTTGCTTCCAAAATTTTTCTTGTGTCAACATAGAACGACAGGAGTGTTGTGTCAATTTTTGGGATTTTCAGGGTTCGTTTGGACATTTTTATGCATTAGTTAAGTTTTCAATGCATTTATGTGCACAATTCAAATTTGAACTACATGCACATGCTCTAATGCATATAAATTGGTTGAAAAATCAAATATGTGTCCTCGGGTGCATGCTTAGGTCCCATGCAAGAAATGGGAATGAATTTCAAACACCAGGGCACCGTTGATTGTCGGCAAAACATTGAGATACTTTGTTTTCAAATTCTAGTAAATCCAAAACTCGTTTGAAATTCATGAAACTTGGCATGCTATCATGGAATGGCACCCGACATGATGTGGTATTTTGGGTGTCCATTTTGAGAGAAGGCGCACTCGAATAACAACCAACAAAGGCATTTTGAAAAAATAGCTGCCACTTTAATATCTCAAATGTTTGTATAATTCAAATCGTGTGTGTTCTGTTAACCATTCATGTGATGCCACGTGTCTTCGTTTTAATGGCTATAGGAGGTGCCGTGCGGACAACTACTTGACCTTGACTGAACGGGAGGCGTGCAAGCAGAGTCCGGTGCGCACGCTGACCCAGAGGTGTGCAAGCTGTCCTCCAATGTGCAGGCTCACTGGGAAGCGTGTGAGTTGTCTGCTCCACAGGCTCACTGGGAAGCGAGCCCTTTGACTTCCATGGCCGCTCGCCTTCCTCTCCATTAATGGCGCCTGAGCTTTTAATATGGGCGGCCTTATTGTTCGCCTCCCATTCCCCTCCCTCCCGCAGACCTCCACCAAAGCCATGGCGCAGAATGATGATCTACCACTAGTCTTCAAGTTTGGTGAAGTCGACTCCGAGCCGGAGGAGATAGAAAATAAGGAGGAATGGGGCCTCATGGACATGGCCCAGAACGAGCTGGCCGCGGTCGTTGCTGCCCCCACTCCCGTCCTAGCTCCCACCCCCGCGCCAGCGACCATCCCCGTAGCATTGACGGGCTGTTCACCGAGCACTATCATAGAGCTGGAAGCCGCGGGTGTCAGTGAGGTCTCCGCGGACCCGCACGAGCTCATGTACATGCCAGCGCTAGCGCCCGTGCCCGTGCGCGCCCCTCCACCCAACGTGGCACCGGCCCCCGTGCGTTTGGCTGCACCCGCCGCGCCCGTGCCCCTGCCCGTGTGTAACCCTGCACCCACCGCGACGCCGGTCCCCGTGCATTTGGCTGCACCCACCGCGCCCATGCCGATGCGCGCGCCCCCCTCAGTGGAATGGGACGCTGCCGTCGACCGCTACCTCTCAGCGACGCCAGTTGCCGTCCTCCCGCGTCCCGCCTGTCGATCGCACGATGACATGATGTTTGATTTACAAGTGAAGAACATTTTGTGCTGCCTTGAAGACTTCAACAATGGCGTCCCGGAGGATGACAGCAACAGCGACGGTGCGGCACGCTGCCTCCGCCGCCACCAGAAATAGTTTTTTTGGGGTTTAATACTATATCTCAAATTCTCGATCATATGAATATAAATTTGCAGTGTGACTGATGAAAGGTATGGTTTGCACGAACTTGCATTTTTCTCTCTTAATGTATAGACTTATCAAACAATTTTCTTTTGAAAAAAATTCAATGGTTTTTAAATATAAAACACTCATCGCAAACATTTTAGTTAGAACACCCGTATGCAAACCGACAGCTTCCCCAGGAAGCCAAGGGAAAATGTGCCAAGCAGGATTTCTGCAGCTCTTGATCGCAAATGTTTTAGATAGAACACTCGTATGCAAAGTGAGAGCTATGGTCTTCCCTCGCAGTGCAGGATTTGTGCATCCCTTCAACGCAAACGGTTGTTTTGGATGACCCGTGTGCAACCACGTAGAGACAATTGGGTAAGATTTGCATCTGTCATTTTGGGTATGTTGCCATTTGTCAAACTGGAAAGATTGACATTTGTTTATCTAGTAACATTGCCATTTGTCAACCTTGTAACACTGCGATTTGTCAAAATATGCAGCTAAAATCACTAGCACTGTCTAATTTTTGCAACTAAAATCACTAGCACTGTTCATATGGACACCACTAGTAGGCGTGAGTTGATGGAGGCATATGCAAATGTACCATTGATTACATACAACAAGTCATCAACCCACAACGACAACGAGGATACACATTGGATTATAGATCATTTCCAACAAAACAGTCTAGTAAAGTAAAGTTTTTCTCACACAACAAATAACAAAGCGATGAAATGAACTTCAGCTCAACCACTCGTCGGCGTTGGAAACGCTTGCTTTGAACCATAAGTGATTCTCTTTGAAGGGCCAACTACTGTCAATCTCGAGACCAACGTAGGACTGATCATCCAGGCTGAAGCGGCCTATGTCAGGACCCATATTGTGATTGTAGGGAAGCAGAGTAATGACCGAGGTATAGATATAGTTGCTTCTCATAAATGGTAGTAATGTTGTGTCAACAACATCTGGATCGCCTTTCACCATCATTAGATAGTTTTGTCCAAGGAAGAGCGAGTTTCCTCCAAGACTTTCAATACTGAACTAGGGAGAAGGTGTTGGCGCTAGTACACTAGTATCCATCCTGAATACCCTGCAATGGATGTTGGAGTAGGTCTGGAGAGTGCGACCATGCGAGACAACACCTGCTTCCTTAGTAACATCAGTAGTGCCCTGTATACAGACAAGAAGAGGTGATCCATAGGAATAAGTTGCCAGGCGCCACTGAGTATATGGGTCTTGCTCGTCCTCATGCTCGTGCTCATCAGCATCATCATGTCCCCCTTGGTTTTTAAATTTTTTCAAGTATAGGTGGTGGAATGTTCACAGGACCTTGGAAACACAAGAAGGTTAATTAGTAAAGGGAAACTAGCTAACCCACATGCATGTGGATGAAACAATTATAATTACGGTGGAAGACAAATGTATCGAAAGCATCAGGATTCCATGCAAAAACAGTGCAACGAGTGGTGGCAGCAAACACAAGACCCTCGTATTGAATTGCACCACAGTACTCATCCGTGTACATAAATTATTTTTTGAGCAATATCCATCGAGGCGTGGAAGTAAGGACGGCAACAAGCTTGTCGAAGATATCAACAACATCATAGTTTGTGTAATCCCAAGAGCAGTTGGGAACTCGACAAATTGCTATCTTCCGTAGATGACAGTCACCATGATCATATTTGAACTCACGCAGAATACTGGTGTACTCAACCTCTAGGCAGTCTGAGATTTTTGGAAGTGGAACCCAGTGACGAGTGTACACATTCAGAAGTTCCCACTTGCAGTTGTACCCAATATAAACAACCCAATCTCCATTTGCGTCTGCCCAAGCCTTACCCTCTGGCATCTTAACATCATAGGTATCATTATCAAGCGGCCTCAACTTGCACAAGGCAAGGCTTTCATCGTCCGCGCGCCAGTCAACAGGGTCACGACGAAGAAGATAGGGGAGATCAAACCGCTCCTGGACCCTTGGGTTCCTTGTAATGATGTTATTAGTTGAGTCGAGAATGGTCTTGAACGAACCTGCCATGCTAGCCAAGGTGATGATGTCGCACCGATCAATGAGCTCCTCCACCACGTCAACATTCAGATCGGGGCAAGAATAACGGGGCCGTTTCCGGCCTGTTCCCTCCATGGAGGAGATGATCGAACAATGGCAGAAGGAAGGGTGAAGGCAAATGGAGGGAGGAAGAGCGTGCGACAACAGTTCCAAATCGAGAGGGAAAGGCGAAGAGGCAGTGGACGGCTGCCACGGTACAAGAAGAGGCTAGTGGGGAGCGAACAGTTGCCACAGAGGTCACACACTGACAACAAGGCCGAGTGAACCGCATGCCGTATATCGCACACACCTTGATATGGATGACCGTTTCTTTTGTGTTGCCTAATCACAAGCAGTTCATCCGAGTGAACCATATGATGTACATCGCACACACCTTCATCTAGCTGCCCGTTTCTTTTGTGTTTCTTAATCACAAACAGTTCATCCAAGTGAACCGTATGCTATATATCGCACACACCTTCATCTGGCTGCCCATTTCTTTTGTTCCTCCTCATCGCAAATAGTTAGCTGAACAGAACTGTACGCCCTGCATCGCACACGCAACTAAAATCTTAACCGTGTTTGATGCATCCGTCATCACAAACATTTTGCACCTTTTTTGACGCTTTTTTTACACCACCGTTTGCGATTGTTGCATCACGCATAGTTTTTTCAAAGGGTCTCTGATCGTAGTGTTGCGTTAGCAGCATCCTGCAGTAGTGACTTTTTCCTTCCTCTAATGGGTATACACATATTTTGGTTACTGTTGATTATGTTACTAAGTGGGTAGAAGGTAATCCAACTAGTAGTGCTGATCATAACACTTCCATTAAAATGCTTAAAGAAGTCATTTCCCCATGGTTTGGAGTCCCTAGATATTTAATGACTGATGGTGGTTCACACTTTATTCATGGTGCTTTCGGTAAAATTCTTGCTAAATATGATGTTAACCATAGAATTGCATCACCCTATCATCCTCAATCTAGTGGTCAAGTTGAACTTAGCAATAGAGAAATAAAACTGATATTACAAAAAACTGTTAATAGGTCCTGAAAGAATTGGTCTCAGAAATTGGATGATGCACTTTGGGTCTACAAAACAACATATAAAACCCTATGGGTATGTCTCCCTACAAAATGGTTTATGGAAAAGCTTGTCATTTGCCTCTAAAGTTAGAACAAAAATCTTACTGGGCAATTAAAGAACTCAGCTATGATTTCGAACTTGCCAGTGAAAAGAGGTTATTTGATATTAGCTCATTAGATGAATGGAGAACCCAAGCATATGAAAATGCCAAATTATGTTAAAGAAAAAGTTAAAAGATGGCATGGCAAAAGAATCCAAAAGCGGGAGTTCAAAGTTGGAGAATATGTTCTTTTGTACAACTCTTGTTTTAGATTCTTTGCAGGAAAACTTCTATCTAAATGGGAAGGACCATATATTATCGAGGGGGTTTATCGCACTGGATCTATCAAAATTAATAATGCTAAAGGCACTAACCCAAAGGTGGTCAATGGGCAAAGAATTAAACACTATATCTCATGTACGCCTATTAATGTTGAAAGCAACATTATGCAAACCATGACACCGGAGGAACACATAAAACAAACCTTTTGGAACACTCCAGAATCCTGAAAAGGAGGAGGTATGTGATACAGTAAGTAAACGGACTCCAAAAAATCTGCAAAAATATTTTTTGTCAACTTTGGAATATTACAAAATTTAGGAAAATAAGAAACAACCAGGAAGGCAACCGGGGAGGGCACAAGGCACCAGGGCACACCCAGGTGGGTTGTGCCCACCTCGGGAACCTTCCCGACTCCATTTTGCTCTTGTTTTGCTTGTTTCCCAAGATAAAAAAATCTTTACAAACGTATGGACCACCGTGTCGTGGAGACATCTTCTGTTCTTCTTTCGTGTTGCTTTTCTGGCAGATATGAAAATATGTCATCTCAAGATTCAGAGGAAGAGTGCCATGTTTCTTACCAGCCTTTGGACCCAAATATCTTCAAGATACTTTTCCCTATGTTGGTTCGCAGATGAGGAGGATGAAGCCGAACATATCCCTCCTCATTTCCTGCAGGAAAGCAAGGAAGCGTTATGCAAGAAGATACTAAAGCTCAAGCTGGAGAATGAGGATCTGAGGGAAAATTATTTTTGCCTTCGACGTAAACTGGACAAACTTACTACCTCATCGCCACCACCATCATCATATTCCCCACCAAAGGAGACTTGAGTTCATGGTATGCGCTCTCCCCTTGGCTTGTGCCAAGCTTGGGGGAGGTGCCCAGGTATCGTATCACCACCACTATCTTTGCCTTTATCTATTTTAGTTTGATCTTTAATTATCCTATGATTTAGTTGAATAAAAGTTTAGTTTGATCCATTTTCGAGTGCTTGCTTAGTGATTCATCTATCTATGTAATCGTGTGCGAGATATATATAATAAAGAGTAGTTTGAGTTTGGTTTCTTTACTTTTATGTTTCAATAAAAGAAAAGAAATAAATGAGAAAGATCATATGCTAATCTTATGGTAAGTAATGACATCACACAAGGAAAAGTATAAGTGGTAAAATTTGTTGGAGATTGACAAACATAGCATTGGTCAATGATGCAAGTAATGAAAGAATTAATAAGGGAAGAGAAGATTCACATGCAAATATACTATCTTGGACATCCTTTATGATTGTGAGCCCCCATTAAATATTATATGTCAAAATTGTTGACGTTGGAAAAGGAAGACAACTTAATGATTTATGTTTGTGCATATTCACATAGAAGTTGTATTGTCATAGATCCTTCAACATGTGGTGCTTGCTCAATATCTTTGCTAGCCAAAAACTCCGCACTAAGTAGAGATACTATTTGTGCATCCAAAAACCCTTAAATCCAAAATCTTATTTCGAGATTCCACCATATCTACCTATGGATTGAGTAAGATCTTTCAAGTAAGTTGTCATCGGTGCAATAAGGCAATAAAAAATGCCTCTAAATGTGTTGGATCATTTAGTTTAAGAGAAAATTGAGCGTTGTATGAACTTGTGATGCCAAAGTAATAAAAGCGACAGACTACATAATAAAGGTTGCTATCATAAGGGGCAATATTACGTGATGTTCTTTTGCATTAAGGGATTTGCCATACAAACAAAAAGCACATGGCAACTTCTGCTTCCCTCTGCGAAGGGCCTATCTTTTACTTTTATGTATTTACTTTTATGCAAGAGTCAAAGTATTCTTCCCTACTCCTTTTTATTTTCTCCTTTTGCAAGCATCATGTGGTGAGGAAATATCTAGGCACATATATCCAGTTGGATATGAGTGAGCAAGATTATTATTGTTGACATCACCCTTGAGGTGAATACGTTGGGAGGCGAAACTATAAGCCCCTATCTTTCTATGTGTCCGGTAGAAACTTTTTGTTCATGGGTATGTTGTGAGTGTCGGATTCAGGGCTCCGCAGACCCAAGAAGGTTCAAACTCTGGGGCGTGTGCGAAGATCTCAACCTCTGAAGTCTCAAGCTTATTGCTCTACAACCTAGCCTCGTTAGGTACACGCTCGAGTGGGGAAGGAGATGAACACGACAGTTTACCCAGGTTCGGGCCAAATTGCGGTGTAAAACCCTACTCCTACTTTGTGATGGATTGGCCTCACGAGAGGCCGAGGATGAACAAGTACAAAGGATGAACAACCTCGCGAGGGCTATCATGGTGAAGGTGGAAAGTGATACGTCTCCATCGTATCTACTTTTTCAAACTCTTTTGCCCCTGTTTTGGACTCTAATTTGCATGATTTGAATGGAACTAACCCAGACTGACGCTGTTTTCAGCAGAATTGCCTGATAACCCACAAGAATAGGGGATCACAACAATTTTCGAGGGTAGAGTATTCAACCCAAATTTATATATTCGACACAAGGGGAGCCAAAGAATATTTGAAGGTATTAGTAGCTGAGTTGTCAATTCAACCACACTTGCAGATTAATTATAATAGTAGCTGCAGCACAGTAGTATGATAGTTTTGATAATAGTAGCAGCATCAATAGTAATAGTAACAGTGATAGCAATAGTTTGTAGCAAGTGTAACAGTGATGATAGCAGTAGTAACTTAGCAGAAACAATATAGGATAAATTCGTAGGCATTGGATCGGTGACTTGTTGGATGATATTCATCATGAGGCAGCTATAACCTAGGGCGATACGACACTAGCTCCAGTTCATCGATATAATGTAGGCTTGTATTCCGTAAATAGTCATACGTGCTTTATTAAAAGAACTTGCATGACATCTTTTGTCCTACCCTCCCGTGGCAGCGGGGTCCATATTGAAAACTAAGGTATATTAAGGCCTCTTCTTAATAGAGAACCGGAACAAATCATTAACACATAGTGAATACATGAACTCCTCAAACTACGGTAATCACTAGAAGAAGTCTCGGTTATTGTCGCTCCGGGGTTACCGGATCATAACATGTAGTAGGTGACTATAACTTGCAAGATCAGATCTAGAACATGAATATAATGGTGATAACATAAACGGTTCAGATCTGAAATCATGGCACCCAGGCCCAAAGTGACAAGCATTAAGCATGTCAAAGTCATAGCAACATCAATCTAAGAACATAGTGGATACTAGGGATCAAGCCCTAACAAAACTAACTCGATTACATGATGAATATCATCCAACTCCTCACCGACCAGCGAGCCTACAAAGGACTTACTCACTCCTGGTGGGGAGCATCATGGAATTGGCGATGGAGAAGGGTTGGTGATGACGAAGAAGGAAGATCCCCCTCTCCGGAGCCCCAAATGGACTCCAGATCTGCCCTCCCGAGGAAGATCGGGGCTTGGCGGCGGCTCTGTCTCGTGGATCGCGATAATTCTTTCTCCCTGATTTTTTCTCCGAAAATAGGATTTTATAGCGTTGGTTTCAGGGTCTGCGGGGCCACCAGGTGGGGACAACCCACCTGGGCGTGCCTGGTAGGGGGGTGCGCCCTGGTGGGTTGTGCCCACCCAGGTGTCCTCCTTCGGTAGGTCTTGGCTCCAGAAATTCTCATATATTATATAAAAATTCCTCGTAAAGTTTCGTTCCACTTCGAGAACTTTTATTTCTGCACAAAAACAACACCATGGTAGTTCTGTTGAAAACAACGTCAGTCTAGGGTTAGTTTCATTCAAATCATGCAAATTAGAGTCCAAAACAAGAGGAAAAGCATTAGGAAAAGTAGATACGTTGGAGACGTATCAACTCCCCCAAGCTTAAACCTTTGCTTGTCCTCAAGCAATTCAGTTCATAAACTAAAAGTGAAAAAGAAAAACTTTTACGAACTCTTTTGCTCTTGTTTGCATAAATAAGCTTAAACAGCACCCAGGTTTTCAGCCAACATTATAACTAACCATGTCGACAATAACTCTTAAAGATTATATTAACTCATATCAATGGCATAATCAGCTAGCGAGCAATAATAAGACATCTCGAACGGCAATATGTTGTCAAAACAACCATGATATCATATGACAATAGTGGTATCTCGCTAGCCCTTTCTGAGGCCGCAAAACATAAATGCAGAGCACCTCCAAAGTCCAAGCAGCGACTAAACATTGTAATTCATGGTAGAAAAGATCCAGTCATGATGCACCCAACATTAGCTACACACAATGCATAAGTCATGACAACTATGCTCTCTTAGTTTCTAGCGCTTGTTTTAGAAGGTGATGACACAACATAAAAGTAAATAGATAGTCCCTTCATAGAGGGAAGCAGTGATTTGCAGAGGTGCCCGAGCTCAAAATTTTAAAACAGAGATAAATGATATTTTGAGACATGCACCCTTCTCATTTACTTCATGACTATCAACTATCAATATCCCCCATGCTAAACATGCTAGCGGCGGTTCCCAAGCGATAAAAGTAAAGGTTTTGACTCCATTTGTAGTTTTTGTTTGATTATTCGAGCGATTAACTCTTTTTGTATTTTGCAGTTTAGGACTGGGCATTGGTGACCCACAAGTATAGGGGTTCAATTGTAGCTCTTTTCGATAAGTAAGAGTGCCGAACCCAATGAGGACCAGAAGGAAATGACAAGTGGTTTTCAATAAGGTATTGTCTACAAGTGCTGAAATTGTAAGTAGCGAGTAGTTTGATAACAAGATAATTTGTAACGAGCAAGTAACAATAGTAGTAATAAAAGTGCGGCAAGGTATCCCAATCCTTTTGAGGCAAAGGACATGCCAAAACGGTCTCTTATGATAAGCACAGCGTTCTTGAGGGTGCACAGGAATTTCATCTAGCCACTTTCATCATGTTGGTTTGATTTGTGTTCACTACTTTGATAATTTGATATGTGGGTGGACCGGTGCTTAGGTGTTGTTCTTACTTGAACAAACCTCCTACTTATGATTAACCCTCCCGCAAGCATCCGCAACTACGAGAAAAGTATTAAGAATAAATTCTAACCATAGCATTAAACTTTTGGATCCAATCATTCCCTTACGAAATAGCGCACAAACTGGGGTTTAAGCTTCTGTCACTCTCGCAACCCACCATCTAATTGCTACTCCATAATGCATTCCCTTAGGCCCAAATATGGTGAAGTGTCATGTAGTCGATGTTCACATGACACCACTAAGGGAATAACAACATGCATACTATCAAAATATCAAACACATATCAAGTTCACATGATTACTTGCAACATGATTTCTCCCGTGACCTCAAGAACAAAAGTAACTTCTCACAAATGATAAACATGTTCATGATCAGAGGAGTATTAAATAGCATAATGGGTCTGAACATATAATATTTCACCAAATAAACCATATAGTAATCAACTACAAGATGTAATCAACACTACTAGTCACCCACAAGCACCAATCTATAGTTCCGGTAACAAGATTGAACACAAGAGATGAACTAGGTTTGAGAGGAGATGGTGCTATTGAATATGTTGATGCAGATTGCCCTCCCCAAGATGGGAGAGTTGTTGGTGATGATGATGACGATGATTTCCCCCTCCGGGAGGGAAGTTCCCTCCGGCGGAATCGCTCCGCCGGAGGGAAAAAGTGCTCCTACCCAAGTTCCGCCTCGAGGCGATGGCGCTTCGTCCCGAAAGTCCACGCCTTATTTTTTCTAGGTCAAAATGACTTATGTACCAGAAGAAGGGCACCAGAGGTGGGCCGAGGAGGCCACAACCCACTAGGGCACGCCTGGGGGGCCTGGCGCGCCCAACTGGGTTGTGCCCACCTGGTGCCCCCTCTGGTGTTTATTGGCTCCCGTATTTCTTAAATAATCCATAAAAAATCTCCGTGAAGTTTCAGCTCATTTGGAGTTGTGCAGAATAGGTGGCCTAACGTAGCTTTTCTAGGTCCAGATTTCCAACTGCCAGAATTCTCCCTCTTGGTGTGTTCCTCGCAAATTATGATAGAAAAGGCATTAGAATTACTCCAAAAAGCATTATTATGGATAAAAACATTATAAATAACAGTAAGAAAAAATGATGCAAAATGGACGTATCAACTCCCCCAAGGTTAGACCTCGCTTGTCCTCAAGCGAAAACCAAAATCAAAAAACATGTCCACATGCTTTGAGAGAGAGGTGTTGATAAAAACAAAATATGGACATAGAAGCATCATGTTGATTATTATAACAACAACAACATTAAACATATGACTTTTATCATAGAACTTTTATCGTATACTTCCGATGAATAAGTAATAGTTCATCACACAATCGAAGTATAAGGCAAAAACTCTATTAGAAGCCGACAAACTATGTTCTCAGTCAACTTTGCAACTACAGTTCATCATCTTTTCAGGAAGGGTCATATGTCGGAGCCTTTAGGAAAGTCCACATACTCAACCATCATATAGTCTTCCATGATTGCTAACACTCACCTTGTACCCATGAGCAAAACGTTTTAACCGGACACATAAAAAGATAGGGGCTTATAGTTTCGCCTCCCAACATGCTCACCTCAAGGGTGATGCCAACAATAATAACTCATGCTATCTATATTCAACTGGACATATGTGCCTAGATCTTTCCTCACCACATGATGCTTGCCAAAGGAGATAAATAAAAGGAATAGAGAGAAAAACTTTGACTCTTTGCATAAAAGTAAAAGATAGGCCCTTCGTAGAGGGAAGCAGAGGTTGCCATGCGCTTATTTGTTTGTATGCTCAATCCCTTAGTGAAAGAGAACATCACGTTGTATTGCCCCTTAAGATGACAACCTTTATTATGCAGTCTGTTGCTTTTATTCTTTGTCATCCAAGTTCGTACAACACTCAATTTTCTCTTACACTGAATGATCTCACACTTTTAGAAGCAATTTAAATCGCCTTTTTGCACCGATGACAACTTACTTGAGGGATCTTGCTCAATCCCTAGGTAGGTATAGTGGACACTTGAAAAAGATTTGGGTTTAAGGGTTTTTGGATGCACAAGTAGTATCTCTACTTAGTGCGGAATTTTTGGCTAGCAAATATAGGGGGCAAGCATCACATGTTAAAGGATCTATGACAATATGACTTCTATGTGAATATAAACAAACATAAATCATTAAGTTGTCTTCCTTGTCCAATGTCAACAATTTTGGCATATAATATTTTGATGAGGGCTCACAATCAGAAAAGATTTCTAGGATAGTATATCTATATGTGACTCTTCTCTTCCCTTATTAATTCGTTCATGAGTTGCATCACTGACTAATGCTATGTTTGTCAATCTCTAATAAAATTTTCTACTTATACTTTTCCTTATGTGGTGCCATCACCTACCATAGGATTAGTATATAATCTTATTCATTTATTTCCTTTCTTCATTTATTTCCTTTCTCTTTTTCTTTCTTTATTTCTTTTCTTTATTTGCAACATGAAAGTAAAAAAGCAAAAACTCAAACTAACTTTATTATATAACTTGCACACGATTACAAGGATAGTTCACTAAGCAAACTCTCAAAGAAGAAAGGATCAAACTAAACTTTATTTCATCTAAAAGCAAATGATCGAACTAGGATAAGTAAAGGCAAAAAGATAAGGGGATGATACGATACCGGGGCATGAAAACCCGCAAGTATAGGGGACCGCAACAGTTTTCGAGGGCAAAGTATTCAACCCAAATTTATTGTTTCGACACAAGGGGAGCCAAAGAATACTCTAAAGTGTTAGCAGCTGAGTTGTCAATTCAACCACACCTGGAAACTTAATATCTGCAGCAAAGTATTTAGTAGCAAAGTAATATGATAGTAGTGGTAACGGTAGCAAAAGGTAACAGTATTAAAAGTAATGTTTTTGGTATTTTGTAGTGATGATAGCAATAGCAACGGGAAAGTAATAAGCGAAGAACAATATATGGAAAGCTCATAGGCAATGGATTAGTGATGGAGAATTATACCGGATGTGGTTCATCATGTAACAGTCATAACCTAGGGTGACACAGAACTAGCTCCAGTTCATCAATGTAATGTAGGCATGTATTCCGAATATAGTCATACGTGCTTATGGAAAAGAACTTGCATGGTATCTTTTGTCCTACCCTCCCGTGGCAGCAGGGTCCTTATGGAAACTAAGGGATATTAAGGCCTCCTTTTAATAGAGTACCGGAACAAAGCATTAACACATAGTGAATACATGAACTCCTCAAACTACGGTCATCACCGGTAAGTATCCCGATTATTGTAACTTCGGGGTTAATGGATCATAACACATAATAGGTGACTATAGACTTGCAAGATAGGATCAAGAACACTCATATATTGATGAAAACATAATAGGTTCAGATCTGAAATCATGGCACTCGGGCCCTAGTGACAAGCATTAAGCATAGCAAAGTCATAGCAACAACAATCTCAGAACATAGTGGATACTAGGGATCAAAGCCTAACAAAACTAACTCGATTACATGATAGATCCCATCCAACCCATCACCATCCAGCAAGCCTACGATGGAATTACTCACGCACGGCGGTGAGCATCATGAAATTGGTGATGGAGGATGGTTGATGATGATGATGGCGACGGATTCCCCTCTCCGGAGCCCCGAACGGACTCCAGATCAGCCCTCCCGAGAGGTTTTAGGGCTTGGCGGCGGCTCTGTATCGTAAAACACGATGAATTCTTTTCTCTGATTTTTTCTCCCCGAAACACAATATATAGAGTTGGAGTTGGAGTCGGAGGAGCTCCAGGGGGCCCACGAGGTAGGGGGCGCGCCCTAGGGGGGCTGGCGCGCCCCCCACCCTCGTGGGCAGGTGGTGGCCCCCCTGGCCTTCATCTTTTGCAGGTATTTTTTATATTTTACAAAAAGTTGCTCCGTAAAGTTTCAGGTCATTCCGAGAACGTTTGTTTCTGCACATAAATAACACCATGGTAATTCTGCTGAAAACATCATTAGTCCGGGTTAGTTCCATTCAAATCATGCAAGTTAGAGTCCAAAACAAGGGCAAAAGTGTTTGGAAAAGTAGATATGAGAGAGACGTATCAACTCCCCCAAGATTAAACCTTTGCTTGTCCTCAAGCAATTCAGTGGACAAACTGAAAGTGATAAAGAAAAACTTTTACAAACTGTGTTTGCTCTTGTTGTTGTAAATATGTAAATCCAGCATTCAAGTTTTCAGCAAAGATTATAACTAACCATATTCGCAATAATGCTTAGGTCTCAAGTTTACTCATATCAATAGCATAATCAACTAGCGAGCAATAATAATAAATCTCAGATGACAACACTTTCTCAAAACAATCATAATATGATATAACAAGATGGTATCTCGCTAGCCCTTTCTGAGACCGCAAAACATAAATGTAGGGCACCTTTAAAGACCAATGACTGACTAGACATTGTAATTCATGGTAAAAGAGATCCAGTCAAGTCATACTCAATGTAAACTAACAGTAATGAATGCAAATGACAGCGGTGCTCTCCAACTAGTGCTTTTTAATAAGAGGATGATGACTTAGCATAAAAGTAAATAGATAGGCCCTTCGCAGAGGGAAGCAGGGATTTGTAGAGGTGCCAGAGCTTAGTTTTGAAATAGAGATGAATAATATTTTGAGCGGTATACTTTCATTGTCAACATAACAACCAAGAGATGGCGATATCTTCCATGCTACACACATTATAGGTGGTTCCCAAATAGAATGGTAAAGTTTATACCCCCCCTTCCACCAACAAGCATCAATCCATGGCTTGCTCGAAACAACGAGTGCCTCCAACTAACAAGAGTCCCAGGGGAGTTTTGTTTGCAATTATTTTGATTTAGTTTGCATAAAGCATGGGACTGGGCATCCCGGTGACCAGCCATTTATCTCGTGAGTGAGGAGCGGAGTCGACTCTTGAGAATAAACCGCCTAACATGGAAGATACAGACAACCCTAGTTGATACATGAGCTATTCGAGCATACAAAACAGAATATTTATTTGAAGGTTTAGAGTTTGGCACATACAAATTTACTTGGAACGGTAGGTAGATACCGTATATAGGTAGGTATAGTGGACTCATGTGGAATAACTTTGGGGTGTAAGGGATTGGATGCACAAGCAGTATTCCCGCTTAGTACAGGTGAAGGCTAGCAAAAGACTGGGAAGCGACCAGCTAGAGAGCGACAACAGTCATGAACATGCATTAAAATTAATCAACACCGAATGCAAGCATGAGTAGGATATAATCCACCATGAACATAAATACCGTGAAGGCTATGTTTGATTTTGTTTCAACTACATGCGTGAACATGTGCCAAATCAAGTCACTTAAATCATTCAGAGGAGGATACCACCATATCATACCACATCACAACCATTTTAATAGCATGTTGGCACACAAGGTAAACCATTATAACTCATAGCTAATCAAGCATGGCACAAGAAACTATGATCTCTAGTTGTCATTGCAAACATGTTTATTCATAATAGGCTGAATCAGGAACGATGAACTAATCATATTTACAAAAAAAGAGGTCGATTTCATACCAGCTTTTCTCATCTCAGTCAGTCCATCATATATCGTCATAATTGCCTTTCACTTGCACGACCGAACGATGTGAATAGTAATAATAGTGCACGTGCATTGGATTAAGCTGGAATCTGCAAGCATTCAATAAACAGGAAAAGACAAGGCAATATGGGCTCTTTTGTCAGATCAACAATAATGTATATAAGAGCCACTTCAACAATTTAATTATGGTCTTCTCCTATCGACCCCCAAAGGAAAGAAAAGAAATAAAACTATTTACACGGGAAAGCTCCCAACAAGCAAAAAAAGAACAGGAAATATTTTTGGGTTCTCCTTTTTAATTACTACTACAAGCATGGAAATTAAAACTATCTAAAAGCTACAACTAACTTTTTTTGGTTTTTCTTAAGGTTTATTAAACACACAAGAAGAAAGCATAAAAAAGAAATAAACTAGCATGGATGATACAAATGAAAAAGTATGAGCACCGACATCTAGCAATGAGTCTGTGAACATAAATGTAATGTTGGTGGTAAATACGTACTCCCCCAAGCTTAGGCTTTTGGCCTAAGTTGGTCTATGGCCATGGCTGGCCTGGTAGGTATCGATAATAATAGTTGGGGTCGTACTGAGAAGAAGAAGAAGACTCCGATTGCCACTGGCTGGCGATCATCTCCGGATCCCATTGGTAATTAGACTATCGTGAAGGATCAACTTGTGGTTCCAGCTCTGGCTCGATGGCTGGTGCAGGGTTCCGGTAGGCGTGAATAGCCTTTAACGGAACAAGGTACTGGCCTGCAGATAAATCAAACAAAGAAGGAGTGGGCAGGGTAATAGTCTCAGGATGATGTTTATCAAAGAACAATTTGTATTTAAGCTCTCCTTCCCTATTCTTAACAATAAAATCATGTGCCACCATATTAATCTAAATAAACACGAGGCAACACTTTTTCTTCCTTCTCATAATGCCTAATAGGTATGTTAAAATGTGCAGCTAGGCGTGAAGCATAGATGCCTCCAAAGATGGGGCCCTTGGTATGGTTCAGACTTAACCGTTTAGCAATAATGCCGCCCATACTAACAGAGTTATCACCATATAAACCGTGGAGCAAAATAATAATATCAGGGATACTAAGGTTTCCACAGTTTCCGTGATGAATTAAACAACGACTAGCAAATAATGCAAAATAGCGTAAAACAGGAAAATGTATGCTAGTGATTCGTGCATCGAAAACCTTCCTTGTTTCCCCTACAGTGATAGTATCAATAAAACCATCCACATCCTCGCAATGTGGTTCCTCTGTCTTTCCCTTGAAAGGGACCAAACAAACCCGACAAAAATCATAAAGTGACATCTCCTTATGCTCATCATATAAATAAAACTCCACCATAGGTGGTGAGCTCCTAGAATGGAAATGAAAGTTTTGCACAAAGATATTTGTGAGTAAGAGATATTGATTGCATTGGTCGTGGATGAAAGCGGTGAGGCCTACATTCTTAGCCAATTCATGAAAATCTTCATAAATCCCGGCTGCTCTCAAGAAATCACCGGAAGGCCATTCTCATGCCCGAACCTCCATGGTGCGAGGAAGATTATACTTAGGCTTCAGTGCCTTTTCCTTCAAGCTTCGGCTCGATGAGCCCCTCAAAAGTCTCTTCATCATTTTCTGAAAATTCCTGAAATTTTTAGTAACTTCAAAATAAAAGTAAACCAAACTCAATAATATTGATACCAACTACTCCTACAAGTGCCTAGGGCCTATATCATGCATCAAAACTACTTTTGACCATATAAATTTGACATGCAAGCTCAAGAACAGGGTCACCTAAGCAGCAAAAAATTGCAATGAATAAAGCACTAGAACAAAAACTAATTGGACCAATGGAGGAGTCACATACCAAAGAACAATCTCCCCAAGCAGTTTTGTGAGAGGTGCTTTGAGCAAGGAGATCGAAAATGGCAGCAAAATGAGCTTGGACTCGGGTTTGAGCTGGATATTCGTGTTTGGGGGAGGAAGAAGGAGTGTGTGGGTGAAAGGATAAGTGGAGGAGGGCCACCATGGGCCCACGAGGCAGGGGGCGCGCCCAGGGGGGTAGGGCACGCCCTCCACCCTCGTGGGCAGGTGGTTGACCCCCTGTTGTGTTCTTAGTGCCAAATATTCCCAAATATTCTAAAAAATCATATTTAAATTTCAGGGCATTTGGAGAACTTCTATTTTTGGGGTATTTTTATATTGCATGGATAATCAGATAACAGACAGAAAAATATTTATTTTTATTTTATTTAATTTAAATAACAGAAAGTAAAAGTGGGGTACAAAAGGTTGTGCCTTCTAGTTTCATCCATCTCATGATCATCAAAAGGAATCCACTAACAAGGATGATCAAGTCTTGTTAACGAACTCATTCCGAATAACATGGAACCGGAAAAATTTCGAATAACACTCTGTTACCTCAACGGGGATATGCACATCCCCAAAAATAAGAATATCGTATTTCCTCTTGACAGTAGGAAGAGGAAATTCAAAACCTCCAAATATAATCGATGGAATTTTTCCAATAGAATTGATACTATGGACTCGAGGTTGTTTCCTCGGAAAGTGTACCGTATGCTCATTACCATTAACATGAAAAGTGACATTGCCTTTAGTGCAATCAATAACAGCCCATGTAGTATTCAAAAAGGGTCTTCCAAGAATAATAGAAATACTATCATCCTCGGGAATATCAAGAATAACAAAGTCCGTTAAAATAGTAACGTTTGCAACTACAACAGGCACATCCTCACAAACACCGACATGTATAGCAGTTGATTTATCAGCCATTTGCAAAGATATTTCAGTAGGTGTCAACTTATTCAAATCAAGTCTATGATATAAATAGAGAGGCATAACACTAACACCGGCTCCAAGATCACATAAAGCAGTTTTAACATAGTTTCTTTTAATAGAGCATGGTATAGTGGGTACACCGGGATCTCCTAGTTTCTTTGGTATTCCACCCTTAAAAGTATAATTAGCAAGCATGGTGGAAATTTTAGCTTCCGGTATCTTTCTCTTATTTGTAACTATATCTTTCATATACTTAGCATAAGGATTCATTTTGAGCATATCAGTTAATCGCATATGCAAAAAGATAGGTCTAATCATTTCAGCAAAGCACTCAAAATCCTCATCATCCTTTTTCTTGGATGGTTTGGGAGTAAAAGGCATGGGTTTCTGAACCCATGGTTCTCTTTCTTTACCATGTTTCCTAGCAAAAAAATATTTCTTATCATAATGTTGATTCTTTGATTGTGGGTTATCAAGATCAACAGCAGGTTCAATTTCTATATCATTATCATTGCTAGGTTGAGCATCATCATGAACATTATTATTAACATTATCTCTAGTTTCAGGTTCATTACCAGATTGAGTTTCAGCATCAGAAATAGAAATATCATTTGGATTCTCAGGTGTTTCAGTAATAGGTTCACTAGAAGCATGCAAAGTCCTATCATTTTTCTTTTTCTTCTTTTTAGAAGGACTAGGTGCATCTACATTATTTTTCTGAGAATCTTGCTCAATTCTCTTAGGATGGCCTTCAGGATACAAAGGTTCCTGAGTCATTCTACCACCTCTAGTCATAACTCTAACAACGTTATCATTATTCTTACTATCCAATTCATTGAGCAAATCATTTTGAGCTTTAAGTACTTGTTCTACTTGAGTGGTAACCATAGAAGCATGTTTACTAATAAGTTTAAGTTCACCTCTGACATTAGCCATATAATCACCCAAGTGTTCAAGCATATTTGAATTGTATTTTAATTGTCTACCAAAATAAGCATTAAAATCTTCTTGATTAACCATAAATTTATCAAACTCATCCAAACATGGGTTAGCAAACTTAATAAATGGGATTTCAACTTTATCATATCTATAGAGAGAATTTACCTTTACTACCTGTGTCGGGTTATCAAGACCACGAGTTTCTTCAATAGGTAATGGATTAAGATCATATGTTTCTTCAACAGGCGGTAAATTAAGACCATGTATTTCTTCGATAGGAGGTAAATTCTTAACATCTTCAGCTTTAATACCTTTTTCTTTCATAGATTTCTTTGCCTCTTGCATATCTTCAGGACTGAGAAATAGAATACCCCTCTTCTTCAGAGTTAGTTTAGGAATAGGCTCAGGAATTGGATCTAGAGGTGTCCAATTATTTTCACTAGTCGCCAACCCGTGCATTCGTATGGGCTAGTATAAAATATAGAAGATCTTCATAAATATGCCTTTGAAGTATGGAGGTATATTCTAGAGACTTTAGGGCACATTTCCTTCAATGGATACTTGATTGGATGGTATTGCTTTGTAACTTTTTTTCTTATTTCTCTAGTGTCTTCTAATTCTTTTTGTTGTCTTCTAGTTGTTTTTGTAATCATTAGTCACCAATGGTAATCACTTCTTCTACGCCAATTGAGTTGTTTGACTATTTGGGATTGCCCCTATCACATATCACATCAGAATGTGCAGTTATTTTCATATACTCCTTCCGTTTCTAAATATAAGTCTTTTTAGAAATTTCACTATGCAACAATGAAAATTCCTTTAATTTGTTTATACGTCAACTGAGTATTGTTTACTTTGTTCTTATCCTTTCTCTTAACTAAGCAACAATGGAAATTCCTTTATTTGTGTTTCCGAAGTACGTGTATATACACAATGTGAAGATTATATCTAACAGATGTTACATAAAAATAATTATATTAATACATCAAGGAGCTAATGAATTGTTCACATATATAAATTCTTTTTTTCGGGTAACATATATAAATTCATGAATCATCCACCCATGCAAGATAAACGCATTTTGTATTCAAGCAGGCAAATTAATAGACCATAGTCTTGATTTATCGTACTTCTACCTTGCATTGGGTTGGCCGCTGGATGGTGGGTCATCAACATTCCTTCCTTTCTCCCTTCCAAATAAAACTAAGCTCAAGGATAATATAGTAGCATGTAGGCCATAGCTGCAGGAATTAAGGTAGTTACTGAAGGAGTTCAATCTGGTAAGAACATACAGCAGCATGGGCGCGCCATGAACAGGAAGCTAGTGACATGATGAGTGATATACTTGAGGACTTTTGTGCATTAGCACATAATAATTATACACGTTGGAAGTAGTTGCCACTTAGATTGAGATACAGTATATTTTTTCTTAGCTTCCATCAAGTCACTTTCCATGTGTACTCTGAAACATCACTTAACCTAGTATATGCCAGGAGCATACTCTGCCAATTAAGCGTGCGTCGTTGAGAGAAACCACTGTTCTTATCATCTGGGCTATAATGTTTATTTTTGTTTCTTCTTTTTCTGTACATGAACCATAAAGAAAATAAGCTCATGAAGGAAAGGCCGACTCATTATTTTCTAGATTATATTGGAGTACGGAATTTTTAATACCATGTTTCTGTGTCAATCCATGTCTTATGTTTTCAGTCGGTCGTAGCCAGCATGTAAACCCTAGTCCATAGCGCCTCTTTCTCTGTTCTGCGATGGCATCCAAGTGGTTTCCTAAGTAGCATTATCAACGGGTAAGAATAGTCCACAACACACATAAGATTTCGTGATGCAACTGTACTTAGCAAGCATCTCCATGGGCGTACAAAATAGAGACTAAAGGTCTTCAAAATCGTTTGAGAATCTGGCTAACAATGTGCAAAAATTGGATTTTTCATACTAAAAACAAAAAGTAGTTGTAGCTTCACTACTGAAAACAAAATAGAGACTGGGCAGAAGTACCCATGCATCTTTCTATTTGTAAGACTGAACTCAGCAACCTCTTTGTCAGTTATTACAACATCACCGATTAATAAGTTCAACAAATTCCAATAGCTTTCTTACCCTGTTTGTACAGAAGTACCATCTCATGATAAGTGTGTCACTGTTCTGATTTATGCCATTGTTTAGACTCCTCAATTCTCATGCAGAAAGAATGTGTATGAAAGAGACGAAGATAAATCATGTATGATAATTCTAGCCAAAACATAATGCAAAAAGATACAATGAGATTAGGCGAGGTTTAACAATCTGAAATAGTTGTGGATAGGCCAGTGAGCCTCTGTAGTTTATAAGTAACAGTGGTTGGTCAGAGAAATTCTTGAAGTAGTGTACACAACCAGGCTATCATTTTAGCTGTGACCAAATAGTGTACACAGCCAGGCTATCATTTTAGCTATGACCATCCAGAAGTACTATGAAAGACATGTGGTTTACTTCTAACTCAGTCTGAAATATTCAAGCAACATAAACACGTGAGGAGTTTGGATAATATTACAAACAATGGAAAGCAAGAAATATGAATCTAGTATTTAGGACAAACAAAAAATATAGTAATAAAGAAAATACAAATTACTTGGTAGTTCATAACCCTGGGAACCTCCCCTTGGCGATCCCTCCAACCATCGGATGCCTTCGGCATATCCTTCAAGCCCACGCCACGTCTTTTGAAGCACTGATCCAACTATAGTTTGTCGCGCCGAGGAAAACCATGGACTTGAGTGTGGTTTAAAGATAGAGGAGTCTTATCGAGATTGCTTACATGAGAGAAGATAAGATGCATATTGTGTTAAGAAAAGAGATTGGGTACTTTATTTTTTACCAGCATAGAGAAACCATGGATTTCAACTTCGATTTACAGAAAATAATAATGTAATTTGGTTGCAACAGAAAGATAAATTCCAAAAGAAAGAAAACTATCAAGAGGTAAATCAATTCCTTACCTGTAGAAGTTAGGACTTGCGAGAAACTATCAATGACAAAAGAAACATAAGCGACCATATTGAAATTGGTAGTACCTAAACCCATTTAACGATTTGAGATAAAGATGTGTAAGTTTTCTCACAGATTTTGTTGTTCTATGCTAATGAAGATTGCAGATTACTATTCAATGAAGTAGATGTAGAGGCATGCGTGAATATTGCTGCGCATAATGGGACTACATAAATCTACTATTTTTTAGAACAGATTTATCCTTATGTAGAAGCCCTTGCAAGAAACATGAAAATCACTGTGAGGGCACTCGGAAACAGTAACTGAAAATTCTTTTAGCATATTTTCTGTAAGTGGAAACTATGCTATCTGAATACTGTAACTGCAAAGGAAGGATCACACATATTATTAAAAAACAATGATAATATGGAATACATGGCTAAAAACACAGGAAAATTTTAATATGAATGTTCTGTATTATAAAGATCATCTATCTAGATCTGTTTCCAAATACAACAAACAAACCATAAACAGAAGCATGTGTAACTCAATAATCCATACATGAAGCTATTTTCTTGCACAACCAACAATACTTAAATCTTACAAATCTACCAATAAAATATTATACACTTTATAAGATATGTTTCTTATTCCTGGACAAAAGAAATGTTTGTTATACATGCAGATAATCTGAAAGTTAGCACATATTGGAAAAAATGTACAATCTCGAAATCCTTTACTTAGGAAAACGTCTATAAAGCTTCTATAAACATCAAAAAGATTTGGCTGACAGTGGTTGATTTCTATATGTACACAACTCTGCTAGTTGGCAGCAAATGCCACATAGATTATCTCAGCTGGTTGGTTCTCCTTCACTCCCTATAATTCATAGTCTGGTAAGCGTTGTGTCGTGAAAAATGTACAAAACCAAAAAAAATGTCTTGATGAGAAATTACAAATAAAGCAAAAAATTGGTGGCTCTCCGCTGAATTCATCAAGATGGAGAAGAGAGGAGGGATTTCATGATATGTGGCCCGGCATGCCCAGCCGCTACATCACAATATTGTAAAAACCTTCTAGTCGTACGTGATTGTGAATAGTGGATACTTAATGATCGTATATAATTATATGATAGTCTAGCATATATGATAGTAATATATACATATGGAATAAAAACTTCTTGATTCCAAAGTCAATTTTATATCTTGAGTGTCAAACACTTTCTAGGTTGTTATTGGATGTAAATCAATTATCTACAACTTATGTCTAAGCCTGGAATGATCCTATAAAAATCTTCTGCACATATTTCTCTCATCAACTGATGATGCGGACGATATCATTCCTGACATTTTTAAACAGTTCTAGCACTGTTGGAAACACATTCTTTCAAGGCACGATGAGCAATGCTAAGAGAATACAATCAACCTAGTAATCTAAGGTCTACACAATTTACATGAAGAAAGGCATCTTAATATATAGGTTTCTTACATTTGACATAGTAATCACAAATTTATCATAGAAAACAAAATGAATCAAAAGGCTAATTCTGTGAAATTATATTTTAAAAATAACACAGAAGGAAACAACTAATTAAATTGTTTTCAATCATTTATATACGTAATATCATTACCTTACAACAAATTCTACTAAATCTGAAGTATTCCATTGCAATGTTTACAATAGTTCTTGAATCTGCAGTAAATTGTACTAATTCACACTATCTTTAATTACTTCAGTTCTTTGCATGTGGATGAAATGTATGTTCTGCTATCTTTCAAATACGTGATGAAAGCATAGTTCCAAAAGGATGCTTAGTTAGCTTACCCAACAACTCGACTAATTCAGCTCAATTGAGCTCCGTGAAGAACACCTTGTAGTTACCCTTAGCGGATGTATGATATAATTGTCTAGCGTAGAAGGCAACGCAGCTGCCGGAGACATGCAGCTCGTAGTTGTCGCCGCACCCACCACCTGCCTGCTTCCACCGTGCGTGTACCTCTTGCTGTCCGCCCGCAGGAACCCTACAACACAACTTAATTAGGTTTGGCGATGTATCAGACACTTGCAGTTCTTTGAGAGCTCAAGTTTGTTTGTAGGAACTTTTCTCAAACATCAAAATCGCTCAGCGCCTCAGCCTCATGTAAACATCAAAGTGTGAGCTTCTTGTCCAGTATTTGACTCTTTCATGGAAAAACACTTGCTCTACATGACACACAACAGATACGCCGATTTATGTAATTTTGATGATGAATTTAATGTAGAACTGTTGAATAGAGCATGGAATTTAAGAATATGGGGTTACCTGCCTGCGTAGAGGGAGTGTTGTTCGTCCACTTCGCAGCCTCGCCGACGGTGACGACCGCTCAACCTGTTTCAAACTGTCTCCATCTTCCAACTGACCAACACTCAATTCTTATGAAAAATCATGGTTCTTGGTGAAACTGAGGGGATTTAAATATTGAGGAGCAAAGCATCCGGGGAGGCTGGGATTGGATCTTGTGTTTGTTTAAGATGATGATTGTGCATTGATTTGAATTTTGGAACTGAAGAGATTCAATCTTTGGAAGAAGGGGATCAAGGAAAGGACAAATTAGATTGTGATCTATATTTTTTGAGAACTGCAGCCTCGAGGGATACTACTTTGGACATGGAGACAGAAGCGAGGAGTTGCTCCGCCTGAGCTCCTCCTCCCCTTGTGGCATCTCTCCTCTGCAGCTGTCTAGGGCGCCGCCGCTTCCTGTGCGCCTCGCCGACTACCCATCTGCTCGCCGCACCTCGGCTCTACAGCCGTCCAGGGCATCGCCGCCTCCTATGTACGGTGTACCTCGTCGGCTGCCCATCTACTCGCCCACCTCATCCATCGCGCCGTGGAGATTCTCCACATCCAGTAGAGCCTCCTTTAGTCGCCGCCTCTCGAGCTTCCTCGGCTGCAGCACGATGTCTCCCCGACCACTGCATCGGCGTCGCAGCACCACCAGCCCCGATCCAACCACCTCCCCTACTCCACCTCACAAATGCTCTTGCGATGTAAACTTTTCTAAATAAAAGGAACACATGGAGATTGGATAGCAGCATGGATGGAAAGTTGAGATCTAGCCCGGTAGTCTCTAGGGCAAGGAGAAGCGGCAGAGAAATTGTGAGGTGGAGGAAGATGGGCTAATTTCTGATTTTACTATGGGAAGCCGGAACTGGTCGAGGATTGCACGGATTAATCGCCGCCGTTATAATTTGATCACATCAGATAAACGGCTCTTAATTTCTAATCACATTAGATAAACGACTCTTAATTTCTAATTAACGTGGGAATTATTAAGGAGTCTGTAATGTATAGATATAGATTTGTCAACATATTATTCAATAGAATTTCAGCTTCATCCGGTGTTCTTTTCCTGAAAATAGAACCAACAAAACTATTCAGGTAATCTCTGGGAGCATCGGTTAGTCCATTATAAAAGATATCAAGTATTTCATTTTTCTTAAGAGGATGATCAGGCAAAGCATTAAGTAATTGGAGAAGCCTCCCCCAAGCTTGTGGGAGACTCTCTTCTTCAATTTGCACAAAATTATATATATCCCTCAAAGCAGTTTGTTTCTTATGAGCAGAGAAATATTTAGCAGAGAAGTAATAAATCATATCCTGGGGACTACGCACACAACCAGGATCAAGAGAATTAAACCATATCTTAGCGTCACCCTTTAATGAGAACGAAAATATTTTAAGGATATAAAAGTAACGAGTTCTCTCATCAGTAGTGAACAAGGTGGCTATATCATTTAATTTAGTAAGATGTGCCACAACAGTTTCAGATTCATAGCCATGAAAAGGATCAGATTCAACCAAAGTAATTATATCAGGATCTGTTCCTTATTGGTAACACAGATAGGTGAAGCAGCAAAAGCAGGGACATGTTTCATCCTAGCATTTAGAGATTGCTTATTCCATTTAGCTAATAACCTCTTAAGTTCTTTTCTATCCTTGCAAGCTAAAATAGCTAAAGAAATTTCTTTATCAAAAACATAACCCTCGGGAATAACAGGCAAGTCTTCATCATTAATTTCATTAGTATTATCAGATTCAATATTTTCAATCTCTCTAGCCCTAGCAAGTTGTTCATCAAGAAATTCACCAAGTGGCACAGTAGTATCAAGCATAGAAGTAGTTTCATCATAAGTATCATGTATAGCAGAAGTGGCATCATCAATAACATGCGACATATCAGAATGAATAGCAGAAGTAGATTTAGGTGTCGCAAGCTTACTCAAAATAGAAGGTGAATCAAGTGCAGAGCTAGATGGCAGTTCCTTACCTCCCCTTGTAGTTGAGGGTTAAATCTTGGTTCTTGGATCTTTCAATTTCTTCATAATGATAAGCAGATATAAATCCCAAGTGACTCAAAGAATAGAGATATGCTCCCCGGCAACGGCGCCAGAAAATAGTCTTGATAACCCGCAAGTATAGGGGATCGCAACAGTTTTTGAGGGTAAAGTATTCAACCCAAATTTATTGATTCGACACAAGGGGAGCCAAAGAATACTCTCAAGTATTAGCAGCTGAGTTGTCAATTCAACCACACCTGGAAACTTAATATCTGTAGCAAAGTATTTAGTAACAAAGTAATGTGATAGTAGTGGTAATGGTAGCAAAAGGTAACAGTAGTAAAAGTAATGTTTTTGGTATTTTGTAGTGATGATAACAAGAGAAACGAGAAAGTAATAAGCGAAGAACAATATATGGAAAGCTCATAGGCAATGGATCAGTGATGGAGAATGATGCCGGATGCGGTTCATCATGTAACAGTCATAACCTAGGGTGACACAGAACTAGCTCCAGTTCATCAATGTAATGTAGGCATGTATTCCAAATATAGTCATATGTGCTTATGGAAAAGAACTTGCATGACATCTTTTGTCCTACCATCCCGTGGCAGCGGGGTCCTTACGGAAACTAAGGGATATTAAGGCCTCCTTTTAATAGAGTACCGGAACAAAGCATTAACATATAGTGAATACATGAACTCCTCAAACTACGGTCATCACCGATAAGTATCCCGATTATTGTCACTTCGGGGTTAACGGATCATAACACATAATAGGTGACTATAGACTTGCAAGATAGGATCAAGAACACTCATATATTGATGAAAACATAATAGGTTCAGATTTGAAATCATGGCACTCGGGCCCTAGTGACAAGCATTAAGCATAGCAAAGTCATAGCAACATCAGTATCAGAACATAGTGGATACTAGGGATCAAACGCTAACAAAACTAACTCGATTACATGATAGATCCCATCCAACCCATAACCATCCAGGAAGCCTACGATGGAATTACTCACGCACGGCAGTGAGCATCATGAAATTGGTGGTGTTGGATGGTTGATGATGACGATGGCGACAGATTCCCCTCTCCGGAGCCCCGAACGGACTCCGGATCAGCCCTCCTGAGAGGTTTTAGGGCTTGGTGGTGGCTCCGTATCATAAAACGCGATGAATTCATCTCTCTAATTTTTTCTCCCCGAAACATAATATATAGAGTTGGAGTTGGAGTCTGAGGAGCTCCAGGGGGCTCACGAGGTAGGGGGCGCGCCCCCACCCTCGTGGGCCGGTGGTGGCCCCCCTGGCCTTCATCTTTTAAAGGTATTTTTTATATTTTCCAAAAATTTGCTCCGTGAAGTTTCAGGTCATTCCGAGAACGTTTGTTTCTGCACATAAATAACACCATGGTAATTCTGCTGAAAACAGCGTCAGTCCGGGTTAGTTCCATTCAAATCATGCAAGTTAGAGTCCAAAACAAGGGCAAAAGTGTTTGAAAAAGTAGATACGACGGAGACGTATCAATGCACCTCCCCCAAGCTTGGCGAAAGCCAAGGGTAGTGCCCATACCCTATAATCAATTATCCTTTGGTGGTTGTCGGTGTACTAGAGTAGGGGTACCCTATTACCCCGAACTCGTACACGGGCAGCTGCAGCACCCCGCGGCAAGGCTTGCCGGGTGACCGCCCGGACCCTCCGTGGTTCCCTTGAAGACCATTCAAGAACAAAATACTCAAATCAAGGCCCCGGCAAGAGGAGCTTGCCGGGAAGGCCAACTAAGGCCCCGGCAAGAGGAGCTTGCCGGGAAGGCCAGCCAAGGCCCCGGCAAGAGGAGCTTGCCGGGAAGGCCAGCCAAGGCCCCGGCAAGAGGAGCTTGCCGGGAAGAGACGAGACCCCGGCAAGAGGAGCTTGCCGGGAAGGCCATTCAAGGCATACCAAGAAAGCTTGCCGCGACGTGCCCTGCGTCCCGGCAAGATCCGGCGAGCGACAAACTTCCGGACGCGACAAGACAACAGCCGCGGCAAGGAGCTTGCCGCGGGAAACCCCCACTTCATGCCTGCGCTCCAGCACACCTGCTAACGTGTCGCTCTAGGGCTCTCCCAAGCACACGTGGCAGGAGGCCGTGCAGCTAGGGGTAAGTGGTGGCAAGCAGAGATGAAGAGAAGCCCATCATGGCAAACGGTGGCACTCCAAACGGTCACTTTTTGCACTGTTTAGGAGACTCAGACAGGCATTTAATGCCCTTGTCCCCTGCCGTCAGAGTTAGGTAGGGTGCACTGTATCCATAGTAGCGGTAGCTGCACCTACCACATCCTTTTCCATTTTTACCCTTCTTGTCTACGTTGCCCCCTGTCGGTAACCCCTTGAGAGTATAAAAGGAGGCCCAAGCGCAACGTAGAAAGGGGTTGGGAGGTTCGGAGGCTCGGCCAGTTCGGCTCATTCAACACCAGGAACACTCTCACGCTCAGTCCGGCAGCCTCCATCGCTCCTGAGCAAGAATCCAATATACACAAACAAGCAGCAGTAGGGTTTTACGCATCCGTGCGGCCCGAAGCTGGGTAAAATCGCCCGCGTGCACTGCCTCGATCCGCTCTTTGTGCGCTCTCCGCCCCCCACCGAACCGAAAGGGGCCCTGTCCCCATAGGTGTTGGTGGGAATCAGCATCGCCCCCGACATCTCTGGCGCGCCAGGTAGGGGGCGTCGAGATCGTGCGAACCCGATCCGGCGTGCACGCAAGCTAAATCTTCATCGTCTTCATCGACATGCCACCGAAGAAGAAGAATTCGGAGGCAGCTGTTCCGTCCGCGTCGCTTCCACCGCCTCCAGAGCAAACGGGTGGTGGAGTGGACGCCGGCGGAGGAATGGGCGTCGACGAGGGTGCCCACAGCGCTGCCAAGTCCAAGGACAAGGCGGTACAGACCTCGGCGCCCATGCGCGCACTGCGTCCCTCTCAAGAGGCGCGGGACCAGCAGCGTCATAGCGTTCGCAGCGCCATACATCCGCTGACCCAAGATCAAGCTGGTGGTTCGCGTGGCGTTCAAGACCAGCATGCACGCCAGCATGCTGGCCCCAGCGAGGTACGGTCGCCGGGACGGGACGCTGCTCCTTCTAACTTGGTTAGGAGTCCGAGCACGCCCCTCTCCTCGCACCGTTCACCTCTGCCGCCCACCACCCCAGCAGAAGCCTTGGCGCGGGCCCAGCTGCTCCTGCACTATCCTCCGACGGCGGGCAAGACCGACGAATGGAGGGCCACTATCCAGAGCCTTATCGGCTTCGCCAACGACGACACTATGCGGCGACCAATCACCTCGCTGCCACGGCAGGACAGCCGGACGCGAGCCGATGGCAACAAGACTGAGGGAGGTGCGACTTCCATGCACTCTCCACTACGAAGGCCAAAATCGCCGACTCGCCGGGTCCACCCCAACAGCGGCTCCACCGCGTCGTCGGACCCACAAGCTCGTCGCGACCAGCGCCAAGTTCTCCATGAACGACCAAAAGAAGACGCTCGAACCCGCATCGAGCGCCGAAGAGAAGCGCGACGTCAATCCGACAAGCGCGCTGGGCTCTCTGTCGACATGCATGCGCCAGGGGAACCAGGCGATCTGCCGTACGCGGTAGGTTGTCCTGCGTTCACCCGTGAGCTGCGGCAAGTCCAGTGGCCCAGCACAAAGAATTTCAAGCCAGACGTGCCGGAGAAGTACGACGGCAAGACGCATCCGTCGGAGTTCCTCAGCATCTACACCATTGCAGTGCAAGCTGCCGGGGGACGAGATGACAAGATCCTTGCCAACTACTTCCTGCTGGTGCTCAAGCCCAATGTCAGATCCTGGCTCATGCACTTGCCGGACAACTCCATATCTTCCTGGGCTGATCTGTGCCATCAGTTTGTCGGCGCCTTTACAGGCGGCCACAAGCCACATGGCCAAGAGAGCGATCTTCATCTGCTCGCCCAGAAGGAAGGAGAGCCACTGCGCAAGTACATTCAGAGATTCAGCCGCGTACAGCACAACATCCCAGACGTCCACCCCGCCGCGGTCATTAGCGCGTTCCATCAGAACGTGCGAAACCGAAGGATGAGGGAGGAGATGGCGATGTGTAAAATCAGAGACGTCAGTGAGCTTTATGCCCTGGCTGACAAGTGTGCACGCGCTGAAGAGGGGAGGAGGTTCCCCGGGGAGAGTACAGGAGCAGGAGAATCTGACAGTGAGGATGCCGCCCCGGCAAGGAAAGGCCGGCGGCGGAACAACAGAAGGAATAAGGGTAAGGAAGTGCTAGCTGTCGAGCAGACCGGCAACGGAGGTGGCGCCAAGGAAGCTAAGGCTGGTGGCTCCGACAAGGAGGCCCATCCTGTGGCGGCCGCCGACAAGCAGGACAGCTCCGGCAGGCAGTATTGCAAGATTCACCGCACCAAGGGTCACGATCTCTAGAACTGCAAGAAGGTCGAACAGCTTGCTGAGCAGCAGAAAGCTGAATACGAGCGACGCGACAAAGAGAAGGCCCGGGAAGGAACCGGTGGATCCGGCAAGAAACGCCCCGGCCGGGGAGGACGTCGCGGCAAGGCCAAGCAGCGGCAAGGAGACAGACCTCCCCGCTGCCGCGACAAGGATGAAGATGACGACGATGACGAAGACGTGGATGATGATGAGGCCGATGAGCAGGAATTTCAGAAAGCCACGGAGGTCATGTGCGTTGACGGTGGCGCCTCTCTGCATACTTCGCACCGCCAGCTCAAACAGTGGATGCGAGAAGTGAATGCAGCAGAGCCATCCATAGAGTCACGCAAGCCCCTGAAATGGTCCAGCACGCCTATCATCTTCGACATTGGGGATCACCCTGATCGCGTAATTGCGGTCGGGTGCTTGCCGATGTTGGTCTCACCAACTATCTGCAACCTCAAGGTCACAAAGATGCTAGTTGACGGCGGGGCCGGCTTGAATCTCATCTCCTCCGCGGTCCTTCACAAACTCCAGATCCCTGACAGCGAGCTCGAAGAGACCGGCACATTCCAAGGAATCAACCCGGGAAGGAGCAAGCCGAAAGGGAAGATCACGCTGTCGGTCACATTTGGCAGCGAGCTGAATTTCAGAACTGAGAGGGTCACATTTGACGTTGCTGATTTTCCATTGCCCTACAATGGGATCCTTGGCCGTCCAGCGCTCGCCAAGTTTATGGCAGCCTCTCACTATGCATACAACGTGCTCAAAATGCCAGGCCCGATAAGTGTCATCTCTGTCCCCGGCGACAAGAAGGATGCCCTTATCTGCGCCGACAAGATCTACCGGGAAGCAGCAGCCGCAGCTGCTCACCACACACTTGCCGCTGAAGCTCCCGGGGGGAAGAAGAAGGCCAAGTCCGTCAAGAGCTCTGATGCCCACTCCGGCAAGCGCACCTCTTCGGAGTGCTGCGCTACCGTCGAGGACGCACCATCGAGCTCCACCGGCAAGTGCAAGAAGACGATGGCAGCTCCACCCGAGACCAAGAAGGTGTCCGCCAAGGAGGACGGCACTAGTGGTACCTTCACCATCAGTGCCACGCTTGACCCCAAATAGGAAAGCGTGATCGTTGCTTTCCTGCGGGCGAATGTCGACGTGTTTGCATGGCAACCGTCTGATATCCCCGGTGTTCCCAGGAAAGTAATCGAGCACCACCTTGCCGTCTGTCCTCATGCACGGCCCGTCAAGCAGAGAGTCAGGAAGCAAGCGGTGGAGCGCCAAGAGTTCATTGCAGAAGAAATCAGGAAATTGGAAGCAGTAGGCCTTGTCAGAGGAGTGCTCCATCCCACGTGGTTGGCCAATCCTGTAGTCGTGCGCAAGGCGAACGGGAAATGGAGGCTTTGTATAGACTTCACTGATGTCAATAAAGCTTGTCCCAAAGATCCATTTCCCTTGCCGCGCATTGACCAGATTGTTGACTCCACAGCTGGATGTGATTTGCTTTCATTTCTTGATGTGTACTCAGGGTACCATCAAATCTTCATGGCAGAAGAGGATGAGGAAAAAACCGCATTTATCACCCCTTGTGGCACATACTGTTTTGTACGAATGCCCTTTGGGTTGAAGAATGCTGGTTCAACATTTGCAAGAGTAGTCCATGTCGCTTTTGAGCCACAGATACACAGAAATGTGGAAGCCTACATGGATGATATAGTGGTCAAGAGCAAGGACAAGGCTACCCTGATCCAAGATTTAGAAGAAACTTTTGCAAATCTGCGCAAGATCAACCTCAAGCTCAACCCCGAGAAGTGCGTGTTTGGAGTCCCTTCCGGCAAGCTTCTCGGGTTCTTTGTGTCTCAGCGGGGAATTGAAGCCAACCCCGACAAGATTAAGGCCATCGAGCAGATTGAAGCACCGAAGCGCGTCAAGGATGTGCGTAGGCTTGTCGGTTGCGTGGCTGCTCTCAGCAGGTTTATCTCTAAGTCTGCTAAGCGCGCCCTGCCGTTTTTCAAAATATTGAAAAAGGCAGGTCCAATGAAATGGACTCCGGAAGCGGAGGCTGCGCTACAGGACTTGAAGAGGTACCTGTCCTCCACTCCAATACTTGTCGCACCTAAGCCACAAGAGAAGTTGTTGCTGTACCTAGCGGCAACCAATCAAGTGGTTAGTGCTGCGTTAGTAGCGGAAAGGGAGGCGGACGATGAGCCGGCAACCGCAGCAAGTAAATCCAACGACAAGCAGGGGGCTTCTCCGGCAAGCTCCGGTCCAGCAAGCTCTGGTCCCGACAAAGATGAATCTGCGCAGATGTGCAAGGACGTGCAGAAGAAGATGGTGCAGCGCCCAGTTTACTTTGTCAGCTCCCTTCTCCAGGGGGCTAGGTCGAGGTACTCTAGTGTGCAAAAATTGCTTTTCGGCCTTCTCATGGCCTCGAGAAAGCTGCGCCATTACTTCCAGGCACACGAGATCACAGTCGTCACTCGCTTTCCACTGAAAAGGATACTGCAGAATCCAGAAGCGACAGGCAGGATTGTCGAGTGGGCCTTGGAACTGTCAAGCTTTGGCCTCAAGTTTGAGAGCACTGCAACTATCCAAAGCAGGGCATTGGCAGAGTTCATAGCAGAGTGGACGCCAACTCCAGATGAAGAAATTCCAGAGACGAGCATCCCCGTCAAGGAGACAAGCAAAGAGTGGTTGATGTACTTTGATGGTGCCTTCTCGCTGCAAGGCGCCGGTGCTGGCGTGCTGCTTATCGCACCCACCGGAGAGCACCTCAAGTACGTAGTCCAGATGCACTTTCCCAAAGAGCAAGCAACCAACAATACTGCAGAGTATGAAGGGTTGCTTGCCGGTCTCAGAATAGCAGCCGACCTTGGGATCAAGAAGCTCATTATCAGGGGTGACTCGCAGCTTGTCGTCCGCCAAGTTAACAAGAACTACCAGAGCCCGTTGATGGAAGCATACGTTGAGGAAGTGAGGAAGCTAGAAGAGCGCTTTGACGGCCTACAAATGGAGCATATCCCAAGAGCTCAGAATGACATTGCTGATGGCCTGTCGAAATGTGCTGCACTAAAGTTGCCTATGGAACCAGGGATCTTTGTGCTCAAGCTGACTCAACCTTCCGTGACACCATCAACTAGACAGAATAAGAAGAGGAAGTTGGTTTCTGGTGACTACTTTCCGGCAGAGCTCCCCGAAGCCGCCGCCAAGAAAGTCCCCAAGATCAACACCAAGGATGCTGAGGGGTAGTCTGCTCCGGCAAACCTTATGGTTTGTTCCGTCGAAGCAAATGCTCCCGACAAGTCCTGCTCCGGCAAGCTTGCCGGGGAATATCACGCTCCGGCAGAACCGCAGGTTCTTGCCGTAGAAGCGGATGTTCCCGCAGCAACAGATATGCCTTTAGTCCTTGTTGTCGAGCCTCAAGCTCCAGCATGGGCGCAGCAGATTGTCCGTTTCCTTCGGACAGGAGAGCTTCTCGAAGAGCAAGAAGAAGCTGAAAAAGTAGCCCGACAGTCAAGTATGTACAAGTTTGTCGACAGCACACTGTACAGAATAAGACTCAATGGTGTGAAATTGAAGTGCATTCGCCGGGAAGATGGACAACAGCTGTTGGCAGAGATACATGGAGGCATATGTGGTCACCACATTGGCACAAGAGCACTTGTCGGCAAAGCATTCCGGACAGCCCTCCAGGATGCAACTGCACAAGTAACCAAGTGTGAAGCGTGCCAGTTCCATTCCAAACAGATACACCAGCCAGCTCAAGCTCTCCAGACGATCCCTTTATCCTGGCCATTTTCGGTCTGGGGGCTCGACATCCTCGGCCCCTTCCCCCGAGCTGTCGGGGGCTTTGAGTTCTTGTACGTTGCAATCGACAAGTTCACAAAGTGGCCGGAAGTGGAACCAGTGAGGAAGGTGACAGCACAGTCAGCAGTCAAGTTCTTCAGGTCGATTGTTTGCCGTTTCGGGATCCCGAACAGGATCATCACCGACAACGACACGCAATTTACGAGCCGCACCTTCATGCAGTACGTCCAAGATCTTGGTGCCAAGGTCTGCTTCGCTTCCGTTGCTCATCCGAGAAGCAATGGTTAAGCGGAGAGGGCAAACGCTGAAGTGCTGCGAGGCCTCAAGACCAGAACTTTCGACAGACTGCACAAGTGCGGAAGAAACTGGATCGAGGAGCTGCCGGTGGTTCTTTGGTCGATCAGGATGACGCCAAATCGAGCCACTGGCCAGACACCCTTCGCTCTAGTCTATGGAGTGGAGGCAGTTCTCCCCACGGAACTCGTATACGGGTCACCTCAAGTGCTCGCTTATGATGAGCTCGAGCAAGAGCAGCTGCGGCAAGATGACGCGCTGCTCCTTGAGGAAGACCGTCTCCAGGCTGCTGTGCGAGCCGCTCGCTACCAGCAAGCTCTGCGCCGCTACCATAGCCGTAGAGTCAACGCCAGGAGTCTCGAGGAAGGCGACCTTGTTCTTCGGCGCGTTCAGTCAGCCAAGAATTCCAACAAGTTGACGCCGAAGTGGGAAGGCCCTTATCGGGTGAAACGAGTCACTAGGCCCGGCGCTGGCCGCCTTGGGACCGAAGATGGCATTCCGGTGAGAAACTCCTGGAACATCGAGCATCTTCGTAAGTTTTACCCATAAGGCGCGGTTGTCGGACCCTGTCCGGCAACCACCTTTCTGTACAAGTCTTGCCGCTATTGCATATAATCCTTTGTACAGAGCCGGGCGCAGACCCCGTGCACTAGTAAAGTTCATGTGCCCCGCACATCTTGTCAGTTTCCTTATGCTATAATCCTTTTTCGCATATATTATCTGACACTTTGTGTAGCACCAGACCCCGGTAAGCGATAACGAGCCCAAGGCTCCATATCATTGCTTTATTTCTCTGTCTCTTTCTCAAAAGAAGGAAGGTTCCCTCGCCCACAAGGTTTACCGGGGGGGAAGGAGAAGATAATGGTGTGGACCGGGCCGTTCAAAAAAAAAGAGTTTCTCCTTGCCGGGAAGCAGACGACAGAAAAGCTAAGTTGCTAAAGCTTGAGCAATCAGTTTTTGAGTTATTTTCCTTGAACGACCGTGCTTTGTATGGAAAACCTGTCCGCGGAGGAACCAATTCACAGCTAGCTGCGCCCTTACTTTGTTTCGAGTCCGCTCAACAACTTAAGTGAGCTGCTAGCGCCCTTACTTTGCTTCGAGTCCGCTCAGCAACTTAAGTGAGCCGCTAGCGCCCTTACTTTGTTTCGAGTCCGCTCAACAACTTAAGTGAGCTGCAACTAGTTGCGACAAGGTTGCTTGTCGGTAGCGACCCCGCCAGCAGGCTGCTGAAGTTCCGCACTCGGCGCTCGCGGCAAGGGTGCCTGCACCGGCAAGTTTCCCTAGAAAGCGTAGGGCAGGACCATACAAAACCTAGAGTCGAGTAAAGGAAGTAACACAGCTATTTGTTGCCTAAGATAGAGTTATATTACAAAAATAACTTGTCGCACCTCTAATAAAGTGTTCCCATGGCATGACTGGCAGCGACAAGAGAGGAAGAAAACGGACGGCCTAATCTACGCGACTGCCGTCAACCCTTTTGACCTCGTTCACCCTGTCCACAATGGGTGCGACGAGGGCCTTAAGTGCGTCAAGATCAGCGTCCGCCGGCAGCTTCTTGAGGACTTTGGTGAGGTTGAGGCCCGGATTGCGGAAGGCCACCTTCACCAGCACCTTCTCCAGAACTCCGGCGCAAATCGAGCGTGACTCGTCGGCCAACTGCTTTGGGATCCGTTCCCGGAGTTGCTGGAGCGCCGCCGCCACGCCTTTGAAGAACAAAGTGAGCTTGGTGCTGGGTTGGAGGTTCTCGTCGGAGGAGTACCCGAAGCCTTCCACCCCCAATTGCACCAGCTCCTCTTCGATGACTGCAGCAATGTCCACGAGGCCCTCCGTCCAGAGCTCCACAGTATCTCTGAGAAGATTCTGAGTTTTGGCGGCCCTCGCTAGCAGTGCCTCGTTGGCCTCGATGTCCTTCTTCAAGTCTGCCTCCCGTTTCCTGGCGCTGTCCAACGTCTCCGTCAAGGTGGCCAGCTTCAGCGTCAGATCGGCGTTGGAATCCTTGGCGGCGCTCAATTCCTTGCACCTCTCGGCGAGTCGGCCCTGCAGCTCACCGTGGGCAAGGGCGTCCTTCTCGCGCTCTAGCTTGAGGGCGGCAAGCTCTTCGCCACCAACCTTCAGATCAGTTTCTAGCTGCGCCACCTTAGCCTCCAATTCTTTCTTGGCGGCCTCGGCAGCCGCAGCCGTATCCTTTGCCTCTTGGAGTGTCCCGCCAAGTGCCCGTTCGCGCGCGGCAAGCTCCTCTTCGTGGCTGTCGAGGTTCACTTTCCGCTGAGTCAGCTCGCCTTCTCGCGCGTACAGCTTCTCGCCGGTGAGCCGCTGCTGCTCTTCAGCTTCGGCCTTCTCGAGGAGGAAGGCCTTCCGTTCCTCGGCAAGCTGCTCCCGCTCCTCCGCCAAGGCCCGGAGAGTTTCTTGACGAAGACCCCGGAGCTCCTCCGCACGCTTCTCTATGTCCACGCTCACCCTCGCAGCAAGCGCTTCCCGGGACTCCAACTTGACTTGACGGGCGCGGTAGAGCGCCAGCAGCCTCCGCAGCAGCCGCTCCTCCTGAGGCTCTTCACTGCTGCTTCCCGGCGCGTCGACGATCGACAGCCCGGCAGAGGCAAGCACCTCCCCATCCAGAGCTTCTCCTTCCACCGGCGCCCTGGAGCTCGACGCCCAAGGGAGCTTGATGAAGATGCCCTCGCCAGCCTTCAGATAGGCGCCGGGCTGGGGCTCCTCGGAGCCTGGCGCTGCGGCAGCGGCGGAGGGATCAGCGGTCGGTGCAGCGCCTGACGCTCCTGCGGCCTCAGGGCCGTCAGTGCGATCGTCAGATCCCCCGCCAGCTTCCTTGGTGGCAGCCTTGGCGGCCTTTCCGCCGGCGGGCACGTCAGCGCCGGCCCTTTCTTCGGTGGCCGCGGCATCATCAGTATTGCCGCGCGCGTCCTCCTCGCCGCCCGTTTCGGTCTCCATCGGATCGGCGGAGGGTGGGTCTGACGACCGGGGAAGAAGGAGAAATCAAACAAGTGTTCGAGAAGAGAAATCAGCAGAAGACTACAAGGAAAGTTTCGGGCAAGAAGGGTTACCTGTGCTAGGATCTGCCGTCGTGACCTCCACCACCGGCGGATCGTTAGCGCTGTCCCTTGCCGGAGACTCCTCCCTTGCCAGAGGCTCCTCCCTTACCGGAGGACGCTCCCTTGCCGGGGAGTCCGCCCTTGGCGGCGTAGTCGAAGCAGACGACGAATCGGAGGAGATCACCACGCCCCCTGATCAAGCTGTTCTACTCCTGCACAAACAAACCAGCGATCAGATGTCAACAAAGGAAAAGAACAACCACGCGCACCCAGAAGCAGAAAGTAAACCATATGCTTACGCCGGGGGCTGCTCTGCGAAGTGATGGCCGGGTCCGGCAAGGTAGTCTCGGGTGCGCCTCCTGTTGTCGCAGTGGGCTCGTCCTTGATGACCACCACCTGAGCCTTGGCCCTCTTCGCCGCCCTCTGGGCCAGAGTCCTGAAAAGGAGAGCCCAGGGTGAATCAGATCCGATGCAAGACAAGATCAGCAAGTTGAAGAACTACAAGAACAAGCAAGGGAATCTTACTCTTCTTCCTCTTCCTCATCGGAGCTGAGCGCGGAGAGGTCGAAGTTCGGCCCACCTCCGGCGCGACGAGGTGGAGGGGTGGGATCCCTTGGCCGCTTGGCGGGGACTACAGTGCCAGCCCGAGACGACCCCGCCCCAGTTGCCACTGCTGCGGGAGGCGCCCCCGCGGCGACCATACTTGCCGCGGTGGAGCGCGTCGTGCGGCGCTGCGGCTGTTGACCAGCTTGCCGCCCTGCTGCATCCCCGATCCTGCTGAGGCGCCTTCTTGGCTGCACTGGGGGCTGCGTTCCGGGTCCTGCTCCCGGCAAGCTCCCCGGAGGTGGCGGGCCGCTCGTACCCTCGGCGGGCTCGTTCGACTTGGCGTCGGGCGCGGCAAGCTCTTCTTCCTCTTCGGGCCGCTCCCGTTCGGCAATGCTCATCGCCAACGCCGCGTCCGCTTCCTCCATGGTGAACCCGAATTCACCCGCGGCCGCGGCTGCCGCCGCCTCTTCCGCCCTGGTGGCGATGCGCTCCATCTCTTGCTCAGTGGTGTCGCGGGTGAGGAGCTTCTTCTCGTCAGCATTGACCGCCACCTCCACTAGGCTGTCAAAGAACTGCTGCACGACGTCGCCGGCGTGCTCTTGCCAAGTTGGAGCGATCCCGTGCGAGTCACACAATGGCATCATTGCGCAGATGCGGTCGCGCGAGGAGTTGTTGCACAGAGGAACGACGCCTGCCGGCAACCTGAACCACTCGGGATGCTGTGGGTCATGCTTGAATATCTCCTTAAGCATCCCGTCCAACTCTATGATGGTGAAATTGAAGTTGAGGCCTGGACGCAACCTCATTATATCTGCCGGGCCTCCAAATTCCCAGGCAGGTCTCCCCCTCGCCTGCAGAGGGGCGATGCGCCGGCGAAGGAAATCTGCGCCGACAGCTCCTACAGTCAGCCCGGCAAGCCTGAGACGCAAGATCCGAGTGGTGGCGATCGTCAGCTTGTCGTCGTCCGCGGACAGGGCGCTCCAGTCATTGCCACGCACTGCTGGGGCTTGGCGCAGGGCGGTGAACGGCTGCGGGCTCTCTTCTACAACCCAGCACCAATCTGCTCTCCACTCGTCCCACTTGCTGCGGAGCTCCCCCTCCAGATAGGTCTCTTTCTTGCCAGCCCGCGAGATCCAGGCGATCCCGCTGGCAAGAGGTTCCCCTCTCTCGACACGAGGCATAAAGAAATGGCGGAAGAGAGCTACGTTGGGGTGGACTCCGACAAAGTTTTCGCATAGATGGGCGAAAACTGCCATGGTCAGAACAGCGTTGGGGGTGAAATCAAGGAGGTGGAGTCCGTAGGTGTTCATGATATCACAGAAGAAATCAGAGAATGACGGGCAGAGCCCGCAGTAGAAGAACACGGCGAAGAAAGGATACCCGTTAGCTGGAGCTGCTTGCGAGGCGACGGCGGAGAGTACCTTTGTGCGCGGATGCGCCCGCGTCTCCGTCGACCAGAAGAGATAGTACCACTCCCTCAGCTCCTTCGCGGAGAGCTCGGGGGGGAAGTGGCCCGCTCCTTCCGCAGCGCCTCAAGCCACTGCGCTTCGGTCGACTTCACAGCTTTCGCGGCCGCGGCCTTCGTGGCCTTCCCCTTCCCGGGCTTCGGAGGCATGGCGGAGGCGGTGGGGGAGATCGAAGGCGCTGGTGGTGGCGGCGGCGACGGGAGCGGAGCGCTGCTCTCTTTCGACTTTGGAAGCGGAGGAGGGCGGCGGAGGTTTCTGAGATTGCAACAGCGAATGGCGAAGATGGAGGAAATGCCCCTGTTTCCCCTGCTTATAAAGAGGGATGGGGCGGACGTTTCGGCCTTCCAAGTGAACAAACTCCCACGATCTCTCCCACGACACCGCGTTTGACGCGTGCCGTTCTGGGCGTGCGCGGTGGGAGCGGAGTTAGATTCGGCGTGACCTAGGCCGCGCGTGCCCGTGCACTGTTTTGGGCCTGGCCCAACAGCGCTCGGCACCGTGTATGGCCCAGGCCCGGGGGCTCCTGTCGGTGTACTAGAGTAGGGGTACCCTATTACCCCGAACTCGTACACGGGCAGTTGCAGCGCCCTGCGGCAAGGCTTGCCGGGTGACCGCCCGGACCCTCCGTGGTTCCCTTGAAGACCATTCAAGAACAAAGTACTCAAATCAAGGCCCCGGCAAGAGGAGCTTGCCGAGAAGGCCAACTAAGGCCCCGGCAAGAGGAGCTTGCCGGGAAGGCCAACCAAGGCCCCGGCAAGAGGAGCTTGCCGGGAAGGCCATTCAAGGCATACCAAGAAAGCTTGCCGCGACGCGCCCTGCGTCCCGGCAAGATACGGCGAGCGACAAGCTTCCGGACGCGACAAGATGACAGCCGCGGCAAGGAGCTTGCCGCGGGAAACCCCCACTTCGTGCCTGCGCTCCAGCACACCTGCTAACGTGTCGCTCTAGGGCTCTCCCAAGCACACGTGGCAGGAGGTCGTGCAGCTAGGGGTACGTGGTGGCAAGCAGAGATGAAGAGAAGCCCATCGTGGCAAACGGTGGCACTCCAAACGGTCACTTTTTGCACTGTTTAGGAGACTCAGACAGGCATTTAATGCCCTTGTCCCCTGCCGTCAGAGTTAGGTAGGGTGCACTATATCCATAGTAGCGGTAGCTGCACCTACCGCATCCTTTTCCATTTTTACCCTTCTTGTCTACGTTGCCCCCTGTCGGTGACCCCTTGAGAGTATAAAAGGAGGCCCAAGCACAACGTAGAAAGGGGTTGGGAGGTTCGGAGGCTCGGCCAGTTCGGCTCATTCAACACCAGGAACACTCTCACGCTCAGTCCGGCAGCCTCCATCGCTCCTGAGCAAGAATCCAATATACACAAACAAGCAGCAGTAGGGTTTTACGCATCTGTGCGGCCCGAAGCTGGGTAAAATCGCCCGCGTGCACTGCCTCGATCCGCTCTTTGTGCGCTCTCCGCCCCCCACCGAACCGAAAGGGGCCCTGTCCCCATAGGTGTTGGTGGGAATCAACATCGCCCCCGACAGTGGTGAAGAAGATGATGGTGGTGATGAAGGAGATATCTTGTCCTCGGATTTCCATGGCAACGGTGGTGGTGAGAAAGTGCGGGGTTTCCCTTTTACTTCCTCCAGCTTCCGACAGAGAATAAAATTTTCCATCATCAACTCGCAATTATTTATCTTGAGTTTTATTATCCTCTTGCATAACGCCTCCATGCTTTCATCCTTGAACCGGGAAGGAACCGATTCATCTTCTTCTTCTTCAGAGGTCTAGCTATAGTGCTCCTCATCCCCATAAGACTTGGGGTTTGCGATGAGATCAGCAACATAGCTCTCACCCTCGGAGTTTTCGTAGGACATATTTTCAGATCTATACAGTAATGAATATAACATTGACTTAAGCCTTCCCCCAAGCTAGAGCGATACTTTCTCCTTCACGAGGCCAAAAATTATATATATAATTCCAATCACGATGAACTAGATGCATAGGATAAAATTTTTGGTGGAACTCCAATTTCAAACAATTCCAATTCCATGATCCAATATCATCACATAGCCTATACCATGCCAATGATTTTCCCTTCAAAGATAAAGGGAAAAAATCTTTTTCATCAGTTCATCCCTGGGTAAACCTACAAGCTTAAACAATCCACATATTTATTGCACATATATCAAGTGCATATCAGGATGTTCGGTTCCATCTCCTGCATAAGGATTAGCTAGCAGTTGTTCTATCATACCCGAAGGAATTTCATATTCAATATTTTCAGTAGGTGCAATAGGTTGAGGGGTTTCTAATTGTGGTTCTGGACGAGGTGAAGATACCCCTAACAAACCCCTCAAAGGATTGTTTTCCATAGTAACAAGTGACGATAAATTTCGGCACACTATATAAATGTTTCCTTACCAAATTCCACTTGCCAAAAGCGCTTCACTCCCCCGCAACGGTGCCAGAAAATAGCCTTGATGACCCACAAGTATAGGGGATCAGTTGTAGCTATTTTCGATAAGTAAGAGTGTCAAACCCAACGAGGAGCAGAAGGAAATGACAAGTGGTTTTCAGTAAGGTATTGTCTGCAAGTGCTGAAATTGTAAGTAGCGAGTAGTTTGATAGCAGGATAATTTGTAACGAGCAAGTAACAATAGTAGTGATAAAAGTGCACCAAGGTAGCCCAATCCTTTCGAGGGAAAGGACAGGCCAAAACGGTCTCTTATGATCAGCAAAGCGTTAATGATGGTACACGAGAATTTCATCTAGTCACTTTCATCATGTTGGTTTGATTTGTGTTCACTACTTTGATAATTTGATATGTGGGCAGACCGGTGCTTAGGTGCTGTTCTTACTTGAACAAACCTCCTACTTATGGTTAACCCTCTCGCAAGCATCTACAACTATGAGAAAACTATTAAGAATAAATTCTAACCATAGCATTAAACTTTTGGATCCAATCGGTCCCTTACGAAATAGTGCATAAACTGGGGTTTAAGCTTCTGTCACTCTTGCAACCCACCATCTAATTGCTACTCCACAATGCATTCCCTTAGACCCAAATATGGTGAAGTGTCATGTAGTCGACGTTCACATGACACCACTAAGGGAATAACAACATACATACTATCAAAATATCGAACACATATCAAGTTCACATGATTACTTGCAACATGATTTCTCCCGTGACCTCAAGAACAAAAGTAACTACTCACAAATAATAAACATGTTCATGATCAGAGGAGTATTAAATAGCATAATGGATCTGAACATATAATCTTCCACCAAATAAACCATATAGTAATCAACTACAAGATGTAATCAACACTACTAGTTACCCACAACCACCAATCACTGGTGCACGTCGGTCCTAAACAAACGGTTTAAAACGCCTTTCCGCGACGGCATCTGGAATCGTCGCCAAGTGAGTGTGGGCAATAGGGGGTCCTTCCCACATGACCCAGAAACCGTCAGGGATATGCCCTCCTGGCACACACGTTAGGCAAAATGAGGTCGTGTGCAAGCGACAAGCACTGAAATACGGAAATACGTATAGTAGAGCTAAAAAATACTATTATATGGCGAAATTGTTTCTGGTCGCAAGTACATCCCACACAGTCAGTCCCCGCTAAACGTTTCCATTCGTATGCACATCCCACATGGTCGCTCCAAGGAAAACGTTTCCATTCACAGGTACATCACACACAATTTTTCCCGTTAAATCGTTTGCGTTATTGAATGTATCACACACAGTCCGTAGAAGAAACTTTGTGGAAAAGGTTGTCCATCACACACAATTTTTATGTGGTAAACGTTTGCGCAAGGTGGCCTAATGCAAACAGTTTTCAAGAGAAAGTCATGTGTGATTGTTCATTGATCCAACACGGTTTATTCCTAGAAACTGTGTGTGTTGCCTGAGGTCATCGCCCACGATATTTTTTCAACAACCTTTTGCAATAGAAAAACACAATTAGCAGGATAATTATCCGATTATTCTCAATCATTTATTAATCTAATTGACATTTCATATTTTTTTGACAGAAAGACTGTAAGGGAACCCCCTACAGTATAATTGGTGCAACAAACCCAAATTACAAGTACCATGCCTTGAACCTGGGTGGGTGGGAAGGCATCTGCCCCTTACCACCACTAGGCTATGCCTTAGTCTGCAATTGACATTTCATATTAAGCACACAATATATTTCATTCCCATATTAAGGAAGCAGAATTTCATAATTGAAATACATCAGAGTACAACATGATATAGCTTCAGCACTCAGCAACCCCATTACACAACTGCACTAGCAGCAAGTTCCACATACAACATGTAGAACCTTTCGAAATTAGCATCATAGACGGTATACAGACAGATGCATCTCATCTGGAAAACTGCTGAAGCGGAAGGCGAATATTGAGCCTTCATTCATGTTGAAGGTCTTCGCAACTTTAGGCCAGTGACTGTGGATGATTGACCGTCCCTCCTTCTTCCTCTTCAGGAACACTTCAATATTGAACCGTGGGTGTTGTATGAAAACCTTCCTCGCCTCCTGACCATAGAGGTGGTTTGAGAGGTAATCATCAGTGAACTGCTTTGGAAAGGCCTGAAAACAAGTATGTGCATAAATATCTTCTCTATATTGGAAATGTGGCAAAGGAATAAAAAAAAGGCAAGGTATAATAGTTAGTACCATCTTGTAGTGAACCGATGTCTTCTTCATTGTGCAGACAAAGATCTTGTTGTTTTTTGTCGCTAATTTCTTTATCCTAACAATCTTTCTAAGTTTCTTGATTTGATTGACATTCATGGACAACTCATTTCCCTATATGCAAAAAGGGTCAAACAGTGGGTCAAAACCTCTAACAGCAGGACCTACATGTGCAAGACCAAATTGTTAAAAACCAAAATATTAGAATGATTCCTGCAATTGCACAATAATGTGCTATTAGACAACGGACCATGCACGTGCTAACCTCGATTGTAAACCACAGTGCTTCCCATTGTTTCCCTACAACACATATAAGGTAGTTAGTCATCTTGTTAAGTAAGGGTTCGGATGCTATCAGTAAAATATGTTGATGAAAAATAAGCACATTGCAAATTCATCTGATTAATGGAAGCCACATGGAAAACCCATTTACCCAAACCAAACATGATTAAGAACTAGGAAATATAGCACTTGTATATGTTTCTCATGTATTAAGTGCAGCCAAATTCGATTTATTCCTCACATGCACAACAATACAAAATTCTACTCACGACAATTGGACATCGCATTGCAGAATTAAACCAAGCAGTTAACTAAACACCACAACAAATGAACCAAACATTAACTGAGCACCACATTGCACAATATACCATACTCCTAATAGAAGATCAGAGAGTTAACCAAATACTTAACTATAGCCAATTGTAGCAATTGTATTTGTTTCTCGTGTATTTACTACAGCCAAATTCAATTTATTCCTCACATGGTATACAATAACAGAATGCACCCACAATTTTGTAAAGATAATTTCGATTTATTTCTCACATGGAAGACAATACAAAATTACAGCCTGAAGAATTGAACATCACATTTGTAGAATTGAACCAAACAGAAAACTGACGACGACAACTAATTAACAAAATAGTTAATAAGTGAGCACCACGCTACACGACATATACAACATATACATTAGAGCAACAGATTGCATGGTGAAATTAGATAGCAAAATTCACTAGAATTTGTGAAGGAAAGGCAGGAGCAGCACACGCAACAGGTAAACCGAGCATGCTTAACCGGCGTAGCTAGAAATTGGCAAGGTGCTCCTTCAAGATCTGGGTGTTGGCACGAATGGCAGCCATCGCGAGCTCATCCGCGCATGCGGCCATGATTTGCTTCTCCCGCTGCCAAATGCTCTTTGAGGTCCTGGCTATACTGCGTGCACCATGGCTTAGGCTGGTGCTTTTTTGGTGGAAGGGTCGGTGATTTGGGTGGAAGGTGTCGTGCTCACGCCGGTGGTCGGGGCATGTGGGATGTGGAAGGAGGAGGAGGATGGGGGTCGGGTGTGGATTACCTGCCTAGATAGAGGAGGCCGAGCAGCATGAAGGAGGGTCGCCGGCGAGGAGGCGGCGGCGCTGCAAGCAAGGAGTGAAGGTTTCAACTTGGAAAGGAAGGCAGAAAGATGGGAAATGTAGCTTTTGGTAAGGGGGAGGGGGTGAGGAGGTAGATATTTCCACGGAAGCCGAAAATTTGGAATCTCTTTAGCCAAAAAACTGGCATGCAAAGTGTCATCAGACACGGTCCCTTATTCAGAACTGTGTATGATATGTGGACATCACAAACAATTCAGATAGCTTAACCCGTGTGTGATGAGTTTGAACGTCAAAAGTTTTGGTTCGAATTTCCATGGTTACAGTGGTCATCCACGTCACTGCATAATTTGGATACACAAAGGAGACTACAGCACACCCACACTTCTTAATCGAGCAAGTTCAGCAATTAAACAGAGCTAGCTGACCTAAACATTACTCTAACAAATTAAAGACCGACACTCTTAATTAAGCAAAAGAAAGAGTACTACTATGGCTGGTGCTCATCGATCTCCGCCGCTGCCTCCATGTCCAGCTCGCGCCTAACGGTCTCTTGGGGAAGGGGCTCCATGGCATCCATTGCACCATACTCGGCAAGCATCTCGTCATACGCGTCCGCCATCTCTTTGGAAAAGGCCGCCACGAGCTGGGCGTGGGCGGACGCGATCTGGGCTTGGACGGGCTCCGTCGTCGCAAGGTATGCGGCAGAGGAATGGACGGCTGCTCGAATGCTCTCGGCGATTGCCAGCTCTTCGTCCGTGGGTTGCCGACCGTTATCGGAGAAGCTTCGTTCAATTTGTGCGGTGACCGCCAGGAGCTGGTCGTGGGCGGCCTCGACATGGTCGTGGGTGGCCTCCATCAGGGCTAACATCGCCGCTGCGGAACGGATAGCTGCTGTGTCGCTCTCGCCAGTTGATATCCCCGAGGCAGATGTTGCTGCCGCCACCTAAGAAGCAACAGCGACCGTTTGGGCTACCTTTGCTGCCCGGTCGCAGATTGCGGCTGCGCTCATGCACCTTGTTAGCATGCGCAAGGCGGCTGCGGCCGGGCTCTCGCCAAAGTGGGCCACCGAAGTTGCCCTCACGACGCGGGTCCACGTGCCCATCTTTCACCGGCGACGATTGAACAGTGAAATGATATTTTGGGAGGGAGCTAGTGTGCTTGAGACGCTGGCTGTGGACTGTAGCTGACGCACCTTCTCACATAAGCCATAGGCATACTATACACCGACAGTGCTCCAAGATATTTTGTACTACATCTCACACGGTTGCTGATAATAAACTGTGTGCGATCTACTTGATTTGAATTACATAATGGGGTCACAACGGCAATGGACGGTGTTTGAATTGCTAGACCATTTATCTGGAGTGAACATGCAACTATATGTGTGTCGTAAAAGAATTGGGATTATTCAGGGTTCGTTTGAACATTTTATACATTAAATTGGTTTTCTAGCCATTTCAGGTGAACAATTCAATTTTGAACTACATGCACATGCTCCAGTGCATATAAATTGGTTGAAAACTCAAATCTGTGTCCTTGGGTGCATGGTCAGGTCCCATGCAAGAAATGGGAATGAATTTCAAACACCAGGGCACCGTTGATTACCGGCAAAACATTGAGATGCCTGGTTTTTAAATTCTAGTAAATCCAAAAACTTGCCTGAAATTCATGAAACTTGGCATGCTATCATGCAGTGGCATCAACATGCCGTGGTACAAATTTTGTCCCATTTGGGGCTGGTTTGGGTATATGCTTCTCACAAACCGGAGCTTCTCACAACAAGCATGATGGTTTTCGGTAGGGAACGTCCCACCTTTGGGGACGAAATGATATCCATTGCCTCTTATTGTTTTCAAGTTTTTTCTCGTGTCAACATAGAACAACAGGAGTGCTGTGTGAATTTTTGTGATTTTTCGGGGTTCGTTTGGACATTTTTATGCATTAACTGAGTTTTCAATGTATTTTATGTGCATAATTCAAATTTGAACTACATGCACATGCTCCAGTGCATATAAATTGGTTGAAAAATCAAATATGTGTCCTTGGGTGCATGCTTAGGTCCCATGCAAGAAATGGGAATGAATTTCAAACAACGGGGCACCATCGATTGCCCGCAAAACATTGAGAAGCCTGGTTTTTAAATTCTAGTAAATCCAAAACTCTTCTGAAATTCATGAAACTTGGTATGCTATCATGGAGCGGCATCAACATGTCGTGGTACAAATTTTGTCCCATTTGGGGTAGGTTTGGGTATATGCTTCTCACAAACCGGAGCTTCTCACAACAAGCATGATGGTTTTCGGTAGGGAACGTCCCACCTTTGGGGACGAAATGATATCCATTGCCTCTTATTGCTTTCAATATTTTTTCTCATGTCAACATAGAACAACAGGAGTGTTGTGTGAATTTTTGTGATTTTTCGGGGTTCGTTTGGACATTTTTATGCATTAACTTAGTTTTCAATGCATTTATGTGCACAATTCAAATTTGAACTACATGCACATGCTCCACTGCATATAAATTGGTTGGAAATCAAATCTGTGTCCTTGGGTGCATGCTTAGGTCCCATGCAAGAAATGGGAATGAATTTCAAACACCAAGGCACCGTAGATTGCCGGCAAAACATTGAGATGCCTGGTTTTTAAATTCTAGTAAATCCAAAACTCATCTGAAATTAATGAAACTTGGCATTCTATCATGGAGTGGCATCAATATGATGTGGTACAAATTTTGTCCCATTTGGGGCAGGTTTGGGTGTATGCTTCTCACAAACCGGAGCTTCTCACAACAAGCATGATGGTTTTCGGTAGGGAACGTCCCACCTTTGGGGACGAAACGATATCCATTGCCTCTTATTGCTTTCAAGTTTTTTTCGTGTGTCAATGTAGAACAACAGGAGTGTTGTGTGAATTTTTGTGATTTTTCAGGGTTCGTTTGGACATTTTTATGCATTAACTGAGTTTTCAATGCATTTTATGTGCATAATTCAAATTTGAACTACATGCACATGCTCCAGTGCATATAAATTGGTTGAAAAATCAAATATGTGTCCTTGGGTGCGTGTTTAGGTCCCATGCAAGAAATGGGAATGAATTTCAAACACCGGGGCACCGTTGATTGCCGGCAAAACATTCAGATGCCTGGTTTTTAAATTCTAGTAAATACAAAACTCGTCTAAAATTCATGAAACTTGGCATGCTATCATGGAGCGGCATCAACATGTCGTGGTACAAATTTTGTCCCATTTGGGGCAGGTTTGGGTATATGCTTCTCACAAACTGGAGCTTCTCACAACAAGCATGATGGTTTTCGATAGGGAACGTCCCACCTTTGGGGACGAAATGATATCCATTGCCTCTTATTGCTTTCAATTTTTTTCTCATGTCAACATAGAACAACAGGAGTGTTGTGTGAATTTTTGTGATTTTCGGGGTTCGTTTGCACATTTTTATGCATTAACTGAGTTTTCAATGCATTTTATGTGCATAATTCAAATTTGAACTACATTGACATGCTCCAGTGCATATAAATTGGTTGAAAAATCAAATCTGTGTCCTTGGGTGCATGCTTAGGTCCCATGCAAGAAATGGGAATGAATTTCAAATACCGGGGCACCGTTGATTGCCGACAAAACATTGAGATGCCTGGTTTTTAAATTCTAGTAAATCCAAAATTCTGTTAACCATTCAGACGCCACGTGTCTTGGTTTTAATGGCAGTAGGAGGTGCTGTGCCGTGCGGATTTCTACAGCTGTTGATCGCAAACGTTTTAGATAGAACACCCGTATGCAAAGTGAGAGCAGTGCAGGATTTGTGCATCCTTCAACGCAAACGATTGTTTTGGATGACCCGTGTGCCACCACGTACAAACAATTTTGTAAGATTTGTCAATCCTTGTAACACATCGATTTGCAACTAAAATTCCGTAATTAAGCATAGATTTCATTCATAGATTAAGCACACGTTCTTAATTTATACAAATAGTTCAACTCGACAGCTGAACCGACCAAACTTTTCCCCAATTGTTGCCAACCACGTACTGAAATAGCTAGTTCAACTATATATACTAGCTACTTTTAGGTACGTTGTACAGTTCCACCACATCTATAGTTAGATGAACTGAACAAAATAGCCCCTAAATACTACTACTACTGCGGAGGGGCTTTGTACTACTTCCGGCTGCCTCTCCTCTGCTGAGCGAGCTCAGTAAGAGGCGGAGGAGGGGGAGCCTATCGACGAGCTAGGCAACCGCAATGTGGTGCCTGCCTCTAATGCAGCTTTAGCGACGCTCAACTCGAATGCCCTCTGTTGCTCCAGACAACCCCTCTCGAAGCGGTGGTTCTCCTTGTAGATCTCCTGATTCCTCGCCTCTGAGGTGGCGTTTGCCGTGGCCACTGCGGCGGTAACGCTCTTTGCATGCTCGACGAGCCGCTCCTCCTCCTCCCGTAGGAACTCGGTGTAGCGCGCAAGGTTGCTGTCGCACATGCGGGCATCCACCTCCGCCTCCCGTTTTTGGGCAGCGGTGGCGGAGCGGGTGATGATCCCGACGGTCGAAGGTGGGATGGCGGCCACGGCGGCCGACAATGACGGGGTGGTGGCCACGACCACCATCTCCCACCTTCGGGCCGCGGTGGCAGAGCAGGTGATGGCCACAGTGGCCGGCTGTGAGGTGGCGGCCACGACGGCCATCTCCCGCCTTCAGGCCGCGTCGGCGGACCGGGCGATGGCCCTGGCTTTTGATGGTGGTGAGGCGGCAACGGCGGGTGGCAACAACTGCCGACAGGCACCGGCGGCGGAGCGTGTGGTGGGTGTTCTGCGCATACCCAACATGGATGCCACACACACTACACTACACCGGGGACTGCGCCGCCGCCGCAGTGTAGCCTCCCAGCTGGAGCTGTCCTTTGATGATGACGAAGTGGCTGAGCGACGGCGACGGACCGGTGCCATTGGTGAATGTGATAGAAGTAGACGAGATAAGCTACAGGGATGGAGGGGAAAATGCGACACAGGACTCGCCGGCCGTGAGGGTTTTTATAGCAGGCCGGTAAGCATTGGGATTTTGGGGGATTTCACCGAGTCGGGCGGGAAGCTTGCGCGGGAACAGGCTCACCGACGATTCATTGGCGCCACCGTTTGGCCAAAAGAACACCCCCCGCACGGTGCGCAAGCTTGCTTTGTAAGCCGTCTGTGGCAGCGGGGTGACAAGACATGTGAGAGGTGGACGAAAGGCCACGTACACATACGGTTAATAAAAAAACATTTGCGATTTAATTACCTACTATACCACTGTCCTGGTTCATAAGTATGATTTAACTAATAAAATAAGAATGCATGTCGCCAAAGATTATATAGTTGGATTTGTATTTGAACATAATTTCCAATTATATAATTTTTAAAACATGCATTAACATTTTGTTGGTTAAATTTGAGGGAAAAGTATGGCACAGAATATAAAGGAGACTATAGACTAGACGGATGTGGTACCACACGGCCGCTCTCTACGCAGCGACGCAACTGTCGACCGGCTTGTAGGCGACCATTTCCCGCGTGTTCAACTGCTCTATGCGTGTGGTTGCTTGTGGTTCAGGCGGCCGCATCGCGCTCTGCTCGCGCCCCGCCACGCACGCTCTTCTATCGCGTCCCTCTGGGTGCTCTGCCCTCGTCCCTCCACACGCGCTGCTAGTGTTTTGGGCCGACGCACGATCATGCATGTTCGTGTGCAAGCGGTTGCGCCGGGCGCGACGTGACGATGCAGTTACCCGCTTCAAAACTGCCATGCGGACACGCCGAGAATCCACCCCGCCCGGCCCCCTTTTATTCCTGCGGCCATTTACCTTCATCTCTCGTCTCACACGTCACAATAAGCACACACACGAGGACACATACAGAGAGGACATCCAGCGGTTCCAATGGCGCTCCCTGTGGCTCCAATGGCGCTCCCAGCGGCTGATGATGACAATGGTGGGCAGTTCACCATGCATCACGTAGTGGACACCCATGTGAGGGGGAAGGCCCTCTCGGTGGTGTACATGAACGATCCTTCTTGGTGGAGAGCTCCATCCAAACTATGGAGCAGGTCCTTGCCGAGGACAAGTACCGAGTGGTTGGCTTCGACCTCGAGTACACCATCGGTCGTGCTAGGCACGATCAGAAGGTTGCCATCGCCCAGTTGTGCATGCGACATGACGTCCTCGTCTACCACTTCCACCTTGCCACAAGGCCTTGCGAGCGTTTCTCCAGGTTTATCTATAGCTCCGACTACAGTTTCGCTACAGTGGACACCACCAACGATCTAAAAGCGCTCAAGGTTTTGGAGTTGAAATGCCCGAATCTTGTCAACATCCCAAGCCACTACAAGGTCTGGGGAAGCGACAAAAGCAATCTGAACTCCCTGGTTGACCTCGCCTCAACCATCATCGACCCCTACTACGCGGATATGAAGAAAGAGAGCAATAAGGACAGGAATGCCTGGCACACTTGTGGCATAAGAGACTGGATGAGCAACATGTCATGTACGCGGCCATGGACGCGTACACAAGCTACGAGATGTACAGGCGGATCGTTGACATGAGGAACTGTCTTATTCCTGACCCACACGAGGGATCAAGCCACATAGCAATGGCGGGAGCGTCACAAGAATAGATGACTAGACAATCGTTTCTCCTACTTTAGAATGCATGCAATTGTTTATTGAGGTGTGTGCGAATGATCTGTATAGTCACTTATGTAATTGGATGTTTATTTCAGTTACATATATATACATGTTATTCTACTGTAGATAGAGCAATTCACACGGCTTATTAGCAGCAATTGTCTGTGTTATTATTGGTCTTCGCACGCATTTTAGATTACGGACCTGTTTGCCGCGTATCACACACATCTCGTTCACTTGAACCGTTTCCATTGTGTTGCCTAATCACACACAGTTCATCCCAGTGAACCGTATGCTGTATATCGCACACACCTTCATCTGGCTTCCTGTTTCTTTTGTGCCTCCTCATCCCAAACAGTTAATTGAGTTGAACCGTACGACCTACATCACACACGCAACTAAATTCAGAACCGTGTTTGATGCATCTGTCATCGCAAATGTTTTGCACCTTTTTTGACGGTGTTTTACACCACCATTTGAGATTATGGCATCGCACACAGTTTCGTTGAAGGGTCTCTGATCGTAGTGTCGCGTTTGGACCATCCTGCAGTAGTGAATCTATAGTTCCGGTAACAAGATTGAACACGAGAGATGAACTAGGGTTTGAGAGGTGATGGTGCTGTTGAATATGTTGATGGAGATTGCCCTCCCCAAGATGGGAGAGTTGTTGGTGATGATGATGACGATGATTTCCCCCTCCAGGAGGGAAGTTCCACCGGCGGAATCGCTCCGCCAGAGGGCAAAAGTGCTCCTGCCCAAGTTCCACCTCGAGGCGGTGGCGCTTCATCCCGAAAGTCCTCCCCTTATTTTTTTTAGGTTAAAATGACTTATATACCAGAAGTTGGGCACTAGAGGTGGGCCGAGGAGGCCACAACCCACCAGGGCACGCCTGGGGGGCCTTGCATGCCCTAGTGGGTTGTGCCCACCTGGTGGCCCCCCTCTGGTGTTTATTGGCTCCAGTATTTCTTAAATAATCCATAAAAAATCTCCGTGAAGTTTCAGCTCATTTGGAGTTGTGCCGAATAGGTGGCCTGACATAGCTTTTCCAGGTCCAGATTTCCAGCTGCCGAAATTCCCCTCTTGGTGTGTTCCTTGCAAATTATGAGAGAAAAGGCATTAGAATTACTCCAAAAAGCATTATTATGGATAAAAACATTATAAATAAAAGTAAGAAAACATGATGCAAAATGGACGTATCAGGAACCTTTGGGGGATTCCTTGGGAACCCGCGGGTATCCCTGCCTCGTTAGCACCAAAGAGAAAACTGTCTCCTCTACGCCCGTTGGCGTCCGCCTGGCCTTGGTCATCATGGCTCACATCATCGCAGCCTCGTGAGGCTGGGTACCTGCATAGAAATCTCTGCTCCTTCGGAGGGAACCTGGGGAGGCCGCCACCTTCGGAGGTATTGGTGTCGTCCACCTTGTGAAGCCAGGGCCCTCGTGAGGGTCTTGTCTTGAAGGTCTTGCCGCTGGGCCATATCGAGCCGTCGAGGGGGCCATGTTGTGGGTTGCAGGTAGGCAAATCTGGGTACCCCCGTTACTAGAATGCCGAGCGTGAGTGTTAGGAATCATAGAAGGTTAAATGATGGTTGAGTATGTGGACTTGCCAAAAGGCTCCGATATGTGACCCTTCCTGAAAATATGATGAATTGTAGTTGCAAAGTTGACCGAGACCATAGTTAATTGGTTTTCAATATATTTTATCCTCCATACTTCAATGTTGTGATGAATTGTTACTTGTTCATGAGAAGTTATATGATAAAAAATTTATGTTAAAATTATTTTTTTATAATAATAAGCATGATGCTCCTATGTCTGTATTTTGTTTGTATCGACACCTCTCTCTCTAAGCAAGTGGGCATGTTTTTTTATTTTGGTTTTTCGCTTGAGGACAAGCGAGGTCTAAGCTTAGGGGAGTTCATACATCCTTTTTTGCATCATGTTTTCCTACTATTATTTATAATGTTTTTATGCATAATAATAATGCTTTATGGAGTAGTTCTAATGCCTTTTATCTCATAATATGCAAGGTTTACACAAAGAGGGAGAATGCCGGCAGCTGGAATTCTGGGCCTGAAAAAGCTACGTCAGAGTTACCCATTCTGCACATTGATACGTCTCTAACGTATCTATAATTTATGAAGTATTCATGCCATGCTTACAACAATTTGATATGGTTTTGGTATGATTTGCATGGAACTAACCCGGACTGAATGTCTTTTCAGCAAAACTACTGTGGTGTTGTTTTTTGTGTAGAAATGGAAGTTCTCCAAATGAGCTGAAACTTTCTGATGATTTTTTGGGAACAAAAGAGACCCCCGAAGCTTCATGGGAGGGCCAGAAGAGCCATGAGGAGGGCACAACCCACCAAGGCGCGCCTGGTGGGCCTGGCTTGCCCCGGAGGGTTGTGCTCACCTCGAGGCCCATCTTAGCGTGAAACCAACGCCAAAAAATCCTATAAATAGAGAAACCATTAGGTGTTAACCTAGATCAGAAGTTCCGCTGCTGTAAGGCTCTGTAGCCACCGAAAACCAATCTAGATCCTATTTCGGCACTCCATCGGTGGAGGGAATCATCTCCGGTGGCCATCTTCATCATCCCGGCAGCCACCGCAATGAGGAGGGAGTAGTCCACCCTCGGGGCTGAGGGTTTGTACCAGTAGCTATGTGTTTAATCTCTCTCTCTCTCTCTCTCTCTCTCTCTCTCGTGTTCTTGAGATGTCACGATCTTGATGTATCGCGGGCTTTGTTAATATAGTCGGATCATATGGTGTTTTCCCTTCTCTATCTTGTTGTGATGAATTGAGTTTTCCCCATTGAGATTTCGTTGTTATCGGATTGAATATGGATTTGAGAACACTTGATATATGCCTTGCAATCGAATACTCATGGTGACAATGGGGTATTGTATTGATTCACTTGATATATGTTTTGGCACTCAACTTACGAATTCCGAGGTGACATTAGGGTAATCTATGCATAGGGGTTGATGCACGTTCTTGTCTTTGTTTCTTCGGTAGAAATCTTGGGGCACTCTTTGAACTTCTTTGTGTTGGATTGAATATTATGAATCTGAATTTGCTTTGGTGTTATTGTAGTATGAACTCTTGGTTAGATCGATCGGAAAGAATAGCTTCGTGTTATTTTAGTACGAACTCTAGGATAGATTGATCGGAAAGAATAGCTTTGAGGTGGTTTCGTACCCTACAAACAATTCCGTCTTATGTTCTCTGCTAGATAGGAACTTTGGAGTGATTCTCCGTTGCATGTTGAGGGACGGTTATATGATCCAATTATATTAGCATTGTTGAGAGATTGCACTAGCGAAAGTACGGACCCTAGGCCTCCTTTTCAAGCATTGCAATGCCGTTTTTGTGCCAATTTACTATTTGCTACCTTGCTGTTTTTATTTATTCATATTATAAAAATATATTTCTATCATCAATACTACACTTTTATCACCATCTCTTCACCGAACTAGTGCACCTATACAATTTTCCATTGTATTGGGTGTGTTGGGGGCACAAGAGATTTCTTGTATTTAATTGCAGGGTCGTTTGAGAGAGACCATCTTCATCCTACACCTCCTACAGATTGATAAACCTTAGGTGATCCACTTGAGGGAAAATTGCTACTGTCCTACAAAACTCTACGCTTGGAGGCCCAACACGTGTCTACAAGAATAAAGTTGCATAGTAGACATCAAGCTCTTTTCTGGCGCCGTTGCCAGGGAGGTTAGGTAAGCGGCACTCACACTACTGCAGGATGCTGCTAACGCGACACTATGATCAGAGACCCTTTGAGAAACTGTGTGCGATGCAATAATCGCAAACCGTGGTGTATGAAAACTGTCAAAAAAGGTGCAAAACGTTTGTGATGGAGGATGCATCAAACACGGTTCAGATTTTAGCTACGTGTGCGATGAAGGGCATACGGTTCAGTTCAATTAACTGTTTGTGATGAGGAGGAACAAAAGAAACAGGCAGCCAGATGAAGGCATGTGCGATACACAGCACACGGTTCACTCAGATGAACTGTTTGTGATTAGGCAAAACAAAAGAAATGGGCAGCCAGATGAAGGTGTGTGTGATAGACAACATACGGTTCACTCGGATGAACTGTTTGTGATTAGGCAATACAAAAGAAACGGTCAGCCAGATCAAGGTGTGTGCAATATACGGCATGCGGTTCACTCGGATGTACTGTTTGCGTTGACACAAGAGAACAGAAACGGTTCAACTTAACAAGATTTGTGTGTTGTGCGATGGGATTGCATACGGACAACAACATATATATACACACACACAGACACACACTTATAAGGACATTCTTGCATAACCAAATTAAAGGATTTTGGATGGACAAGTAGTGATCATACTTAGTGCAAATGAAGGCTAGCAAAAGACTGAGAAGCATCCAACCAAGAAAAGAAAAAACTCATAAGCGAGCATTAAGCATAACTAACACCGAATAATGCACCGCAAGTAGGATGTAATTTCCTTGCATTACTATTGACTTTTGTGCTTGCATAGGGAATCATAAGCCTTAACACCAATATTCTTACTAAAGAATAATTACTCATCAGCATGACTCACATATTATATCACCATATCACAAAACTATTACAAGGAATAAAGTTTATTTTGTCCAATGATCTTCATGAAAGTTTTTGTTATATCCCTCTTGAATATCTATCACTTTGGGACTAGTTTCACATGCTGCTTTTAATAAGCTCAAACAAATATAAGTGAAGAACAAGCATAAAAAAATTTCTTCTCTCAAAATAATTTAAGTGAAGCATGAGAGGATTTCTTAAAATTTTACGAACTCTCAAATAAATCTAAGTGAAGCATGAGAGAAGTTCTTCAAAAATACTAAAGCACACCATGTGCTAAAAAAGATATAAGTGAAGCACTAGAGCAATTCCATAGCTCAAAAAGATTTAAGTGAAGCATAGAGAGCAATTCTAACAAGTCATAGCATAATTTTGGCTCTCTCAAATAGGTGTGTCCAGCAAGGATTCATGACTAAAAATAAAAAGCAAAACAAGCAAAGACTCATATCATACAATACGCTCCAAGCAAAACTCATGATATTTGACGAATAAAGATATAGCTCCAAGTAAAATACCGAAGGTCGTTAGAAGAAAGAGGGGATGCCACTCGGGCATCCCCAAGCTTAGTTGCTTGCTTCTCTTTGGATAATGGCTTGGGATTCCATGGGCATCCCCAAGCTTAGGCTCTTCTTACTCCTTATTCCTTCATCCATCTTAATATCACCCAAAACTTGAAAACTTCAATCACACAAAACTCAACAAAACCTTCTTCAGATCCGTTAGTATAAGAAAGCAAATCACTACTATAAGTACTGTTGCAAACCCATTCATATTTTATTTTTGCATTATATCTACTGTATTCCAACTTTTCTATGGCAAAAACTATGTTATTTTAGTACGAACTCTGGGGCTGTTTGTGACACTTATAGGAATATCCCAATAGATCGATCGGAAAGAATAACTTTGAGGTGGTTTCGTACCCTACAATATTCTCTTCGTTTGTTCTCCGCTATTAGTGACTTTGGAGTGACTCTTTATTGCACGTTGAGGGATTGTTATATGATCCAGTTAGGTTATTATTGTTGAGAGAACTTGCACTAGTGAAAGTATGAACCTAGGCCTTGTTTTGAAGCATTTCAATACCGTTTTCGCTCACTTTTACCACTTGTTACCTTGCTATTTTATATTTTAAGATTACAAAAACCTATTGCTACCTCTTGAGCACTGCGTTGGATTTCCTTGAAGAGGAAAGGATGATGCAGGAAAGTAGCGTAAGTATTTCCCTCAGTTTTTGAGAACCAAGGTATCAATCCAGTAGGAGGCTGCGCGCGAGTCCCTCGTACCTTCACAAAATAAATAACTCCTCGCAACCAATGCGATAAGGGGTTTTCAATCCCTTCATGGTCACTTACGAGAGTGAGATCTGATAGATATGATAAAATAATATTTTTGGTATTTTTATGATAAAGATGCAAAGTAAAATAAAAGCAAAGTGAAAAAGCAAAGGAAATAATTAAGTATTGGAAGATTAATATGATGAAGATAGACCCGGGGGCCAGAGGTTTCACTAGTGGCTTCTCTCAAGAGCATAAGTATTTTATGGAGGGTGAACGAATTACTGTTGAGCAATTGACAGAATTGAGCATAGTTATGAGAATATCTAGGTATGATCATGTATATAGGCATCACGTTCGAGACAAGTAGACCGACTCTTGCCTACATCTACTACTATTACTCCACTCATCAACCGCTATCCAGCATGCATCTAGAGTATTAAGTTCATGAAAACAGAGTAACGCCTTAAGCAAGATGACATGATGTAGAGGGATAAATTCATGCAATATGATAAAAACCCCATCTTGTTGTCCTCGATGGCAACAATACAATACATGCCTTGCTGCCCCTACTGTCACTGGGAAAGGACACCGCAAGATTGAACCCAAAGCTAAGCACTTCTCCCATTGCAAGAAAGATCAATCTAGTAGGCCAAACCAAACTGATAATTCGAAGAGACTTGCAAAGATAACCAATCATATATAAAATAATTCAGAGAAAATTCAAATATTGTTCATAGATAATCTTGATCATAAACCCACAATTCATCGGTCTTAACAAACACGCCGCAAAAAGAAGATTACATCGAATAGATCTCCACAAGAGAGGGGGAGAACATTGTATTGAGATCCAAAAAGAGAGAAGAAGCCATCTAGCTAATAACTATGGACCCGAAGGTCTGAGGTAAACTACTCGCACTTCATCGGAGAGGCTATGGTGTTGATGTAGAAGCCCTCTGTGATGGATGCCCCCTCCTACGGAGCTCCGAAACGGGCCCCAAGATTGGATCTCGTGGATACATAAGGTTGCGGCGGTTGAATTAGGTTTTTGGCTCCGTATCTGATCATTTGGGGGTACGTAGGTATATATAAGAGGAAGGAGTACGTCGGTGGAGCAACAGGGGGCCCACAAGGGTGGAGGGCGCGCCTTGGGGGGGGGGGGGTAGGCGCGCCCCCTACCTCGTGGCTTCCTCCTTTATTTCTTGACGTAGGGTCCAAGTCTCCTGGATCATGTTCGTTCTGAAAATCACGTTCCCGAAGGTTTCATTCCATTTGGACTCCGTTTGATATTCCTTTTCTGTGAAACTCTGAAATAGGCAAACAACATCAATTCTAGGTTGGGCCTCCGGTTAATAGGTTAGTCCCAAAAATAATATAAAAGTGGATAATAAAGCCCAATAATGTCCAAAACAGTAGATAATATAGCATGGAGCAATCAAAAATTATAGATACATTGGAGACGTATCAAGCATCCCCAAGCTTAATTCCTGCTCGTCCTCGAGTAGGTAAATGATAAAAAAGATAATTTTGATGCGGAATGCTACTTGGCATACTTTTAATGTAATTCTTCTTAATTGTGGTATGAATATTCATATCCGAAAGATTCAAGATAAAAGTTCATATTGAGATAAAAATAATAATACTTCAAGCATAGTAACTAAGCAATTATGTCTTCTCAAAATAACATGGCTAAAGAAAGTTCATCCCTACAAAATCATATAGTTTAGTCATGCTCCATTTTCGTCACACAAGAATGCTCTCATCATGCACAACTCCGATGACAAGCCAAGCAATTGTTTCATACTTTAGTAATCTCAAAACTATAACTTTCACTCAATATATGAGCGCGAGCCACGGACATAGCACTATGGGTGGAATAGAATATGATGATGGGGGTTATGTGGAGAAGACAAAAAAGGAGAAAGTCTCACATCAACGAGGCTAATCAATGGGCTATGGAGATGCCCATCGATTGATGTTAATGCAAGGAGTACGGATTGCCATGCAACGGATGCACTAGAGCTATAAATGTATGAAAGCTCAACAAAAGAAACTAAGTGGGTGTGCATCCAACTTGCTTGCTCACGAAGACCTAGGGCACTTGAGGAGGCCCATTGTTGGAATACACAAGCCAAGTTCTATAATGAAAAATTCCCACTAGTATATGAAAGTGACAAAACAAAAGACTCTCTACCATGAAGATTATGGTGCTACTTTGAAGCACAAGTGTGGCAAAGGATAGTAGCATTGCCCCTCTATCTTTTTTTATCTCTCTTTTTTTGGGCCTTCTCTCTTTTTTTGGCCTTTCTCTCCCCCTTTTTTTAATTCCTCACTTGGGACAATGCTCTATAAGATGATGATCATCACACTTCTATTTATTTACAACTCAATGATTACAACTCGATCCTAGAACAAAAGATGACTCTATATGAATGCCTCCGGCGGTGTACCAGGATATGCAATGAACCAAGAGTGACATGTATGAAATAATTATGAACGGTGGCTTTGCCACAAATAGTATGTCAACTACATGATCATGCTAAGTAATATGACAATGATGAATGTGTCATGATAAACGGAATGGTGGAAAGTTGCATGTCAATATATCTCGGAATGGCTATGGAAATGCCATAATAGGTAGGTATGGTGGCTGTTTTGAGGAAGATATACGGAGGTTTATGTGATGCCCTCTGTTCAATCGTACACTAATCATACACGCAAATGTGTACGATCAAGATTAAGGACTCACAGGAAGATATCACAACACAACTCTAGACACAAATGAAAATAATACAAGCTTTATATTACAAGCCAGGGGCCTCGAGGGCTCGAATACATAAGCTCGAAAACACAAGAGTCAGTTGAAGCAACAACATCTGAGTACAAACATAAGTTAGACAAGTTTGCCTTAAGAAGGCTAGCACAAAAACAACATCGATCGAAAAGGCAAGGCCTCCTGCCTGGGAGCCTCCTAACTACTCCTAGTCGTCAGCGGTCTTCACGTAGTAGTAGGCATCCTCCGGGTAGTAGTAGTCATCGGTGGCGTCGTCTGGCTCCTGGGATCCATCATCTGGTCGCAACAATTGGGTATGGGGGAAAAGGAAGTAGCAAAGCAACCGTGGGTACTCATCCAAAGTACTCGCAAGACTTACATCCAATCTAAACTAAGTATGCATATGTATCAAAGGAAATGGGTTGTATCTGTGGACTAAACTGCAGAATGCCAGAAGGGAAGGGAAAAGCCTAGCCTATCGAAGACTAGCATCTTCTGGAAACCACCATCTTGCAGCAACATGAGGGAGTAGAGTAGCATAAAGTAAAGTAGTAGAAGTGTTATCAACCTCGGCTAGAGATCCTTTCTCGACTCCCTGCGAGAAAGCAATCCTAGAGCCATACTATCCAGTTATCATCACAATCCAATTCTCATCAGCATGCAGTTCTCATCACAAGTATCCATTTCTAGTTGTATCGATCGGGATACAACTCCAAGTGTCCGTTACCGTAGGACATGCTATCGATAGATGTTTTCCTCCCTGCAGGGGTGCACCAACTTACCCACCACACTTGATTAACTCCGGCCGGACACACTTTCCTGGGTCATGCCCGGCCTCGGCCAAACAATACGCCACAACCCGAACTAGGCTTAATAGAGAGGCCAGCACGCCGGACTAAACCTATGCCCCCAGGGGTCATGGGCCATCTCCCCGAGAACTCTTGCATGTTGTGTGGGCGGCCGGTGAGCAGACCTAGCTACCTCCTTCAACAAGGCAGGCGCTTACGCAGACCAACCCGGCGCGTGCCGCTCAGTCGCTGACGTCTATTAAGCTTCGGCTGATGTATACGACGCAGAACACCCATACTATGCCCACGTGATAGTTAGTGCTATCAGGCCAGAGGCCCCTCGGATCAAATATCCAAATCATAGTGGATTATGACAACGCGGTAATGAGCAGAGACTCACGATCGATGTGACCCCGTCGCCCCGTCTCGAGTACTTGCGGCAAGGGCTAAGAATGCCCAGCCACGCCTCGTAAGTATCTCGCGGGCACCTTCCAGGTCAACCCGACTCCACATCACTCGCTATTAAGCTCGCGCGGGTACCCCTCAGGGCCGACCTGTCTTTAGTAACATGGCTCAGTGCAAAGTCATAGTAACCATAGTAACTGTGTGTCTAACATCAAGGGGAAAACCCGAGGAATCACCCCCGATGAAATCCACTCGATGTTATCATCAAGGTGAACGTAAGAGGATCCACCCTCAAGGTTCACACTTGAGGGGTTGCACGACAGAGCCGTAACAGAAGTGGTTAAGGAGGAAATCACCCTCGATGACCACTATCGTATAGCTACACTACAGAGGTCTCATCAGGAGTGATGTAAGAGGTTCCACCCTCGGCACTCGATGGAAACTCTACAAAGTCGTACAACTAAGGGGGGTGATGTGCGGTGTCGGGGCCTGGACGTCGATCACGTTGATTGAGTCATCGAACATAAAGCGGGGCAACTGGGACAAGGTGGGGGTCACTGATGGATCTCTAACCAACCTATACTAAGCAATTTAGGATAATTAGGTAAGGTATGAAAGCAGGTATCAACAACAGGCTATGCATCAGAGTAGGATCATACAGAAAGCAGTAGCAGTTCTAATGCAAGCATGAGAGGGAAAGAAATGGGCGATATCGGAATGCTCAAAGGGGGGGGGTTGCTTGCCTGGTTGCTCAGACAAGAAGAAGGGGTCGCCGTCGACGTAGTTGAACACAGGGGCATCAGCGGCAGTCTCGGGGTCTATCGGAGAGAAGAGGGGGGAGAAACAGTAAATACATACCAAGCAAGGGCATAACAGGACAACAGGTAGAGCTAGACGTGTTCTAACATGGTGCTACACGTTACCGGCGAAGGGGAAAAAATAACCGGGAATGTTTTCCCGGTTCCGGACCTGTGTCAAACAAAGGACCGGAGGGGGAATGTTCCATGTTCAGCATGCTAGGGGCATGTGACAGATGAACGGACCGCGTATTCGGATTCGTGGGATTTTTCTGAGCAACTTTCATATAGAAAACATTTTTCATCGGAGTTACGGTTTATTTTCTATGAATTTTTAAAGATTAAACAATTTTCTGGAATTATTTAATTTAACAGAAAAGGAATATGACGTCAGCATGGCGTATGAGTGACATCAGCAGCCAACAGTTCGGTTGACTGGTCAAACTGACATGGGGGACCCACCTGTCATAGACAGTGGGTTAAACAGGGTAGCAAACTAATCTAAATTTAGTTAATAAAACTATTGGGCCCACCTGTCAGTGTCTAATTTAGATTAACTAAACTAATTTAATTAATTCCTGTTAATTAGGGGGGGGGCACTGGTCAGTGGCTGGGGTTACCCAGCCAGCAGGGTTGACTGGTCAACCCAGTCAACTAGGGTCCCTAGGCCCCACTGGCAGTGACACAAAGGCAGGCCCACTGCGCCACGTCGGCGTCGGCGCCGGAGACAACTCCGGCGACCAAAAACGCGGCAGAGGGCGCGGCCGTGTGGCGGGATTCGCCGTCCGGCAGCCAAAATGGCCACAGGCGGGCGCGTTCGAACGGGGAGAAGATACCGCATCCAACCGGAGTGGTTACGAGGCCGGAGCTGGACGGAGGTGACGGCGGCGAGTACCGCAGCGGACGCCGGACTTTGGGCGTCGTCAGATACGGTGCTGCATGGCACGGGAAGGTGCGCTAGGGGTCTCGTTGGACTCGCACGAGCTCCAGGAGCTCGTCTACAAGCTCGGACGCGAGCTCAGGCTACGGTGGTCATGGCGGCGAGCTCGTCTACGGCTACGAGTACGGCCATGACGTGGTCGACGGCTACGAGTGCGGGGATGAGCAGGGAGTGAGGGGAGAAGGAGAGGAGCTCACAGTGCTCCTGCAGATGTCTAAAGCAGGCTCGGGGGAGAGCTCGCCGGAGCGAATCAACGGTGTGGTCGTGCGGTGGCCGTAGATGAGGAAGATGAAGAAAGCGACGACAGTGGCGCTCCCGGTCCCGATCCAGTGTAGAGGAAGAAGAGGCGGACCACGACGGAGCTCCTAGACTTGTCGGAGCAGCGGACGGGCGACGGTGGTCGCGGGCTTCATGGTGGCGCCGCCATGGCAGAGAGGAGAAGGAGCAGCCCGTGGGGGAAGGGGATCTGAGAGCGAGGGGGAGGGCGAGGGGAGTGGACTCAGGAAAATATCTGGTGGGGGAGCTGACGAAGCCGAGGGGACTCGGCCTTATCCCCACGACGCCGACGGCGAGCCGGCTCGGTGGCGACCGGGCGCGCCCTGGCGCGTGGTCGAAGGAACAAGAAGGAGGGGGGCATCCGATGCGGGGGAAGCTGGGCCGGCCAGGTTGGGTGAGGTGGGCCGACCTGCTGGGATGGGCCGAAGCCCAAGGGCAGGCCAGGGGCTCTCCCACCCCTTCTTCTTTCCTTTTCCTTTTTTTGTTTTTCTTTTTCCAGCAGCTTTTGCCTTTTCTTTTTAGCCAATAATGACTTTGCAAAATTATGCCACTAGCTAAAACAATTTCAAAGAATTAGAGTGCACTGCCACAAAAAGGTTGGGAGGCTTTTGGAATAGATGCCAATTTTATAAATTAAAAAGGGCATTTAATTTATTGCTTAGGTCACTGTTTTAAGTAGCTTAGGCCACTTAAACCTTTTGCAAAAATGTTGGTTCACCACCAATATTAGTTGTGGAAAATTTGGCACATGATGAACATTTTAGTTTTCATGTTTGAGCAGTTTGAATTTTTGACGTTAGATCGGATTTGAATTTGAATTGTGATTTGGATCAAGTGAAGATTAGCAACAGTAACATGATGACATGGCACCATTAACAGAGGATTACTGTAGCATGACACTAGGGGTGTTACAGTTTATGTGTGAAAGAGCGTATCATATCACTGGGTTTGGATGCACCGGCGAAGTTTGCACCAACTCTCAATGTGAGAAAGGGCAATGCACGGTACCGAAGAGGCTAGCAATGATGGAAGGGTGAGAGTGCGTATAATCCATGGACTCAACATTAGTCATAAATAACTCACATACTTATTGCAAAAATCTACAAGTCATCAAAAACCAAGCACTACGCGCATGCTCCTAGGGGGATAGATTGGTAGGAAAAGACCATCGCTCGTCCCCAACCGCCACACATAAGGAGGACAATCAAAGAACACCTCATGTTTCAAATTTGTTACATAACATTTACCATACGTGCATGCTACGGGACTTGCAAACTTCAACACAAGCATTTTTCAAATTCACAACTACTCAACTAGCACGACTTTGATATTATTACCTCCATATCTCAAAACAATCATCAAGCATCAAACTTCTCTTAGTAGTCAAAACACTCATAAGATTTTTTTTACTAATCTTGAATACCTAGCATATTAGGATTATTTAAGCAAATTACCATGCTATTTAAGACTCTCAAAATAATATAAGTGAAGCATGAGATATCAATAGTTTCTATAAAACAAATCCACCACCGTGCTCTAAAAGATATAAGTGAAGTACTAGAGCAAAACTATATAACTCACAAGATATAAGTGAAGCACATAGAGTATTCTAACAAATTCCAAATCATGTATGGATTTCTAAAAAGGTGTGTACAACAAGGATGATTGTGGTAAACTAAAAGGCAAAGACTCAAATCATACAAGACACTCCAAGCAAAACACATATCATGTGGTGAATAAAAATATAGCTCCAAGTAAAGTTACCGATGGAAGTAGACGAAAGAGGGGATGCCTTCTGGGGCATCCCAAAGCTTTGGCTTTTAGGTGTCCTTAGATTATTTTGGGGGTGCCATGGGCATCCCCAAGCTTAGGCTCTTTCCACTCCTTGTTCCATAATCCATCCAATCTTTACCCAAAACTTGAAAACTTCACAACACAAAACTTAAAGTAGAAAATCTCGTGAGCTCCGTTAGCGAAAGAAAACAAAAGACCACTTCAAGGTACTGTAATGAACTCGTTATTTATTTATATTGATGTTAACCCTACTGTATTCCAACTTCTCTATGGTTTATAAACTATTTTACTAGCCATAGATTCATCAAAATAAGCAAACAACACACGAAAAACAGAATCTGTCAGAACAGAACAGTCCGTAGTAATCTGTAACTAGAGCAAGATCTGGAACCCCAAAAATTCTAAAATAAATTTCTGGACGTGAGTAATTTATCTATTAAATATCAGAAAAAATAATTAACTAAATAGAACTTTCCAAATAAAAATGGCAGCAGTTCTCGTGAGCGCTAAAGTTTCTGTTTTTTACGGCAAGATATCAAGACTTTCCCCAAGTCTTCCCAACGGTTCTACTTGGCACAAACACTAATTAAACACAAAAAACACAACCAAAACAGAGGCTAGGTAAATTATTTATTAAATAACAGCAAGGAAAAATATTGGGTTGTCTCCCAATAAGCGCTTTTCTTTAAAGCCTTTTAGCTAGGCATAAGATTTCAACGATGCTCACATGAAAGACGAGAGTTGAAGCACAAAGAGAGCACCATAAGACATGTGACAAAACACATCTAAGTCTAAAATACTTCCTATGCATAGGCATCTTATAGGCAAACAAATTATAAAGGCAAGCAAAAACTAGCATATACAAGGGAGCGGAAATAAACAATAGCAATCTCAACATAACGAGAGGTAATTTAGTAACATGGAAATTTGTACAACCATATTTTCCTCTCTCATAATAATTACATGTGGGATCATAAGCAAATTCAACAAAATATCTATCACATAAAATATTTTCAACACGATCCACATGCATGCAAAGTTGACACTCTTCAAAAATAGTGGGATTAACATTAACTAAAGTCATGACCTCTCCAAACCCACTTTTATCAAAAATTTCATAAGATTGAACATTCTCCAAATATGTGGGATCTAAAGTTGACACTCTTCCAAACCCACTTTGAATAATATTGGAAACACTATTATCAATACCTTCATCATGGGTCTTAAATAAATTTTCAAGATTGTAAGAAGAATCTCCCCAATCATGATCATTGCAACAAGTAGAGGTCATAGCAAAACTAGCATCCCCAAGCTTAGGGTTTTGCATATTATTAGCACAATTTATATCAACAGAATTTATACTATCATCATTGCAATCATGCTTTTTATTCAAAGATCCATCGGGAGTCACTCCATAAGGTACTTTATCACAATTTTCAGATTCACGAATTTCAAGCAAAACTTCATAAAGATAATATAGTGCACGAAACTCACTAGCAATTGGTTCATTATAATTGGATCTCTTAAAAAGATTAGCAAGCGGATGAGGATCCATAGATCTTAGGTTCTCTGTTTAGTAATAAATAAACAACTACTCCAACCATACGAGCAAACAGGAAACATGCAAAAGAGGCAAATTGGGAAAGAGAAGGAGGACGGAGAGAGAGGGTGAATAAAACGGCAAGGGTGAAGTGGGGGAGAGGAAAATGAGAGGCAAATGGAAAATAATGTAATGCGAGAGATAAGGGTTGTGATGGGTACTTGGTATGTTGAATTTTGCGTAGACTCCCCGGCAACGGCGCCAGAAATGGCTCATTGACGGGAGTCAAATCTTGACTTGCGCAAACCTCCCCGGCAACGGCGCCAGAAATCTGCTGGCTACCTCTTGAGCACTACGTTGGATTTCCTTGTAGAGGAAAGGATGATGCAGCAAAGTAGCGTAAGTATTTCCCATAGTTTTTGAGAACCAAGGTATCACCCTCTTACCTACACAAAACAAATAACTCCTCACAACCAACACGATAAGGGATTGTCAATCCCTTCACGGTCAGTGAGATCTGATAGATATGATAAGATACTATTTTTGGTATTTTTATGATAAAGATGCAAAGTAAAAAGCGAAGGAAATAACTAAGTATTGGAAGATTAATATGATGAAGATAGACCCGGGGGCCATAGGTTTCACTAGTGGCTTCTCTCAAGAGCATAAGTATTTTACGGTGGGTGAACGAATTATTGTTGAGCAATTGACAGAATTGAGCATAGTTATGAGAATATCTAGGTATGATCATGTATATAGGCATCACGTCCGAGACAAGTAGACCGACTCCTGCCTGCATCTACTTCTATTACTCCACTCATCGACCGCTATCCAGCATGCATCTAGAGTATTAAGTTCATGAAAACAGAGTAACGCCGTAAGCAAGATGACATGATGTAGAGGGATAAATTCATGCAATATGATAAAAAAAACATCTTGTTGTCCTCGATGGCAACAATACAATACATGCCTTGCTGCCCCTACTGTCACTGGGAAAGGACACCGCAAGATTGAACCCAAAGCTAAGCACTTCTCCCATTGCAAGAAAGATCAATCTAGTAGGCCAAACCAAACTGATAATTCGAAGAGACTTGCAAAGATAACCAATCATACATAAAAGAATTCAAAGAAGATTCAAATATTGCTCATAGATAATCTTGATCATACACCCACAATTCATCGGTCTCAACAAAGACACCACAAAAAGAAGATTACATCGAATAGATCTCCACAAGAGAGGGGGAGAACATTGTATTGAGATCCATAAAGAGAGAAGAAGACATCTAGCTAATAACTATGGAACCGAAGGTCTGAGGTAAACTACTCACACTTCATCGGAGAGGCTATGGTGTTGATGTAGAAGCCCTCCGTGATGGATGCCCCCTCCGGCGGAGCTCCGGAACAGGCCCCAAGATGGGATCTCATGGATACAGAAGGTTGCAGCGGTGGAATTAGGTTTTTGGCTCTATATCTGATCGTTTGGGGGTACGTAGGTATATATAAGAGGAAGGAGTACGTCGGTGGAGCAACAGGGGGCCCACGAGGGTGGAGGGCGCGCCTGGGGGGTGGGGTAGGCACGCCCCCCTACCTCATGGCTTCCTCCTTTATTTCTTGACGTAGGGTCCAAGTCTCCTGGATCATGTTCGTTCTGAAAATCACGTTCCCGAAGGTTTCATTCCATTTGGACTCCGTTTGATATTCCTTTTCTGTGAAACTCTGAAATAGGCAAAAAACAGCAATTCTGGGCTGGGCCTCCGGTTAATAGGTTAGTCCCAAAAATAATATAAAAGTGGATAATAAAGCCCAATAATGTCTAAAACAGTAGATAATATAGCATGGAGCAATCAAAATTATAGATATGTTGGAGACGTATCATCTATATCTACTCCATATTGCACTTATATCACCATCTCTTCGCCGAACTAGTGCACCTATACAATTTACCATTGTATTGGGTGTGTTGGGGACACAAGACACTCTTTGTTATTTGGTTGTAGGGTTGTTTGAGAGAGATCACCTTCATCCTACGCCTCCCAAGGATTAATAAACCTTAGGTCATCCACTTGAGGGAAATTTTCTACTGTCCTACAAAACTCTACACTTGGAGGCCCAACAACGTCTACAAGGATAAAGTTGCATAGTAGACATCAAGCTCTTTTCTGGCGCAGTTGCCGGGGAGGTTAACGCTTGAAGGTATATCTTTAGATCTTGCAATCGAATCTTTTAATTTCTTGTTTTATCACTAGTTTAGTATATAAAAGAAAACTAAAAAAATGGAATTGAGGTTGCCTCATATGCTTCATCTTTTTAATGTCTTTGGCGAAAATAAGGATTCCGATAATTGTGCCAAAGTGTTAGAAGAAGAATGCATTAGAATGTTTGGCACTAAATTTTTGAATGATGAGCATGATTGCAATGTTGTTAGTATGAATTCCTTCAATGTCCATGATGCTAATGATAAGCAAAGCCACAAGCTTGGGGATGCTATGTTTGATGAAGATGATATTTTTAGTCCCCCAAGTTCTGATGAGAAAATTTATCATGATGAAAGCATGCCTCCTATGTATGATGATTATTGTGATGACAGTATGCTATAAAGAATAATGATAACCACAAAACTTGTCATCATTATTTTAATTTTCAGTTGGATTATGCCACATGATAGTTATTTCGTTGAGTTTGCTCCCACTTCTATTGATGACAATAGATTTGCTTATGTGGAGAGTAATAAAATTTCTATGCTTGTAGATCATGGAAAGAATTCTTTATGCGATGGTTATATTGTTGAATAGATTCATGATTCTACTGAAAATTATTATGAGGGAGGAATATACGCTAGTAGGAATTGCAACAATATCAAGTTTCCTCTCTATATGTTGAAAATCTTGAAGTTATGATTGTTTTGCCTTCCTATGCTAGTTGATTGTTGCTCTCACAAAATCCCTATGCATAGGAATTAGTTTAGAATTAAATGTGCTAGTCATATGCTTCATGATGCTCCCATTATGCTTCAATTCTTATCTTTTATGTGAGCATTATTGAGATCATCATGCCTAGCTACAAAGGCATTAAAGAAAAGCGCTTGTTGGGAGACAACCCAATATTTACCCCTACTGTCTTTGTGTGTTCACATGATTAAGCTAATGTAGTAATCATGTTTTATAGCTTTTGTTTCAATAAAGTACCAAGTAAGACCTTTGGGATGATCTATGGTGATAGTTGATTTGATCTTGCTGAAAAACAAAAACTTTTGCGCTTAGGAAAACAATTCTTGTTTTTAACGGAAGCGTGATAAAATACTGATTCTTTTCTCAGAAGATTAATAAACAAATTTCCTAGGACTTCCTAATTTCCCTGGATTTTTGGAGTTACAGAAGTATTCGAGAGTTACAGATTACTATAGACTGTTCTGTTTTTGACAGATTCGGGTTTCTATGTGTTGTTTGCATATTTTGATGAATCTATGAGTAGTATCGGAGGGTATGAACCATGGATAAGTTGGAATACATTATATATTACACAAATATAAATAAAAAATGAGTTCACAACAGTACCAAAAGTGGTGATTTATTTTCTTTTACTAACGGAGCTTGTGAGATTTTCTGTTGAGTTTTGTGTTGTGAATTTTCAAGTTTTGGGTGAAGTTTCGTTGGAGTACGGAATAAGGAGTGGTAAGAGCCTAAGCTTGGGGATGCCCAAGGCACCGCAAGGTAATATTCAGGGACAACCAAGAGCCCAAGCTTGGGGATGCCCCGGATGGCATCCCCTCTTTCGTCCTCGTTCATCGGTAACCTTACTTGGAGCTATATTTTATTCACCACATGATATGTGTTTTGTTTGGATCGTCATTTTATTTTATTTTGTTTTGCTTGCTGTTTGAATAATATCCAAATATCTGAAATTCTTAAATGTTAGAGAGTCTTCACATAGTTACATAATTATTCGACTACTCATTGATCTTCACTTATATCTTTTGGAGTAGTTTGTCATTTGCTCTAGTGCTTCACTTATATCTTGTAGAGCATGGCGGTAGTTTTATTTTGAAGAAATTGTTGAACTCTCATGCTTCACTTATACCATTTTCAGAGTCTCTAAATAGCATGGTAATTTGCATAGGTTATGAATTCAGTCCTAATATGATGGGCATCCAAGAGGGATATAATAAAAACTTTCATATAAAGTGCATTGAATACTATGAGAAGTTTGATTCCTTATGATTATTTTGAGATATGAAGATGGTGATATTAGAGTCATGCTAGTGAGTAATTGTGAATTTGAGAAATACTTGTGTTAAGGTTTGTGAGCCCCGTAGCATGCACATATGGTGAACCGTTATGTAACGAAGTTGGAGCATGAGGTATTTAATGATTGTCTTCCTTATGAGTGGCGGTCGGGGATGAGCGATGATCTTTTCCTACCAATCTATCCCCCCTAGGAGCATGCATGTAGTAGTTTGTTTTGATGACTAATAGATTTTTGAAATAAATATGTGAGTTCTTTATGACTAATGTTGAGTCCATGGATTATACGCTCTCTCACCCTTCCACCATTGCTAGCCTCTCTAGTACCACGCAACTTTCACCGGTACCATACACCCACCATATATCCTTCCTCAAAACAGAAACCATACCTACCTATTATGGCATTTCCATAGCCATTCTGCTGACACACATAGTACTCGAGGAATTATAACAAAGTTCAATCACACACTTATTACATCGAGGTCCTCATAAAGAGTATTATTACAATAATATGCTGAAAGCCATCTAATAAAAATAGATGTGGAAGCTTCGAAGATAAATGAGTCCATCCAACTCCATGGCAAAACTAAGTGCAAGACAACGACCTATCGCACCTTAATCGTCGTCTGAAAGCTCTACAACATGACACGTTGCAGCCGTGTAGGACAACACATGGAATATGCTGGCAAGATCACACTATAGAGCAATGATGAACTATAGCTATCACTACATGCATATTTGGCTGGTGGAGGCTCTAAGTTTAACATTTGCATAAAGCTAATTTTTCCCTACCACAAAGGAATAAATTTTATTTACTACCAAGTTTATGCCATTATTGAGAAGGTTCCTCCAACTCAATCCGAAAACTACCAAGTAATAATAATAATAACCCAACAAATTCATTAAGTAAAGTGATGAGCTCAACCAATAATTCAAATACCAGATACTCAAAATGTCCATGATCAGAAGACTCGACAAATCATGATTTGTTTATAAACAACCAATAACAAATATAAGTCACGGCAAATCATGATTTGTTTATACACTCTGCAGAGGTTTGCTCACTTTTCCCCACAAGACTCGACCGCATCCATGATCAGAAGATCGAGACGTAGCTGTGACGCCCCCGATTTGACCATACACTAATCATACACGCAAACGTGTACGATCAAGATCAGGGACTCATGGGAAGATATCACAACACAACTCTACAAATAAGATAAGTCATACAAACATCATATTACAAGCCAGGGGCCTCGAAGGCTCGAATACAAGAGTTCGATCATAGACGAGTCAGCGGAAGCAACAATATCTGAGTACAGACATAAGTTAAACAAGTTTGCCTTAAGAAGACTAGCACAAACAGGGATACAGATCGAAAGAGGCGCAGGCCTCCTGCCTGGGATCCTCCTAAACTACTCATGGTCATCGTCAGCAGGCTGCACGTAGTAGTAGGCACCTCTAGTGTAGCAGTAGTCGTCATCGACAGTGGCGTCTGGCTCCTGGACTCCAACGTCTGGCTGCAGCAATCGGGTATAGGAAAGGGGAAAAGGGGGGAGCAAAGCAACCGTGAGTACTCATCCAAAGTACTCGCAAGCAAGGAGCTACACTACATATGTATGCATTGGTATCAAATGAAATAAGGGTATCATAAGTGGACTGAACTGCAGAATGCCAGAATAAGAGGGGGATAGCTAGTCCTAACGAAGACTACACTTCTGGTAACCTCCATCTTGCAGCAGGAGAAGAGAGTAGATGGTAAGTTCACCATGTAGCATCGTGTAGCATAATCCTAACCGATGATCCTCCCCTCGTCGACCCTGTGAGAGAGCGATCACCGGTTGTATGTGGCACTTGGAAGGGTGTGTTTTATTAAGTATCCGGTTCTAGTTGTCACAAGGTCAAGGTACAACTCCAAGTCGTCCTGTTACCGAAGATCACGGCTATTCGAATAGATTCACCTCCCTGCAGGGGTGCACCACATAACCCAACACGCTCGATCCCATTTGGCCGGACACACTTTCCTGGGTCATGCCCGGCCTCGGAAGATCAACACGTCGCAGCCCTACCTAGACATAACAAAGATGTCAGCATGCCGGTTTAAATCCTATGGCGCAAGGGTCTGGGCCCATCGCCCATTGCACACCTGCACGTTGCGTACGCGGCCGGTGAGCAGACCTAGCAACCTCCAATACAAAGGAAGTTGCGTTACGTGGTCCAACCCGGCGCACGCTGCTCAGTCGCTGACGTCACGAAGGCTTTGGCTGATACCACGACGTCGAGTGCCCATAACTGTCCTCGCGTAGATGGTTAGTGTGCATAGGCCAGTGGCCAGAATCAGATCAAATACCAAGATCTCGTTAAGCGTGTTATTTTGAAATAACCATGGACGCCGACCAGGGCCAGGCCCACCTCTCTCCTAGGTGGTCTCAACCTGCCCTGTCACTCTGCCACCAAAGTAACAGTCGAGGGCCTTCGGGAACTCAGGCTCACCTCTACCGTGATGGAGCCACCTGCCCCTTCAGCCCCCAACATCGGAATCACTCGCGGGTACTCCTACGAGCCGACCCGACTTTAGTCAACACGTATATAGCATGTATATATGTATAAGTATATACCCGTGACCACCTCCCAAGTGATCACGGCCCGATAGTATAGCATGGCAGACAGACAAGAATGTAGGGTCACTGATGGTAAACTAGCATCCTATACTAAGCATTTAGGATTGCAGGTAAGGTATCAACAGCTGGAGCAACAATGACAGGCTATGCATCAGAATAGGATTAACGGAAAGCAGTAACATGCTACACTACTCTAATGCAAGTAGTACAGAGGAGAGTAGGAGATATCTGGTGATCAATGGGGGGGGGCTTGCCTGGTTGCTCTGGCAAGAGAGAGGGGTCGTCAACACCATAGTCATGCTAGGTAGCAGCGGCGTCGGTCTCGGTGTCTAGCAAGAGAAGAGGGGGGAGAAACAATGAATAGAATGCAAACAAATGCATGATGATGCATGACATGACAAAGCGTAAAGCTAGGTGTGCCCTAACACGGTGTGAGGTGGTACCGGTGAAGGGGGAAACATCCGGGAAAATATCCCCGGTGTTTAGTTAGCAGTTTAATTAAATAGAGTTAATTAGGTTAATAATCTAATTAGTTTAATTAAACATGATTAATTTAGTTAATTAGTTAACATTTTCATTTATTTATTTTTAATTTTATTTTTTAATTAATTTTTTAAACGTTCAGGGGCATGGGCCCCGTTTGTCATAGGCACAGGGGCCAAACAGGCGCGGGCGATTCGGGCGCAGGGACGCCCGTTAACGGGCGGAGGCCACGACCCAGCGCAGCATGGCGCCGGCGGCCACGGCGCTGGTCAGGGGAGACCCAGGACACAACGGCCGGAGCGGAACGGCAAGTGCAACGGTGGCATCGGCACGCAGTGCGTGGCCACGGGGAGCAGGGGGTAGGGTGGAGCTGGCCGCGGCGCGGTGGAGGCGAAGGGCGCCGGCGGGGGGGAGCCGTTGTGGGGAAACTCGGCGGCGCCAATGAGCAGCGGAAACGGGCGCAGCCGAGCAGCGCGCCCGGCGAACGGGGAGAGCAAAGAGGGTCGCGGGGCTATGCGGCGACGACGGAGCGGGGCGACCAAGGTGTGGCTCGAGGCGGGGCGCGAAGGTGTGCGCGCGGGCGAGCGCGGGGACGCGGGGCAGCCGAAGCAAAGCTGCATGCGAGCAGCAGGTGGTCATGCAGGGTGGCATGCGAACAGCGGGCCGCGCGGCGTCGGGACGGTGTGCGCGGTGACAGGGGAAGGAGGAGAAAGAAGGGGGGCTTGGGGAGGCACTCACATCGGGGCCGCAGGGTACAAGGCAACAGGGCGCGAGGTGGGGGGATGGGGATGGCGTGCATTGACGGAAGCAGGCCGGCGGGGAAGCACTCCGGGCGGCGGCGGC
>NC_041390.1:475687110-475694269 GCF_002162155.2 Triticum dicoccoides | reverse complement strand
GTGCGGGAGGAGTGGGGGGGGGGAGATCGTGCAAGGCGACGGGAGGGGCGCCGTCCAGATCCAGGGGGCGATGGGGAGTGGGAGGGGATCTGGGAGGGGAGAGGCTAGGGTTTCCTTCGGTTGGGGTTATGGAGGGGTTAGGTGGGCCGGTCCGATTGGATGGCCAGCTGGGCTAAGGCCTAGCGCTTGGGGGGGGGCCTTTTCGTTTTGCTTTGTTTTATCTCTTTTCCTTTTATTTATTCTTTCCTGCTTTATTTTAGTTGCATTCTATTTTAGTAAAATATACACTTAGTATCTAAATTACTATTACAACTTAGTCCATAGTCACAAAAAGTCTAGACCCCAAATAACTTAGTTTGACATTTTATTAATTATAAAAGGTATTTAAATAATCATTTTTGCTACTGTTTGTTCATAGTATTTAAACATTTTATAAATGTGTGGTTTTTCCACCATAATTATCTATGCAATATTTGGTTCACTCCGAACATTTTAGTTTTAATATTTGAAAACTTTTATTGTTTGCCTGTTTTTTGAATTTGAATTTGAATCGGTTTCGAACTAACTCGAGATTAGCAACTATAAACGAGGTGACGTGGCATCATTAGCAGAGGATCACTGTAGCTTAATTACCCGGGCGTCACAATTCTCCTCCACTATAAGAAATCTCGTCCCGATATTTAAGAGGGGAGTAAGGGAAAGATGTGGCTATGAAATTCTATCGAGTCTTCTCGGTCTTGGTTGCTCTTCTTGGAGAGGTTGATCCATTACATCGATGCCTTCATTCCTCTGCTTCAGGTCATCATGAGGGAGTCATCATCCTTTTCTTTGGGAACTCCAACGTACTTACGAATAGGTAAGGGGCAGCTCGGCTACGACAAAATGCTTATGAGGGAAACAATCTAGGGTTAACCATGAATGAGCATAAGATTATCTCTCGAGTTGAACATATAAAATACATCGAGAGTACGATACGAAGGTACAATGAAAGGGTCCAAGCGGATAGATAGCTGCTCAAAGTCTAAACCAGAGTGAGAAAGGGGTTCAGAGCGGCGAGAGTAAGCATTGTGTCTGATACCAGAATAGAGCAGTAGGAAGGTGGCTCGCGAATTACCTACGAAGCCAAGCATAAGGGATAACTTTGAAGCAGGGATGTACAGGAGAGTCAGGTTTCGATCCTGTGGAACTATGGGTTATGGGCCCACCATGTGGGTTAAAAGTAAGAAGGGCGGTGATGTCTTGCACGATCATGTAAGCAAGGCATGTCAGAGGATAGCCTATTAGTTATGTCGGCAACAACTTCGGTACCAAGGGCGAGGGACGAAGAGAACCATTTTCCTGCTCGTTGAACGAGGCGGACCATTAGGGAAAGTTCTCGTCCATCGGTGGATACCAGAATGTCATCAACAATAGTAACAGGTTCTTACTGACAGAGTTGTACACCGAGGTGCTTACAAAAGCAGTGACTTATTACTGCTTAGATCATATAAACCTCAAGAAGGTTAAACAAAACAATGGAAAGGAAAATGTGATTATACACATATTTCAGGGGTATATCCTTCCCAAGGACAAACAGAGCATGATATCCACGACAACATATATGTAGGAAACCCTTTAGGAAAGGGGGAAGAAATTTCATGACATTACCCATACAATAGTGTTTGGATAATTGAGCAAGAAACATTTGGCATTGGGATTCAATGTTCTTGTTGAAAATCGGTGTACCACAGACAAGCTTCAAGACAGTATTGACATGGTCTTCAAGCAAAGGTCAGACTTTGGATACACAAAGGATCCATCAGGATAAACTTATTAAACAAGGCATTCAATTTCCTCATGGAAAAATGGTTAACCTTGTTAAAAAGGAAACTATAACACTAGGCCCTTCAGTTAAGTGTGCTAGGAATGACATCAACTTACCGGGTCATAAAAGACCAATGTTATAACTCTTGGAAATATATTCCAACCATCATATCTGACCGAGATTCAAATCTGATGGGTGTTAGGATAACTCAGACTCAGGATACCTGAGAAGAAAGGTGCAACACAAATTGTCGAGATGACATTGTAAGATTCTCGGGAATTGAACTATGGGAGCAAGTTCCGACACAAGAGTTCATCAGTAAACCAAGGAGAGGATGAGGAGGTGGCTGATAGGCTCATGAACGAATCATCGAGATTTCCAAAGGATTGATTTCCACAATTATGTGAACAAGGAAATATCATTTGTCGGATCAAACGATATAATGATGTATGCTCGAGGGAAGCATACACAACTGAACAATGATAGAAGGGTGCACCCAGGAATCTAGACTAGGTAGCACGATCAATGTTCGAATGATGATTCAATAAGCAATAGACTTAGAATGAAACTGTAGACCAATAACCTCAAAGCAATAGGGTTGCTAGAAGTTTAGAATTTACACATCACACACCATTTGTCGGTATTCCAGTTAGAAACAACACGGAGACCAAGAAAGAATGGTGATGGTGAGAAGCATCAATATACCAAGAATTCTTAAGAGGTGGAGCAATCCTCACAACATCCTTGTCATAAAGGACATTAATACTTCAAGGTGGAACATCATACAATCTGGACAACAAGTTGCAATCATAACATGAACATGTTTGTGTTGTGGGAAGGCAAGAATGTTGTCGATGATAACACAATCATCGAGGGACAAGGATGGTAATTCTCATCATGAATTTGATTGATATCCTGGAAGAGCTCAGGATGTTGCTGATGACCATGACACATTTGTCGAGAGATTTCATGAAGATGTAATCGGTCGGTGATGACATCAAGTCAAATGATGAGGCAGCGAAAGTCAAATAATACTTGAAGAAGAACTCATAAGAAGTTATGCAGTTCCGTGATAATCTCGAGATACCAGAGGGGGTAATACTCGATGACAGATCAAAGTAGAGGTTGGACTGGGGTATTTCTCTACAGAAGACAAGCGCTTAAACTTGCATGTGAAATGGTATTTAAAGGAGAACATGGTCGGAACCACGATTGCAAAAGGCAAGATCCCGGATATAAGATGAACTTATACCAAAGGAATAATTTAATTTAAGAGAAGCTTTAATGATAAGATCTACATCGTGTCCATGGGCATGAACACAAAGTTCAAGGTCGACTCCCACTTCTCCAATGCATAACCTTTAATTCACTTCTCACTTTCGAAGAAGTTGTAGTGTTGAAATTTTATCTGGCAAAATACCAGAAATGTATGACTCGTGAAAACTTTTGAGTTCACACAGTTTAGAGAAGGCATATGTTCAACCCATAGGGGCTTCTTAGAAACATATACCACAAGCTTCAAGAGTAAATATCACAAGCTCGAAAGTAGAGCAAGGTTGAGAAAGTAGATGATACAATTTACCAAAGGCATTATGTATCCGAGGGAAGGCTCACAAGGTTATTGAATATGAAGGACACTGTCACATAAAATCCATTAAGGGATCTGCCGGTCCATAACAGAGCTGACGTGAGCATCGGCACACAACCAGAGGAAGTAACAATGCAAAGGCATTGTATTATGGAAACAACTGACTAATCCAGAGCTCAAATGCAAAGGAATTATGATATTCAAATCAAGGGATCAGAAGCAATGTTCTGATTAGGGATGGATAAGTTGAATAGCCTTAGGGGTACAATCGACGGCAATTGGATTTGTTGAGAACCAACTCATGTTTAAAAGGACGTCTGAGCCGGAAAGATAATTTAAAAGGATCAAGTGATGATTGCGTGCATTCGCACTCATGTCGAATCAATAGGATCAAAAAGCCGATGCCTAAGGATACTGACGAATATTGCCAGACATATGGAAAGCATCCATAATGCAAGTAGCCAAGTATTGTAGAGCAATAAGCTACTAAGGATTTTTGGAGGATCGAATAGTATTTCGATGACCATTGTGAAACACATGAACAACTGGGGGATGATCGGATACTCGATAAGTGCGAGAATTATCCGTAGGGCTATTCAAGTGACAAAGAACAGCAAGGCAGTAAGCTCAAAGGATTATCGAAACAATGACGAGTATTTCAGGGTATCTTGTAATAACAAGACCAACTGGGAATAAAAGTAAGAACGACAGGTGTAAGTATTTATCCATAGTGATTTTTCGGTGGTAGGGAATTGCAAAAGCAACATGCACAAGGTCTCGAGAAAATATCGAAGAGTATTGTCAGAATCTTCTGTTGAAGCAGTAGATCATCCGTGATGAAAGGGTTCTCCGGAAGGAAGTTGTAACGAGAAACTAGAGTTAGATTTTTCAAAATTCATTTAACCTGAATAGAAGAGAGTTCAGAGTCCCAGAGTAAGGATCGAGGAGTAAAAGATCCTAATACCACCCAGATGGCGACGTGGGCCCGTAAGGCACACAGCCATGTTAGTAAAAGTTTTTGAAATGTCTAGACTCAACTTCAGCCAAGGAGTGTGGAAGGGGGATTCCTACAGGCAGTCGGCTCTGATACCAACTTGTGACGCCCCCGATTTGACCGTACACTAATCGTACACGCAAACGTGTACGATCAAGATCAGGGATTCACGGGAAGGTATCACAACACAACTCTACAAATAAAATAAGTCATACAAACATCATATTACAAGCCAGGGGCCTCGAAGGCTCGAATACAAGAGTTCGATCATAGATGAGTCAGCGGAAGCAACAATATCTGAGTACAAACATAAGTTAAACAAGTTTGCCTTAAGAAGACTAGCACAAACTGGGATACATATCGAAAGAGGCGCAGGCCTCCTGCCTGGGATCCTCCTAAACTACTCATGGTCGTCGTCAGCAGGCTGCACGTAGTAGTAGGCACCTCCAGTGTAATAGTAGTCGTCATCGACAGTGGCGTCTGGCTCCTGGACTCCAACGTCTGGCCGCAGCAATCGTGTATAGGAAAGGGGAAAAGGGGGGAGCAAAGCAACCGTGAGTACTCATCCAAAGTACTCACAAGCAAGGAGCTACACTACATATGTATGCATTGGTATCAAATGAAATAAGGGTATCACAAGTGGACTGAACTGCAGAATGCCGAAATAAGAGGGGGATAGCTAGTCCTAACGAAGATTACGCTTCTAGTAACCTCCATCTTGCAGCAGGAGAAGAGAGTAGATGGTAAGTTCACCAAGTAGCACCGTGTAGCATAATCCTAACCGATGATCCTCCCCTCGTCACCCTGTGAGAGAGCTATCACCGGTTGTATCTGGCACTTGGAAGGGTGTGTTTTATTAAGTATCCGGTTCTAGTTGTCATATGGTCAAGGTACAACTCCAAGTCGTCCTGTTACTGAAGATCACGGCTATTCGAATAGATTAACTTCCCTGCAGGGGTGCACCACATAACCCAACACGCTCGATCCCATTTGGCCGGACACACTTTCCTGGGTCATGCCCGACCTCGGAAGATCAACACGTCGCAGCCCTAACTAGGCACAACAGAGAGGTCAGCACTCCGGTCTAAATCCTATGGCGCAGGGGTCTGGGCCCATTGCCCATTGCACACCTGCACGTTGCGTACGCGGCCGGTGAGCAGACTTAGCAACCTCCATTGAAAAGGAAGTTGCATTACGCGGTCCAACCCGGCGCGCGCCGCTGAGTCGCTGACATCACGAAGGCTTCGGCTGATACCACGACGTCGAGTGCCCATAACTGTCCTCGCGTAGATGGTTCGTGCGTATAGGCCAGTGGCCAGACTCAGATCAAATACCAAGATCTCGTTAAGCGTGTTATTTTGAAATAACCACGGACGCCGACCAGGGCCAGGCCCACCTCTCTCCTAGGTGGTCTCAACCTGCCCTGTCGCTCCACCACCAAAGTAACAGTCGGGGGCCTTCGGGAACTCAGGCCCACCTCTACCGGGATGGAGCCACCTGCCCCTTCAGCCCCCAACATCGGAATCACTCGCGGGTACTCCTACGAGCCGACCCGACTTTATTCAACACTTGTATAGCATGTATATATGTATAAGTATATACCCGTGACCACCTCCCAAGTGATCACGGCCCGATAGTATAGCATGGCAGACAGACAAGAATGTAGGGTCACTGATGGTAAACTAGCATCCTATACTAAGCATTTAGGATTGCAGGTAAGGTATCAACAGCTGGAGCAACAATGATAGGCTATGCATCAGAATAGGATTAATGGAAAGTAGTAACATGCTACACTACTCTAATGCAAGCAGTACAGAGGAGAGTAGGCGATATCTGGTGATCAGGGGGGCTTGCCTGGTTGCTCTGGCAAGAGAAGAGGGGAGAGAAACAATAAATAGAATGCAAACAAATGCATGACGATGCATGACATGACAAAGCGTAAAGCTAGGTGTGCTCTAACGCGGTATGAGGCGGTACCGGTGAAGGGGGGAAACATCCGTGAAAATATCCCCGGTGTTTTGGGTTTTCGGACAGATGAACCGGAGAGGGAAAGTTGCGTGTTTGCTATGGTAGGGATGCGTGGCGGATGAACGGGTTGCGTATCCAGATTCGTCTTGTCGTTCTGAGCAACTTTCATGTACAAAGTTTTTTCATCCGAGCTACGAATTATTTTATATTAATTTTAAAAGATTTAAATCATTTTTAGGATTTATTTAATTATTTAAAACAAAATTATCCAGAACAGTGTTTGCTGATGTCATCATGACGTCAGTAGTATTGACTGGGTCAAACTGAAGTGTGGGTCCCTCACGTCATAGACTGTTCAGTTAGCAGTTTAATTAAACAGAGTTAATTATGTTAATAATCTAATTAGTTTAATTAAACATGATTAATTTAGTTAATTAATTAATTACTTAATTAATTAATTTATTAGTTAACATTTTTATTTATTTATTTTTAATCTTATTTTTTAATTAATTTTTTTAAACGTTCAGGGGCGTGGGCCCCGTTTGTCATAGGCACAGGGGCCAAACGGGCGCGGGCGATTCGGGTGCAGGGACGCCCGTTAACGGGCGGAGGCCATGACCCAGCGCAGCAGGGCGCCGGCGGCCACGGCGCTTGTCAGGGGAGACCCAGGCCACAGCGGCCAGAGCAGAACGGCAAGTGCGACGGCGGCCTCGGCACGCAGCGCGTGGGCACAGGGAGCAGTGGTTAGGGTGGAGCTGGCCGCGGCGCGGTGGAGGCGAAGGGCGCCGGCGGGGGAGGGGGGGGG
>NC_041390.1:475683499-475686341 GCF_002162155.2 Triticum dicoccoides | reverse complement strand
CTTCGGTGGGGGGTTATGGAGGGGTTAGGTGGGCCGGTCCGATTGGATGGCCAGTTGGGCTAAGGTCCAGCGCTGGGGGGGGGGCTTTTCGTTTTGCTTTGTTTTATCTCTTTCACTTTTATTTATTCTTTCCTGCTTTATTTTAGTTGCATTCTATTTTAGTAAAATATACACTTAGTATCTAAATTACAATTACAACTTAGTCCATAGTCACAAAAGTCTAGACCCCAAATAACTTAGTTTGACATTTTATTAATTATAAAAGGTATTTAAATAATCATTTTTGCTACTGTTTTATTCATCTCATAGTATTTAAACATTTTATAAATCTGTGGTTTCTCAACCATAATTATCTATGCAATATTTGGTTCACTCCGAACATTTTAGTTTTAATATTTGAAAACTTTTATCGTTTGCCTGTTTTTTGAATTTTAATTTGAATCGGTTTCGAACTAACTCGAGATTAGCAACTACAAACGAGGTGACGTGGCATCATTAGCAGAGGATCACTGTAGCTTAATTACCCGGGCGTCACAGTAGCCTTTCTGAAGAGGTCCCCTTAATCGATAGATAGGCCGGTACACCTACAATTCCCCTACATCTGCTAGCCCATCATGGAAAGGTTTCCCATAACTTACTTAACTATGCCAGAGCCCATAATGGCTTGTGTCTACATCGGAAGTTTCTAGACATGAATAATCTTATGATCCCTTTAAGTCTGGGTGGCATTCCATAGGATGATCACAGGGGTACCCCGGGATCTCCTAGGACAACACTGGATTCCCCAGGTGCCCGCAACCAATCCACTGAGATGTTTATTAAAGTAGCCACCTTAAGTTTCCCTTAGTTATTATCTCTCACAACTTGCATGATTCTCACATACCAATTCCCCGTCTACGAGCATGGCTAAGCAATATGAGCATAGCGTATATTTCCGGGGTGATCAAAGGTATTAGGTTCCTACCTCATCAACTACATAGCAATAACCACATGTTCCCAATCCTACTCATGCAATATTTGAGGGTGTGATGTCTACTACACAACGTTCTTCTTGTAGACGTTGTTGGGCCTCCAAGTGCAGAGGTTTTTATGACAGTAGAAAATTTCCCTCAAGTGGATGGCCTAAGGTTTATCAATCCGTGGGAGGTGTATGATGAAGATGGTCTCTCTCAAACAACCCTACAACCAAATAGCAAAGACTCTCTTGTGTCCCCAACACGCCCAATACAATGGTAAATTGTATAGGTGCACTAGTTCGGCGAAGAGATGGTGATACAAGTGCAATATGGATGACAGATAAAGGTTTTTGTATGGGTAATGTCATGAAATCCCCCCCTTTACCTAAAGGGTTTTCTACATTATATCCTGTCAAGGAGATCATGCTTTGCTTGCCCTTGGGAAGGATATACCCCTAAGATATGTGTTTAAACACATTTTCCTTTCCATTGTTCTGTTTAATCTAATAATCACATTTTCGTTTCCATTGTTCTGTTTAACCTTCTTGAGGTTTATATGATCTAAGCAGTAATACGTCACTGCTTTTATAAGCACCTCAGTGTACAACTCTGTCAGTAAGACCCTGTTACTATTGTTGTTGACATTCTGGTAACCACCGATGGACGAGAACTTTGCCTATTGGTCCGCCTCGTTCAATGATCAGGAAGATAGTTCTCTTCGCCCCTCGCCCTTGGTACCGACGTTGCTGCCGACATAATTGACAAGCTACCCTTTGACATGCCTTGCTGTCATGACCGAGCAAGATGTCACCGCTCCTTCTACTTTTAACCCGCATGGTGGGCCCATAACCCACAGTTCCACATGATCGAAACCTGAATCTCCTGTACACCTTGTTGACAAAGTTATTCCTTGCTCTTGGTTTCGTAGGTAATTCGCGAGCCACCCACCTAGTGCTCCATTCTGGTATTGGACGCAATACTTACTCTCGCTGGTCTGAACCCCTTTCTCACTCCAGTTCAGACTCTGAGCAGCTATCTATCCGCTTGGACCCTCTCATTTTACCTTCGTACCTTACTCTCGATGTATTTTATATGTTCAACTCGAGAGATAATCTTATGCTCACTCATGGGTTAACCACAGATTGTTTCCCTCATAAGCATTCTGCCGTAGCCGAGCTGCCCCTTACCTATTCATAAGTACGTTGGAGTTCCCGAAGAAAAGGACGACTTCACCATGATGACCTGGAGCAGAGAAATGAAGACATCACCAAAAGGGATCAGCTACTTCGGGAAGAGCAACCAAGACCGAGAAGACTTGATAGATTTTCGTAACCAGAACTTCCCCCTTACTTCACCTCTTAAATCTCGGGACGAGATTTCTTGTAGTGGAGGAGAATTGTGACGCCCGGATAATTAGGCTACAGTAAAACTCTCTTAATGATGCCATGTCATCTTTGATTACTGTTGCTAAACTTTCGTTAGTACAAACCGATTCAAAAAAAGAAAGAAAAAATGGCAAACAACAAAAGTTTTTTAAAAGTTGAAACAAAAATGTTCGGTGGTTGCCGAATATTACAAAGATAATTATAGTAAAGAAAATATATTATTAGAAAATGCCTAAATGATTTAAATTGAAATAAAACAGAATAGAAAATAAGTGAAAGGAAGAAAATACAAAAAAAGGAAAAGCTAAAACTAAAACTAAAAAAAGCCCCCCCCGGCCCCTTGGGCTTCGGCCCAGCAGGCCGCGACCGACCAGCCCAGCCAGCCACCCCCCACTCTCTCCATAACCCCTCCCCCCGAAGCCCGAACCGCCACCGACACCCCCACTCCTCCCCCCACAAAATATCTCCCCCCCTCTCTCCCGATTGGATCGGGAAGAGACT
>NC_041390.1:475630338-475683173 GCF_002162155.2 Triticum dicoccoides | reverse complement strand
GCCCTACTGCCTCGAACCCTACAACCCCCCATGAGCGTCCCCTCTCTTCCTCCCCGCGCACACACTCGAACCCCCGTGCCGCACGCCGCACCCCCGAAGCCGCGTCTGGCCGCGCTCAGTGCGCCCCGGCTTCTTCCCCTGCTGCGCCCGCAACAGCCACGACCGTCCGCCGCTCCTCTCGCCAAGCCGCCGCGCCTCTGCCCGTTGCTGCCCGCCTCTGCTTGTCGTTGCGACCTCGACGCGCCCCGTCCTACACTGCTTCTGCTGCGCGCGGGCTGTGCTGCCCCCGCCCGGCTCCGACCACTGCACTGCGGCGCCGCTCGGAGGCCCCGCGCCCTTCGCCCCGAGCCCTGCAACGTTCCCCCCGCCGCCGCACGCACCTTCCCTCCCTGCATCTGCCGCGCCTCGAGCATGGCGGCCGCCCCGTGCTCACCGCTGTTGTCACTTGCTCGCACGCGCGCCCTACTGAGCGCCTAGGCCGCGCTCGCCCGAGCGCCTAGGCCACGCTCACCCGTGCGCCTCCGCCTCACTCGCTCGCACGCCCGCCGCGGCCCCGCATACCTCGCCATTGCCCCGCTGTTCCTCGCTGCATCGCCGCCCAGCGCTCCTCCGGCCCCTCCTGCGCTGCGCTGCTCTGTTTCCCTGCGCCGTTCGCCGCCCCCGCCGCGGCGGCGCTCTGTCTCGCCGGCGAGCCGTGCCCGAGGCCAGCGCCCGGGTTTTCCCCCAATCGGGCGCCCTTCACCCGGTTCCGGCCGAACCCACACGCCCGTTAAGGCCATGGGCCTGTGACAAGTAGGCCCCGTGCCCAGAATGTTTGTTAAAAAGAAAATTAAAATTAAAATTTAAAAAAAAAGTATAAAATTAATTAATTAAAATAATTAAAATAATAAATAATTAATTAACTTAATTAACACTGCTTAATTAATTTAATTAACTGAATTAATCTAGGATAATTAAACTTAATTAACCTGCTAATCAATTGTTAGGCGGTTAATTAAATGTCCGCCTATGACATGTGGGACCCACTTGTCAGGTTGACCAGGTCAATGGTGAACGCTGACTGGGCGGTTGACTTTGACTGGCCCACCAGTCAGCCTCTGCTGACTGGGCAGTTGACCCAGTCAACTGGTCCCGCTGTCAGCCACATATGCACCTCTCTGGGTACACTCTCTGTGTACCCATAGCATTTTATTCTTTTATTTCGAATTAATATTAAAACCAAAAAATCATTTAAACTTTGGAAATGCATATAAAATTAACCGTAACTCGGATGAAGAAACTTTATACATGAAAGTTGCTCAGAACAACGAGACGAATCCGGTTTCGCAGCCCGTTCATCCGCCACGCATCCCTAGCATAGCAAACATGCAACTTTCCCCCTCCGGTCCATCTGTCCGAAAACGTGAAACAACGGGAAAACTTTCCCGGATGTTTCTCCCCTTCGCCGGTAGCACCTATTACCGCGTTAGGTCACCCTCGCACAACATATTGCCGCGTCTTGCTTTGTGTTACTTTTGTTTGCTCTGTTATTTATTGTGTTCCCCCTCCGTTACTCCTTTCCGGTAGACTCCGAGACCGCTGCCGATGTCCGTGTGTTCGACTACATCGGAGATGACCCCTCCTTCTTGCCAGAGCAACCAGGCAAGCCCCCCTTTGATCAACCCGATATCGCCTATTCTTCTCTCTACTGCTTGCATTTGAGTAGTGTAGCATGTTACTGCTTTCCGTTAATCCTATCCTGATGCATAGCCTGTCCTTGCTACTACTGTTGATACCTTAGCAATCCTAAATGCTTAGTATAGGATGCTAGTTTACCATCAGTGACCCTACATTCTTGTATGTCTGCCATGCTATACTATCGGGCCGTGATCACTTGGGAGGTGGTCACGGGTATATACTTATACATAATATATGATACGTGTGGTGATTAAAGTCGGGTCGGCTCGTAGGAGTACCCATGAGTGATTCCGATGTTGGGGGCCGAAGGGGCAGGTGGCTCCATCCCGATAGAGGTGGGCCTGAGTTCCCGAAGGCCCCGACTGTTACTTTGTGGCGGAGCGACAGGGCAGGTTGAGACCACCTAGGAGAGAGGTGGGCCTGGCCCTGGTCGGCGTCTGTGGTTATTTCAAAATAACATGCTTAACGAGATCTTGGTATTTGATCTGAGTCTGGCTACTGGCCTATACGCACTAACCATCTACGCGGGGACAGTTATGGGCACTCGACGTCGTGGTATCAGCCGAAGCCTTCGTGACATCAGCGACTGAGCGGCGCGCGCCGGGTTGGACCACGTAACGCAACTTCCTTTGTAATGGAGGTTGCTAGGTCTGCTCTTCGGCCGCGTATGCAACGTGCAAGTGTGCAATGGGCGATGGGCCTAGACCCCTGTGCCATAGGATTTAGACCGGCGTGCTGACCTCTCGGTTGTGCCTAGGTAGGGCTGCGATGTGTTGATCTTCCAAAGCCGGGCATGACCCATAAAAGTGTGTCCGGACAAAGGGGATCGAGCGTGTTGGGAAATGTGGTACACCCCTGCAGGGAAGTTAATCTATTCGAATAGCCATGTCCCTCGGTAAAAGGACGACCCGGAGTTGTACCTTGACCTTATGACAACTAGAACCAGATACTTAATAAAACACACCCTTCCAAGTGCCAGATACAACCGGTGATCGCTCTCTCACAGGGCGACGAGGGGAGGATCATCGGTTAGGATTATGCTATGCGATGTTACTTGGTGAACTTACCATCTACTCTCTTCTCCTGCTGCAAGATGGAGGTTACCAGAAGCGTAGTCTTCGAAAGGACTAGCTATCCCCCTCTTATTCTAGCATTCTGCAGTTCAGTCCACATATGATACCCTTATTCCATTTGATACCAATGCATACATATGTAGTGTAGCTCCATGCTTGGGAGTACTTTGGATGAGTACTCACGGTTGCTTTGCTCCCCCTTTTCCCCCTTTCTATACTCGATTGCTGCGACCAGACGATGGAGCCCAGGAGCCAGACGCCACCGTCGATGACGACTACTACTACTCGGGAGCTGCCTACTACTATGTGCAGCCCGCTGACGATGACCAGGAGTAGTTTAGGAGGATCCCAGGCAGGAGGCATGCGCCTTTTTCTATCTGTATCCCAGTTTGTGCTACCCTTCTTAAGGCAAACTTGTTTAGCTTATGTCTGTACTCAGATATTGTTGCTTCCGCTGACTCGTCTATGATCGAGCTCTTGTATTCGAGCCTTCGAGGCCCCTGGCTTGTAATATAAAGCTTGTATTATTTTAATTTGTGTCTAGAGTTGTGTTGTGATATCTTCCCGTGAGTCTTTGACCTTGATCGTACACATTTGCGTGTATGATTAGTGTATGGTCAAATCGACGGTGTCACAAGGGTGCCGGAGCGGGTCTAGATTGGTTTTCGGTGGCTACTGAGGCTTTTGGCGGCCGACCTCAAGATCTAGGTTTCTTTCTAGAAGTTTCAATATATATAAGAGGTGTTGGAGTTGGGAACAAGTCAGGGGGGTCTCCGGGCTGTCCACGAGGTAGGGAGGCATGCCCAGGGGGTGGGCGTGCCCCCACCCTCATGGGCAGCCAGGGACTCTTCTGGCCCAACTCTTTTACTCCATGTCCTTCTTCTGGTCCAAAAATAAGTTTCGTGAAGTTTCAGGTCAATTGGACTCCGTTGGTTTTCCTTTTCTGCGAAACTCAAAAAGAAGAAAAAAACAGAAACTGGCACTGGGCTCTAGGTTAATAGGTTAGTCCCAAAAATCATATAAAATAACATATAAATGCATATAAAACATCCAAGGTTGATAATATAATAGCATGGAGCAATCTAAAATTATACATACATTGGAGACGTATCAAGCATCCCCAAGCATAATTCCTGCTCGTCCTCGAGTAGGTAAATGATAAAAACAGAATTTTTGATGTGGAATGCTACCTAACATATTTATCAATGTAATCTGCTTTATTGTGGCATGAATATTCAGATCCATAAGATTGAAGACAAAAGTTTAATATTGACATAAAAATAATAATACTTCAAGCATACTAACAAAGTAATCATGTCTTCTCAAAATAACATGGCCAAAGAAAGCTTATCCCTACAAAATCATACAGTCTGGCTATGCTCTATCTTCATCACACAAAATATTTAAATCATGCACAACCCCGATGACAAGCCAAGCAATTGTTTCATACTTTAGATGTTCTCAAACTTTTTCAATCTTCACAAAATACATGAGCATGAGCCATGGACATAACACTATAGGTGGAATAGAATGGTGGTTGTGGATAAGAAGAAAAGGAGAAGATAGTCTCACATCAACTAGGCGTATCAACGGGCTATGGAGATGCCCATCAATAGATATCAATGTGAGTGAGTAGGGATTGCCATCCAACGGATGCACTAGAGCTATAAGTGTATGAAAGCTCAAAAAGAAACTAAGTGGGTGTGCATCCAACTCGCTTGCTCATGAAGACCTGGGGCATTTTGAGGAAGCCCATCATTGGAATATACAAGCCAAGTTCTATAATGAAAGACTCCCACTAGTATATGAAAAGTGACAACATAGGAGACTCTCTATCATGAAGATCATGGTGCTACTTTGAAGCACAAGTGTGGTAAAAGGATAGTAGCATTGCACCTTCTCTCTTTTTCTCTCATTTTTTTGTTTTTTTGGGCCTTCTCTTTTTTTTGCCTTTTTTCTCTTTTTTCCGTCCGGAGTCTCATCCCGACTTGTGGGGGAATCATAGTCTCCATCATCCTTTCCTCACATGGGACAATGTCTAATAATGATGACCATCACACTTTTATTACTTACAACTCGATACTTAGAACAAAATATGACTCTATATGAATGCCTCCGGCGGTGTACCGGGATGTGCAATGACTCATGAGTGACATGTATGAAAGAATTATGAACGGTGGCTTTACCACAAATACGATGTCAACTACATGATCATGCAAAGCAATATGACAATGATGGAGTGTGTCATAATAAACGTAACGGTGGAAAGTTGCATGGCAATATATCTCGGAATGGCTATGGAAATGCCATAATAGGTAGGTATGGTGGCTGTTTGAGGAAGGTAAATGGTGGGTTTATGGTACCGGCGAAAGTTGCGCGGTACTAGAGAGGCTAGCAATGGTGGAAGGGTGAGAGTGCGTATAGTCCATGGACTCAACATTAGTCATAAAGAACTCACATACTTATTGCAAAAATCTATTAGTTATCGAAACAAAGTACTATGCGCATGCTCCTAGGGGGATAGATTGGTAGGAAAAGACCATCGCTCGTCCCCGATCGCCGCTCATAAGGAAGACAATCAATAAATAAATCATGCTCCGGCTTCATCACATAACGGTTCACCAAACGTGCATGCTACGGGAATCACAAACTTTAACACAAGTATCTCTCAAATTCACAACTACTCAACTAGCATGACTCTAATATCACCATCTTCATATCTCAAAACAATCATCAAGTATCAAACTTCTCATAGTATTCAATGCATTTTTTATGATAGTTTTTATTATATCCCTCTTGGATGCCTATCATATTAGGACTAGTTTCATAACCAAAGCAAATTACCATACTGTTTAGAGACTCCAAAATGATATAAGTGAAGCATGAGAGTTCAAAATTTTCTTCAAAATAAAACCACCGCCGTGGTCTAAAAGGATATAAGTGAAGCACTAGAGCAAATGACAAACTACTCCGAAAGATATAGGTGAAGATCAATGAGTAGTCGAATAATTATGCAACTATGTGAAGACTCTCTAACATTTAAGAATTTCAGATCTTGGTATTTTATTCAAACGGCAAGCAAAACAAAATAAAATAAAATGACACTCCAAGCAAAACACATATCATGTGGTGAATAAAAATAGAGCTCCAAGTAAAGTTACCGATGAACGAAGACGAAAGAGGGGATGCCATCTGGGGCATCCCCAAGCTTAGGCTCTTGGTTATCCTTGAATATTACCTTGGGGTGCCTTGGGCATCCCCAAGCTTAGGCTCTTTCCACTCCTTATTCCATAGTCCATCGAATCTTTACGCAAAACTTGAAAACTTCACAACACAAAACTCAACAGAAAACTCGTAAGCTCCGTTAGTATAAGAAAATAAATCACCACTTTTGGTACTGTTGTGAACTCATTCTAAATTCATATTGGTGTAATATCTACTGTATTCCAACTTATATATGGTTCATACCCTCCGATATTACTCATAGATTCATCAAAATAAGCAAAAAACACATAGAAAACCGAATCTGTCAAAAACAGAATAGTCTGTAGTAATATGTACCAAAAGTATACTTCTGGAACTCAAAAAATTCTGAAATAAATTGATGGACGTGAGGAATTTCTCTATTAATCATCTTAAAATATAATCAACCTAATTTCACTCTCCAGTAAAAAATGGCAGCAAAACTCGTGAGCGCTAAAGTTTCTGTTTTTTACAGCAAGATCGCAAAGACTTCACCCAAGTCTTCCCAATGGTTTTACTTGGCACAAACACTAATTAAAACAGAAAACCACATCTAAAAATATTCTATATGAATTATTTACTACTAAATAGGAGCAAAAAGCAAGGAACAAAAATAAAATTGGGTTGCCTCCCAACAAGCGCTATCGTTTAACGCCCCTAGCTAGGCATGATGATTTCAATGATGCTCACATAAAAGATAAGAATTGAAACATAAAGAGAGCATCATGAAGAATATAACTAGCACATTTAAGCCTAATCCACTTCCTATTCATAGGGATTTCATGAGCAAACAATTTATGGGAACAAGAATCAACTAGCATAGGAAAGCAAAACAAGCATAACATCAAGATTTTAAGCACATAGAGAGGAAACTTGATATTATTGCAATTCCTACAAGCATAAATTCCTCCCTCATAATAATTTTTAGTAGCATCATGAATTAATTCAACAATATAACTATCACATAAAGCATTCTTTTCATGAGCCACAAGCATCGAAATTTTACTACTCACCACATAAGAAAATTTATTCTCATCAATAGTAGTGGGAGCAAACTCAACAAAATAACTATCATGTGAAGCATAATCCAATTGAAATTTAAAATCATGATGACAAGTTTCATGGATATCATTATTCTTTATAGCATATGTGTCATCACAATAATCATCATAGATAGGATGGATGCTTTCATCATAACAAATTTGCTCATCAAAACTTGGGGGACAAAAAATATCATCTTCGTCAAACATAGCATCCCATAGCTTGTGGATTTGAATATCATTAGCATCATGGATATTCAAAGAATTCATACTAACAACATTGCAATCATGCTCATCATCCAAAGATTTGGTGCCAAACATTTTAATGCATTATTCTTCTAACACTTTGGCACAATTACCAGAATCCTTATTTTCATGAAAGACATTAAAAAGATGAAGCATATGAGGTATCCTCAATTCCATTTTTTTATAATTTTCTTTTATAAACTAAACAAGTGATAAAACAAGAAACTAAAAGATTCAGTTGCAAGATCTGAAGATATACCTTCAAGCGCTAACGACCCCGGCAACGGCGCCAGAAAAGAGCTTGATGTCTACTACACAACCTTCTTCTTGTAGACGTTGTCGGGCCTCCAAGTGCAGAGGTTTGTAGGACAGTAGCAAATTTCCCTCAAGTGGATGACCTAAGATTTATCAATCCGTGGGAGGCGTAGGATGAAAATGGTCTCTCTCAAACAACCCTGTAACCAAATAGCAAAGAGTCTCTTGTGTCCCCAACACACCCAATAAAATTGTAAATTGTATAGGTGCACTAGTTCGGCGAAGAGATGGTGATACGAGTGCAATATGGATGATAGATAAATGTTTTTGTAATCTGAAAATACAAAAACAGCAAGGTAGCAAGTGGTAAAAGTGAGCGTAAACGGTATTGCAATGCTAGGAAACAAGGCCTAGGGTTCATACTTTCACTAGTGCAATTTCTCTCAACAATAATAACATAATTGGATCATATAAAAATCCCTCAACATGCAACAAAGAGTCACTCCAAAGTCACTAATAGTGGAGAACAAATGAAGATATTATTATAGGGTACGAGACCACCTCAAAGTTATTCTTTCTGATCGATCTATTCAAGAGTTTGTACTAGAATAACACCTTAAGACACAAATCAACCAAAACCTTAATGTCACGTAGATACTCCAATGTCACCTCAAGTATCCGTGGGTATGATTATACGATATGCATCACACAATCTCAGATTCATCTATTCAACCAACACAAAGAACTTCAAAGAGTGCCCCAAAGTTTCTACCAGAGAGTCAAGACGAAAACATGTGCCAACCCCTATGCATAAGTTCACGAGGTCACGGAACTCGCAAGTTGATCACCAAGACATACATCAAGTGGATCACGTGATATCCCATTGTCACCACAGATAAGCATATGCAAGACAAACATCAAGTGTTCTCAAATCCTTAAAGACTCAATCCGAAAAGATAACTTCAAAGGGAAAAATCAATCCATTACAAGAGAGTAGAGAGGGAGAAACATCATAAGATCCAACTATAATAGCAAAGCTCGCGATACATCAAGATCATGCTGAATCAAGAACATGAGAGAGACAGAGAGAGAAAGATCAAACACATAGCTACTTGTACATACCCTCAGCCCCAAGGGTGAACTACTCCCTCCTCGTCATGGAGAGCGCCGGGATGATGAAGATGGCCACCGGAGAGGGATTCCCCCCTCCGGCAGGGTGCCGGAACGGGTCTAGATTGGTTTTCGGTGGCTACAGAGGCTTCTGGCGGCGGAACTCCCGATCTAGGTTTATTTCTGGAAGTTTCAGTATATATAAGAGGTGTTGGAGTCAGGAACAAGTCAGGGGGTCTCCAGGCTGTCCATGAGGTAGGGAGGCGTGCCCGGGGGGGGGGGGGCGCCCCCACCCTCATGGGAAGCCCGACACTCTTCTTGCCCAACTCTTTTACTCCATGTCCTTCTTCTAGTCCAAAAATAAGTTCCATGAAGTTTCAGGTTAATTGGACTCCGTTTGGTTTCCCTTTTCCGAGAAACTCAAAAACAAGGAAAAAACAGAAACTGGCACTAGGCTCTAGGCAAATAGGTTAGTCCCAAAAAATTATATAAAATAGCATATAAATGCATATAAAACATCCAAGGTTGATAACATAATAGCATGGAACAATCAAAAATTATAGATACGTTGGAGACGTATTAGGGTGTAACTAATGCATAAAAACAGGGTAATAAAGGGCATCATCAAAGTGTAACTTGCCATGCTGATTTTCAGTAAACCCTAGAGATTCGTAGTAACAAGCTTCGCACTCTGAAAAATCTATCGTAGACAAACAATAGCATACATAAGCACTCAAGCATAAAATTCGAAGAAAAGATCTCAGAAAACTTCGGAAACCGGCAAATAACTCTTGCAAACAGAAAACAATTTTCAACAGTATTAAAATTATTTGGATTAGTTCTTAACAAATAATTTAGATCAAGAGCTTCAATTTGCAAAAAGAATCAACTAAATCGGAGTTACGAAACTCAAGTTATGAACAAAACAAGTTCAAATTCAAATATGTTTGAAACCAAATTTTAAACTTTCAAAAATATGTTTAAGTTGGTTATCTGGACAGTGGTGATCATAACAAAGAAATTTGCGTTGATTTCGTTGGATTTTGAGAAACGGGAAAAAAGTTGTGATTGTTTAAAAACCAGGGGCTAATCTGCGAAGAAAATATTCACGAATGGGTCCCTGGTCAAAAAGAAAACAACAAAAAAGAAAAACCTATTGGATGAACGTCCACTATGGGAGACTAACGAATGAAATCATTTGCTACATAAGCTTAACGAACAAACATGCGCTAAATAACTAACCGGGCGTTTTTTAGAGAAAACCCCAAAACCTAAAAAAATAAAACGGACCGGGCGGTTTACCGGTTCGGGCGGCGGCAGCTCCGGCGTCGAGGCGGATGGCGGTGGTGGTTTCGGGTGATGGGGTTCGGCGGCGGTGGCTCCGGCGGCGGCGGCGGGGCAAGGCGCGGGCGGCGGCGGTGTGCAGCACGGGGTGGCGGTGGCGGCGAGATGCAAAGCGGCTGCTGCTGCTGCTGTTTGATGGAGAGAGGGGGTCCGGGGCCGACCTTATAAAGGGGCAGGGCGTAGGTGTCTTGGCGGAGGGGCAAAGGCGGCGAGGCGGAGGCCGAGTCGGCCACGGCGGTGGCGGCGTTGTGCGCCGGCCAGACTCCGACGGGGAGTCGGTCGGGGCGGCGGCTCGGCCGGTTGGGCTGGGCGAGGCCCAGTTCAGCAGGCCCGACCTAATTTTTCTAACAATTTTTTCCAGAGAGATGAAAAAATACGAAGACAAAATAAAAATATTTTTAAAAAATTCCAGATAAATTTACATAATTCCCTCATAATAATTGGACTAATGTGAACATTTTTCTAGACCTAAATGCCTAAAATAAAACAAACATTTTAGTAGTAATAACAAATAAATAAACTTGCAAGTAAAATCAAAATAAAATATATTTTTATTCAAAATTAAATTTCTAATATTTCTTTTTTGTTTTTTGAAGAAGTCATATTATCTTCTCTCATTATTTTATTTATTTGAAATTATTGGAAAACATATTTGAATAAATCACTTTAATCTAATTTGCCAATTTTGAAAATTGAAAAATGGATTTTTGAGAAAACCTCCAACTCTCTCAATTGTTCCTTCAGTTGCTTAAGGTTTCTAGGATCAAAAAATAAAATAAAACTAATTCCAAAATGCACAAATGATGAATGCATATGAATGATCTAAATAATATCCAAATTGAAAAATTGGGATTTTACAAACCTACTGATACGTCTCCATCGTATCCACTTTTCCAAACACTTTTGCCCTTGTTTTGGACTCTAACTTGCATGATTTGAATGGAACTAACCTGGACTGACACTGTTTTCAGCAGAACTGCAATGGTGTTATTTTTGTGCAGAAATAAAAGTTCTTGGAATGATATGAAAATCAACGGAGAATATTTTTGGAATATATAAAAAATACTGGCGAAAGATTCAAGGCCAGGGGGGCACACACTGTCCACGAGGGTGGGAGCACGCCTACCCCCTGGGCGCGCCCCCTGCCTCGTGGCCCCCTGGTGCTCCTCCGACCTCAACTCCAACTCTATATATTCGTGTTCAGGGAGAAAAAAAATCAGAGAGAAGGATTCATCACGTTTATGATACGGATCCGCCGCCAAGCCCTAGTCTCTCTTGGGAGGGCTGATCTAGAGTCCGTTCAAGACTCCGGAGAGGGGAATCCATCGCCATCGTCATCATCAACCTTCCTCCATCACCAATTTCATCATGCTCACCATCGTGCGTGAGTAATTCCATCGTAGGCTTACTGGATGGTGATGGGTTGGATGATATTTATCATCTAATCGAGTTAGTTTTGTTAGGGTTTGATCCCTCGTATCCATTATGTTCTGAGATTGATGTTGCTATGACTTTGCTATGCTTAATGCTTGTCACTAGGGCCTGAGTGCCATGATTTCAGATCTGAACCTGTTATGTTTTCATGAATATATGTGAGGTCTTGATCCTATCTTGCAAGTCAATAGTCACCTACTATGTGTTATGATCCGGTAACCCTGAAGTGACAATAATCGGGATACTTACCAGTGATGACCGTAGTTTGAGGAGTTCATCTATTCACTAAGTGTTAATGCTTTGGTCTGGTACTCTAATAAAAGGAGGCCTTAAATATCCCTTAGTTTCCAATAGGACCCCGCAGCCACGGGAGGGTAGGACAAAAGATGTCATGCAAGTTCTTTTCCATAAGCATGTATGACTATATTCAGAATACATGCCTACATTACATTGATGAACTGGAGCTAGTTCTGTGTCACCCTATGTTATAACTATTGCATGAGGAATCACATCCGACATAATTATCCATCACTAATCCATTGCCTACGAGCTTTTCACATATTGTTCTTCGCTTATTTACTTTTCCGTTGCTACTGTTACAATCACTATAAAACCAAAACTATTACTTTTGCTACCGTTACTGCTATTATCATGTTACTTTGCTACTAAATATTTTGCTATAGATATTAAGTTTCTAGGTGTGGTTGAATTGACAACTCAGCTGCTAATACTTGAGAATATTCTTTGGCTTCCCTTGTGTCGAATCAATAAATTTGGGTTGAATACTCTACCCTCGACAACTATTGCGATCCCCTATACTTGTGGGTTATCAAGACTATTTTCTAGTGCCGTTCCCGCGGAGCATAGCTCTATTCTTTGAGCCACTTGGGATTTATATCTGCTGATTACTATGAAGAACTTGAAAGATAAAAGAACCAATATTTTCCCTCAACTACGAGGGGAGGTAAGGAACTGCCATCTAGCTCTGCACTTGATTCACCTTCTGTTTTGAGTAAACTTGCGACACCTACTCCTGCTATTCATTCTGATATGTCGCATGTTACTGATGATGCCACTTCTGCTTTGCATGATACTTATGATGAAACTACTTCTATGCTTGATAATACTGTGCCACTAGGTGAATTTCTTGATGAACAACTTGCTAGGGTTAGAGAGAATGAAATTATTGAAACTGATAATATTTATGAAAGTGATGATGAAGATTCTCCCCTAGATATGAATTGCCTGTTGTGCCCGAGGGTTATGTTATGGATGAAGAAACTGCTAGAGACTTCTTAGCTTGCAATGATAGATCTGATCTTTAGAAATTATAAGTTAAACTTAAAGAAAAGTCTTTGAATGCTAGAATGAAATATGACCCTGCTTTTGCTACTTCACCTATCTTTATTTTCGATAAGGATTACGATTTCTCTATCGACCCTCAGTTAATTACTTTGGTTGAATCTGATCCTTTTTATGGCTATGAATTTGAAACTGTTGTGGCACACCTTACTAAATTAAATGATATAGCCACACCGTTCACTAATGATGAGAAAACTCGCTATTACTTTATCCTTAAGTTGTTTCCGTTCTCATTAAAGGGTGATGCTAAAACATGGTTTAATTATCTTGATCCTAGTTGTGTGCGTAGTCCCCAGGATATGATTTATTACTTCCCTGCTAAATATTTTCCCGCTCATAAGAAACAAGCTGCCTTAAGGGAAATATATAATTTTGTGAAAATTGAAGAATAGAGTCTCCCACAAGCTTGGGATGGATTCTCCAATTACTTAATGCTTTGCCTAATCATCCTCTCAAGAAAAATGAAATACTTGATATCTTTTATAATGGACTAACTGATGCTTCCAGAGACCACCTGGATAGTTTTGCTAGTTTTGTTTTCAGGGAAAGAACTGTTGATCAAGCTGAATTGCTATTGAATAATAAGTTGAGTAATGAAAATGATTGGACACTTCCCGAACTAACTCCTAAGCCAACTCCGAAGAAAAGGGATATTCTATTTCTCAGTCCTGAAGATGTGCAAGAGGCAAAGAAATTTATGAAAGAAAAAGGTATTAAAGTTGAAGATGTTAAGAATTTACCACCTATTAAAGAAATACATGGTCTTGATAACCCGACATCGGTAGTAAATGTAAATTCTCTTTATAGATTTGATAAATGTGAAATCCCATCTACTAAGTATGCGAGCCAATGCTTGGATGAGTTTGATGACTTTATGGTTAAGCAAGAAAACTTCAATGCTTATGTTGGTAGACAATTGAAATGCAATGGTGATATGCTTGAACACTTGAGTGATTATATGTCTAGATTTAAAGGTGAACTTAAACTCATTAGTAAACATGCTTCTATGGTTACCACTCAAGTAGAACAAGTACTTAAAGCTCAGAATGATTTGCTCAATGAATTGAATAATAAGAAAAATGACAGTGTTGTTAGAGTTATGACTAGAGGGGGTAAAATGACTTATGAACCTTTGTATCCTGAGGGCCACCCTAAGAGAATTGAGCAAGATTCTCAGAGAACTAATGTTGATGCACCTAGTTCTTCTAAGAAGAAGAAAAAGAAAAATGATAGGACTTTACATGCTTCTAGTGAACCTGCTATTGACACACCTGAGAATCCCAATGATATTTCTATTTTTGATGTTGAAACACAATCTGGTAATGAACATGGACCTAGTGATAATGTTAATGATGATGTTCATGTTGATGCTCAACCTAGTAATAACAATGATGTAGAGATTGAACCTGATGTTGATCTTGATAACCCACAATCAAAGAATCAACATTATGATAAGAGAAACTTCGTTGCTAGGAAGCACGATAAAGAAAGAGAACCATGGGTTCAGAAACCCATGTCTTTTCCTCCTAAACCATCCAAGAAAAAGGATGATGAGGATTTTGAGCGCTTTGCTGAAATGATTAGACCTATATTTTTGCATATGGGTTTGACTGATATACTTAAAATGAATCCTTATGCTAAGTATATGAAAGATATTGTTACTAATAAAAGAAAGATATCGAAAGCTGAAATTTTCACCATGCTTGCTAATTACACTTTTAAAGGTGGAATACCAAAGAAACTAGGAGATCCAGGAGTACCAACTATACCATGCTCCATTAAAAGAAACTATGTTAAAACTGGTTTATGTGATCTTGGAGCCGGTGTTAGTATTATGCCTCTCTCTTTATATCATAGACTTGATTTGAATAAGTTGACACCTACTGAAATATCTTTGCAAATGGCTGATAAATCAACTGCTATACATGTCGGTATTTGTGAGGATGTGCCTATTGTGGTTGCAAACGTTACTATTTTAACGGACATTGTTATTCTCGATATTCCCGAGGACGATAGTATGTCCATTATTCTTGGTAGGCCCTTTTTGAATACTGCAGGGGCTGTTATTGATTGCAACAAAGACAATGTCACTTTTCATGTTAATGGTAATGAGCATACAGTACACTTTCCGAGGAAACAACCTCAAGTCCATAGTATCAATTCTATTGGAAAATTTTCGACGATTACTATTGGAGGTTTTGAATTTCCTCTTCCTACTGCCAAGAAGAAATATAATATTCTTATCGTTGGGGATGTGCATATCCCCGTTGAGGTAACCTAGTGTTATTCGAGATTTCTCCGGTTTCATGCGATTCGGAATGAGTTTGTTAACAAGACTTGATCAACTTTTTTAGTGGATGCCTTCTGATGTGCATGAGATAGATGAAGTTAGAAAGCACAACCTTCTGTACCCTCCTTTTACTTTCTGTTATCTATCTTAAATAAAGTAAAAATAGTATTTTCTGTCTGTTTTCTGAATTTTCCTTGCAATAAAAAATACCCCAAAAATAAAAGTTCTCCAAATGCCCTGAAAATGAAATATGATTTTTTTCTAGAATATTTAAGAATTTTTGGCACTGAGAACACACCAGGGGGGACCCACCATGTACCCACGAGGGTGGAGTGCGTGCCCTACCCCCCCTGGGCGCGCCCCCTGCCTCATGGACCCCACGTGGGTCCCCTCCACTTATTCTTGCACCCACAAACTTTGTCTTCCTCCAGAAAAAATCATCCACCAGCTCAAACCCGAGTTCTAGCTCATCTTGCTGCCATTTTCGATCTTTTTGCTCAAAGCTCCATTCACAAAACTGCTTTGGGGATTGTTCTTCGGTATGTGACACCTCGAATGGCCCAATTAGTTTTTGTTCTAATGCTTTAATTATTGCAAATTTTTGCTGCTTATGTGACCCTGTTCTTGAGCTTGCGTGTCAAATTTATGTGGTCAAAAGTAGTTTTAATGCATGATATAGCCTCTAGACACTTGTAGAAATAGTTGCTATCAATTTTGTTGAGTTTGGTTCACTTTTATTTTAAGTTACTAAAATTTTCATAAATTTTCAAAAAAAGATGAAGAGATTTTTGAGGGGCTCATCGAGCCGAAGCTCAAAGGATAAGCAAAGTGAAGAGAATAAGAAGCCCAAGTATAATCTCCCTCATACTCCAGAGGTTCGGCCGTGTGAATGGCCTTGTGATGAGTTCTTGAGATAAGCCGGGATTTATGAAGATTTTTATTATTTGGCTGAGAATGCAGGCCTCACCGACTTCCTCCACGACCAGCGTGAACAGTACCTCTTACTCACCAATATTTTTGTGCAAAATTTTCATTTCCATGCTAGGAGATCACCACCTTCGGTGGAATTTTATTTATATGATGAGCATAAGGAGATGTCACTTTATGACTTTTGCCGGGTTTGTAGGATACCCTTTGAGGGCAGCATACAGGAACCACATCATAATGATGTGGAGGGATTTATTGATATGATTGTTGTAGGGGAAACGAGGAAAGTTTCCGATGCAAGAATCACTAGCATACATTTTTCCTGTTCTATGTTACTTTGCAATATTTGCTAGTAGATGCTTAATTGGTCGCGGGAACTGTGAAAATCTTAGTGCCCCTGATATTGTTATTTCGCGCCATGCTTTGTTTCGTGATACCACTTTCAGTTTAGGCGCTATTGTTGCTAAACGGTTGAATCTGAACCGCACAAAGGGTCCCGTCTTAGGAGGCATCTTCGCCTCGCGCCTTGCTGCACACTTTAACATACCTAGTAGGCATTATGAGAAAGAGGAAAACTTGCTTCCTCGTATTTTTCCAGATTATAAGAGCATGGTAGCACATGATTTTATTGTTAAGAATAAGAAGAAGATGCTTAACTATAGACTGATGTTTGATAAGAATCACTTTGAGACTAATACCTTGCCTACTCCCTCTTTTTTCAACATATTTTCAGGCACGTACCTTGTTTTACCGGAGGCTGTTCAGGCATACCAGAGCCTCACATCAGCTCCAGAGCCGGAGCCACTATCTGATCCTCACCGTCAGTCTGTTTATCTGTGGGATCCGGAGGAGATCGCCATCCAGTGGCAACCCGAAGACCCTCCTCAGTACATCAGAGAGGGTAGTTTTGATCTGTGGCCATAGACCAAATTAGGCCAAAAATCCTAAGCTTGGGGGAGTACGTATTCCTCACCAACATTACATTCCTGTACACACTCATGCCAGTTGTCGGTGCTCATAATTTTTCATTGTATCATCCATGCTAGTTTATTTTCTTTTTAAAGCTTTCTTCTTGTGTGTTTGAAAACCCTTAAGAAAAACCAAAAAAAAGTTAATTGTAGCTTTTAGCTAGTTTACTTTCCATGCTTGTAGTAGTAGTAATTAAAAAGAAAACCCAAAAAGATTTCTCGTTCTTCTTTTGCTTGTTGGGAGCTTTCCCGTGTAAATAGTTTTGTTTCTTTTCTTTTTCTTTGGGCGTCGAGAGGAGAAGACCATGATGAAAATGTTGAAGTGGCTCTCATATGCATTATTGTTGATCTAACAAAGGGCCCATATTACCTTGTCTTCTCCCTTGAATTGAATGCTTGCAGATTCCAGCTTAGTCCAATGCAGGTGCACTATTATTATTATCCACACTATTCAGTTGTGCAAGTGAAAGGCAATAATGACGATATATGATGAACTGATTGAGATGAGAAAAGCTGGTATGAACTCGATCTCTCTTGTTTTTGTAAATATGATTAGTTCATCATTGCTGATTCAGCCTATTATGAATGAAACATGTTTGCAATCACAATTAGAGATTATAGTTGCTCATGCCATGCTTAATTTGTTAGGAGTTTATAATGTTTTACCTTGCGTACCAACATGCTATTAAAATGGTTGTGATGTGGTATGATAGGGTGGTATCCTCCTTTGAACGATTCGAGTGGCTTGACTTGGCACATGTTCACGCATGTAGTTGAAACAAAATCAAGATAGCCTCCATGATATTTATGTTCATGGTGATTTATATACTACTCATGCTTGCATTCAGTGTTGATTAATTTTAATGCATGTTCATGAATGTTGTTTCTCTCTAGCTAGTCGCTTCCCAGTCTCTTTCTAGCCTTCGCCTGTACTAAGCGGTAATACTGCTTGTGCATCCAATTCAATAAACCCCAAAAGTTGTTCCATATGAGTCCACCATACGTTCCTATATGCGGTATCTACCTGCCATTCCAAGTAAATTTGTATGTGCCAAACTCTAAACCTTTAAATAAAAATTATGTTTTGTATGCTCGAATAGCTCATGTATCAACTAGGGTTGTCTATATCTTCCATGCTAGGCGGGTTATTCTCAAGAGGAGTGGACTCTGCTCCTTACTCTCGAGAAAATGGCTGGTCACCGGGATGCCCAGTCCCATGCTCAAACCAAATCAAAATAATTGCAAACAAAACTCCCTCAGGATTGTTGTTAGTTGGAGACACCAGTTGTTTCGGGCAAGCCATGGATTGATGCTTGTTGGTGGTGGGGGAGTATAAACTTTACCATTCTGCTTGGGAACCGCCTATAATGTGTGTAGCATGGAAGATATCGAGATCTCTCGGTTGTTATGTCGACAATGAAAGTATACCGCTCAAAATATTATTCATCTCTATTTCAAAACCGAGCTCTAGCACATATACAAATCACTGCTTCCCTCTGCGAAGGGCCTATCTATTTACTTTTATGCTAAGTCATCATCCTGTTATTAAAAAGCACCAGTTGGAGAGCACCGCTGTCATTTGTATGTATCATTATTAGTTTACATTGATTATGACTTGACTGGATCTCTTTTACCATGAATTACAATGTCTAGTCAGTCCTTAATCTTTAAAGGTGCTCTGCATTTATGTTTTGCGGTCTCAGAAAGGGCTAGCGAGATACCATCTCGTTATATCATATTATGATTGTTTTGAGAAAGTGTTGTCATCCAAGATTTATTATTATTGCTCGCTTGTTGATTATGCCATTGATATGAGTAAACATGAGACCTAAATGTTATTGTGAATATGGTTAGTTCATAATCTTTGTTGAAAACTTGAATACTGGCTTTACATATTTACAACAATAAGAGCAAACAGAGTTTGTAAAGTTTTTCTTTATCACTTTCAGTTTCTAAACTGAATTGCTTGAGGACAAGCAAAGGTTTAAGCTTGGGGGAGTTGATATGTCTCCATCGTATCAACTTTTCCAAACACTTCTGCACTTGTTTTGGACTCTAACTTGCATGATTTGAATGGAACTAACCCGGACTGACGCTGTTTTCAGCAGAATTGCCATGGTGTTATTTTTGTGCAGAAATAAATGTTCTTGGAATGACACGAAAATCAACGGAGAATATTTTTGGAATATATAAAAATAGTGGCAAAAGAATCAAGGCCAGGGGGCCCACACCCTGTCCAAGAGGGTGGGGGCGCGCCCCTGCCTCATGGGCCCCCTAGTGCTCCTCCGACCTCAACTCCAACTCTATATATTCGTGTTCGGGGAGAAAAAAATCAGAGAGAAGAATTCAACGCGTTTTACGATACGAAGTGATGTCTACTACACAACCTTCTTCTTGTAGACGTTGTTGGGCCTCCAAGTGCAGAGATTTGTAGGACAGTAGCAAATTCCCCTCAAGTGGACGACCTAAGGTTTATCAATCCGTAGGAGGCGTAGGATGAAGATGGTCTCTCTCAAGCAACCCTGCAACCAAATAACAAAGAGTCTCTTGTGTCCCCAACACACCCAATACAATGTTAAATTTTAAAGGTGCACTAGTTCGGCGAAGAGATGGTGATACAAGTGGTATATGGATGGTAGATAAAGGTTTTGTAATCTGAAAATATAAAAACAGCAAGGCAACTAATGATAAAAGTGAGCGTAAACGGTATTGCAATGCGTTGAAACAAGGCCTAGGGTTCATACTTTCACTAGTGCAAGTTCTCTCAACAATAATAACATAATTGGATCACATAACAATCCCTCAACATGCAACAAAGAGTCACTCCAAAGTCACTAATAGCGGAGAACAAACGAAGAGATTATGGTAGGGTACAAAACCACCTCAAAGTTATTCTTTCCAATCAATCCGTTGGGCTATTCCTATAAGTTTCACAAACAGCCCTAGAGTTCATACTAGAATAACACCTTAATACACAAATCAACCAAAACCCTAATGTCACCTAGGTACTCCAATTTCACCTGAAGTATCCATGGGTATGATTATACGATATGCATCACACAATCTCAGATTCATCTATTCAACCAACACAAAGAACTTCAAAGAGTGCCCCAAAGTTTCTACCGGAGAGTCAAGACGAAAACGTGTGCCAACCCCTATGCACAGGTTCATGGGTGGAACCTGCAAGTTGATCACCAAAACATACATCAAGTAGATCAATAGAACACCCCATTGTCACCACAGGTATCCCACACAAGACATACATCAAGTGTTCTCAAATCCTTAAAGACTCAATCCGATAAGATAACTTCAAAGGGAAAACTCAATCCATTACAAGAGAGTAGAGGGGGAGAAACATCATAAGATCCAACTATAATAGCAAAGCTCGCAATACATCAAGATCATGCCACCTCAAGAACACGAGAGAGAGAGAGATCAAACACATAGCTACTGGTACATACCCTCAGCCCTGAGGGAGAACTACTCCCTCCTCATCATGGAGAGCACCGGGATGATGAAGATGGCCGCTGGTGAAGGATTCCCCATCCGACAGGGTGCCGGAACGGGTCTATATTGGTTTTCGGTGGCTACGGAGGCTTCTGGTGGTGGAACTCCCGATCTATTGTGCTCCCCGAAGTTTTTAGGGTATATGGGTATATACGGGAGGAAGAAGTACGTTGGTGGACCTCCGAGCTATCCACGAGGCAGGGGGCGCGCCCCCACCCTCGTGGGCAGCCCGGGACTCTCCTGGTCCAACTTCGATACTCCGTGGGCTTCTTCTGGTCCAAAAATAAGTTCCGTGAAGTTTCAGGTGAATTGGACTCCGTTTGATTTTCCTTTTCTGCGATACTCTAAAACAAGGAAAAAATAGAAACTGGCACTGGGCTCTAGGTTAATAGGTTAGTCCAAAAATTCATGTAAAATAGCATATAAATGCATATAAAACATTCAAGGTTGATAAGATAATAGCATGGAACAATAAAAAATTATAGATACGTTGGAGACGTATCAGCATCCCCAGGCTTAATTCCTGCTCGTGCTCGAGTAGGTAAATGATAAAAATAGAATTTTTTATGTGGAATGCTACCTAACATATTTATCCATGTAGTTCTCTTTATGTTGGCAAGAATATTCAGATCCATAAGATTCAAGACAAAAGCTTAATATTGACATAAAAATAATAATACTTCAAGCATACTAACCAAGTAATCATGTCTTCTCCAAATAACATGGCCAAAGAAAGCTATCCCTACAAAATCATATAGTCTGGCTATGCTCTATCTTCACCACACACAATATTTAAATCATGCACAACCCCGATGACAAGCCAAGCAATTGTTTCATACTTTTGATGTTCTCAAACTTTTTCAATCTTCACGCAATACATGAGCGTGAGCCATGGACATAGCACTATAGGTGGAATAGAATGGTGGTTGTGGAGAAGACAAAAAGGAGAAGATAGTCTCACATCAACTAGGCGTATCAACGGGCTATGGAGATGCCCATCAATAGATATCAATGTGAGTAAGTAGGGATTGCCATGCAACAGATGCACTAGAGCTATAAATGTATGAAAGCTCAACAAAAGAAACTAGTGGGTGTGCATCCAACTCGCTTTCTCACGAAGACCTGGGGCATTTTGAGGAAGCCCATCATTGGAATATACAAGCCAAGTTCTATAATGAAAGATTCCCACTAGTATCTGAAAAGTGAGAACATAGGGGACTCTCTATCATGAAGATCTTGGTGCTACTTTGAAGCACAAGTGTGGTAAAGGATAGTAGCATTGCCCCTTCTCTCTTTTTCTCTCATTTTTTTATTTGGGCCTTTTCTCTTTTTTATGGCTTCTTTTTTTCTCTTTTTTTCGTCCGGAGTCTCATCCCGACTTATGGGGGAATCATAGTCTCCATCATCCTTTCCTCACTGGGACAATGCTCTAATAATGATGATCATCACACTTTTATTTACTTACAACTCAAGAATTACAACTCGATACTTAGAACAAAATATGACTCTATATGAATGCCTCCGGCGGTGTACCGGGATGTGCAATGACTCAAGAGTGACTATGGAAGAATTATGAACCGTGGCTTTGCCACAAATACGATGTCAGCTACATGATCATGCAAAGCAATATGACAATGATGAAGCGTGTCATAATAACGGAATGGTGGAAAGTTGCATGGCAATATATCTCGGAATGGCTATGGAAATGCCATAATAGGTAGGTATGGTGGTTGTTTTGAGGAAGATATATGGTGGGTTTATGGTACCGGCGAAAATTGCGCGGTACTAGAGAGTCTAGCAATGGTGGAAGAGTGAGAGTGCCTATAATCCACGGACTCAACATTAGTCATCAAGAACTCACATACTTATTGCAAAAATCTATTAGTTACCAAAACAAAGTACTATGTGCATGCTCCTAGGGGGATAGATTGGTAGAAAAAGACCATCGCTCGTCCCCGACCGCCACTCATAAGGAAGACAATCAATAAATAAATCATGCTCCGACTTCATCACATACCGGTTCACCATACGTGCATGCTACGGGAATCACAAACTTTAACACAAGTATCTCTCAAATTCACAACTACTCACTAGCATGACTCTAATATTACCATCCTCATATCTCAAAACAATCATCAAGTATCAAACTTCTCATAGTATTCAATGCACTTTATATGAAAGTTTTTATTATATCCCTCTTGGATGCCCATCATATTAGGACTAAATCCATAACCAAAGCAAAATACCATGCTGTTTAGAGACTCTCAAAATGATATAAGTGAAGGATGAGAGTTCATCTATTTCTATAAAATAAAACCACCACCGTGCTCTAAAAAGATATAAGTGAAGCACTAGAGCAAATGACAAACTACTCTGAAAGATATAAGTGAAGATCGATGATTAGTCGAATAATTATGCAACTATATGAAGACTCTCTAACATTCAAGAATTTCAGATCTTGGTATTTTATTCAAACATCAAGCAAAACTAAACAAAATAAAATGATGCTCCAAGCATAACACATATCATGTGGTGAATAAAAATATAGCTCCAAGTAAAGTTACCGATGAACAAAGACGAAAGAGGGGATGCCTTCCGGGGCATCCCCAAGCTTAGGCTCTTTGTTGTCCTTGAATATTACCTTGGGGTGCCTTGGTCATCCCCAATCTTAGGCTCTTGCCACTCCTTATTCCATAGTCCATCGAATCTTTACCCAAAACTTGAAAACTTCACAACACAAAACTTAACAGAAAACTCGTAAGCTCCATTAGCGAAAGAAAACAAAACACCACTTCGAGGTACTGTAATGAACTAATTATTGATTTATATTGGGGTTAAACCTACTATATTCCAACTTCTCTATGGTTTATAAACTCTTTTACTAACCATAGATTCATCAAAATGAGTAAACAACACATAGAAAACAGAATCTGTCAAAAACAGAATAGTCTGTTGTAATCTGTAACTAACGCAAACTTCTGGAACCTAAAAAGTTCTGAAATAAATTTCTGGACATGAGGAATTTATCTATTAATCATCTGCAAAAGGAATTAACTAAATAGCACTCTCCACTAAAAAATGGCAGAAAATCTCGTGAGCGCTAAAGTTTCTGTTTTTTATAGCATGATCAACAAGACTTTCCCCAAGTCTTCCCAATGGTTCTACTTGGCACAAACACTAATTAAAACATAAAAACTCAATAATAATAGAGGCTAGATAAATTATTTATTGCTAAACAGTAGCAAAAAGCAAGGAATAAAATTAAAATTGGGTTGCCTCCCAACAAGCGCTATCGTTTAACGCCCCTAGCTAGGCATGATGATTTCAATGATGCTCACATAAAGGATAAGAATTGTAACATAAAGAGAGAATCATGAATATTATGAATAGCACATTTAATTCTAACCCACTTCCTATGCATAGGGATTTTGTGAGAAAACAACTTGTGGGAATAAGAGTCAACTTGCATAGGAAGGTAAAACAAGCATAACTTCAAAACTTTAAGCATATAGAGAGGAAACTTGATATTATTGCAATTCCTACAAGCATATGTTCCTCCCTCATAATAATTTTCAGTAGCAACATGAATGAATTCAACAATATAACTATCACATAAAGCATTCTTTTCATGATCTACAAGCATATAAATTTCATTACTCTCCACACAAGCAAAATTCTTCTCATTAATAATAGTGGGAGCAAACTCAACAAAATAATTACCATGTGAGGCATAATCCAATTGAAAAATAAAATCATGATGACAAGTTTCATGGATATAATTATTCTTTATAGAATACAAGTCATCACAATAATCATCATAGATAGCAACTTTGTTCTCATAATCAATTGGAACCTCTTCCGAAATAGTGGATTCATCACAAAATAAAGTCATGGCCTCTCCAAATCCACTTTCATCAATATAATCTTCATAAATAGGAGGCATGATTTCATCATAATAAATTTGCTCATCAAAACTTGGGGGACAAAAAAATATCATCTTCATCAAATATAGCTTCCCCAAGCTTGTGGCTTTGCATATCATTAGCATCATGGATATTAAAGGAATTCATACTAACAACATTGCAATCATGCTCATCATTCAAATATTTAGTGCCAAACATTTCAATGCATTCTTATTCTAACACTTTGGCACAATTTTCCTTTCCATCATACTCATGAAAGATATTAAAAAGATGAAGCGTATGAGGCAAACTCAATTCCATAGTTTTTGTAGTTTTCTTTTATAAACTAATCTAGTGCTAAAACAAGAAACAAAAAGATTCGATTGCAAGATCTAAAGATATACCTTCAAGCGCTAACCTCCCCGGCAACGACGCCAAAAAAGAGCTTGATGTCTACTACACAACCTTCTTCTTGTAGACGTTGTTGGGCCTCCAAGTGCAGAGGTTTCTAGGACAGTAGCAAATTTCCCTCAAGTGGATGACCTAAGGTTTATCAATCCATAGGAGGCGTAGGATGAAGATGGTCTCTCTCAAGCAACCCTGCAACCAAATAACAAAGAGTCTCTTGTGTCCCCAACACACCCAATACAATGTTAAATTGTATAGGTGCACTAGTTCGGCGAGGAGATGGTGATACAAGTGGTATATGGATGGTAGATAAAGGTGTTTGTAATCTGAAAATATAAAAACAACATGGTAACTAATGATAAAAGTGAGCGTAAACGGTATTGCAATGCGTTGAAACAAGGCCTAGGGTTCATACTTTCACTAGTGCAAGTTCTCTCAACAATAATAACATAATTGGATCACATAACAATCCCTCAACATGCAACAAAGAGTCACTCCAAAGTCACTAATAGCGGAGAACAAACGAAGAGATTATGGTAGGGTACGAAACCACCTCAAAGTTATTCTTTCCAATCAATCCGTTGGGCTATTCCTATAAGTGTCACAAATAGCCCTAGAGTTCGTACTAGAATAACACCTTAAGACACAAATCAACCAAAACCCTAACGTCACCTAGATACTCCAATGTCACCTCAAGTATCCGTGGGTATGATTATACGATATGCACCACACAATCTCAGATTCATCTATTCAACCAACACAAAGAACTTCAAAGAGTGCCCCAAAGTTTCTACCGAAGAGTCAAGAAGAAAACGTGTGCCAACCCCTATGCATAGGTTCATGGGCGGAACCCGCAAGTTGATCACCAAAGCATACATCAAGTGTATCAATAGAATACCTCATTGTCACCACAGGTATCCCACGCAAGACATACATCAAGTGTTCTCAAATCCTTAAAGACTCAATCCGATAAGATAACTTCGAAGGGAAAACTCAATCCATTACAAGAGAGTAGAGGGGGAGAAACATCATAAGATCCAACTATAATAGCAAAGCTCGCGATACATCAAGATCATGCCACCTCAAGAACACGAGAGAGAGAGAGAGATCAAACACATAGCTACTGGTACATACCCTCAGCCCCGAGGGAGAACTACTCCCTCCTCGTCATGGAGAGCACCAGGATGATGAAGATGGCCACCGGAGAAGGATTCCCCCTTCGGTAGTGTGCCGGAATGGGTCTAGATTGGTTTTCGGTGGCTACGGAGGCTTCTGGCGGTGGAACTTCCGATCTATTGTGATCCCCGAAGTTTTTAGCGTATATGGGTATATATGGGAGGAAGAAGTACGTCAGTAGACCTCCAGGATATCCATGAGGCAGGGGCGCGCCCCCCACCCTCGTGGGCAGCCCCGGACTCTCCTGGTCCAACTCTGATACTCCGTGGGCTACTTCTGGTCCAAAAATAAGTTCCGTGAAGTTTTAGGTCAATTGGACTCCATTTGATTTCCTTTTCTGCGATACTCTAAAACAAGGAAAAAACAGAAACTGGCACTGGGCTCTAGGTTAATAGGTTAGTCCCAAAAATCATATAAAATATCATATAAATGCATATAAAAGATCCGAGGTTGATAATATAATAGCATGGAACAATCAAAAATTATAGATACATTGGAGACGTATCACGGAGCTGCCGCCAAGCCCTAATCTCTCTCGGGAGGGCTGATCTGGAGTCTGTTCGGGGCTCCGGAGAGGGGAATCCGTTGCCATCGTCATCATCAACCTTACTCCATCACCAATTTCATGATGCTCACCGTCATGCGTGAGTAATTCCATCGTAGGCTTGCTTGATGGTGATGGGTTAGATGAGATTTATCATGTAATCGAGTTAGTTTTGTTAGGTTTTGATCCCTAGTATCCATTATGTTCTGAGATTGATGTTGCTATGGCTTTGCTATGCTTAATGCTTGTCACTAGGGCCCGAGTGCCATGATTTCAGATCTGAACCTGTTATGTTTTCATGAATATATGTGAGGTCTTGATCCTATCTTGCAAGTCAATAGTCACCTACTATGTGTTATGATCCGGTAACCCTGAAGTGACAATAATCGGGATACTTACCAGTGATGACCATAGTTTGAGGAGTTCATCTATTCACTAAGTGTTAATGCTTTGGTCTGGTACTCTAATAAAAGGAGGCCTTAAATATCCCTTAGTTTCCAATAGGACCCCGCTGCCACGGGAGGGTAGGACAAAAGATGTCATGCAAGTTCTTTTCCATAAGCACGTATGACTATATTTGGAATACATGCCTACATTACATTGATGAACTGGAGCTAGTTCTGTGTCACCCTATGTTATAACTATTGCATGAGGAATCACATCCGACATAATTATCCATCACTAATCCATTGCCTACGAGCTTTTCACATATTGTTCTTCGCTTATTTACTTTTCCGTTGCTACTGTTACAATCACTATAAAACCAAAACTATTACTTTTGCTACCGTTACCGCTATTATCATATTACTTTGCTACTAAATACTTTGCTGCAGATATTAAGTTTCCAGGTGTGGTTGAATTGACAACTCAACTGCTAATACTTGAGAATATTCTTTGGCTCCCCTTGTGTCGAATCAATAAATTTGGGTTGAATACTGTACCCTCGAAAATGATTGTGATTCCCTATACTTGTGGGTTATCACCTACCCCCCTTAAGATGAATCTCGCCCTCAAGATTCGGGTTGGCTAGCAAAAAGGTGTGGGTGGTACTTTCAGAGGTCTTCTTCTTGTTCCCAGGTGGCTTCCTCCTCGATATGATGACTGCACTGAACTTTGCAAAACTTGATGACCTTGCCACAAGTAACATGGTTGGCAAACTCAAGAATCTTAACGGGTTTCTCCTCATAGGTCATGTCACTCTCCAACTGAATTGCTTCCAGGGGCACTGTATCTCTTAGAGGAATATCGACCATCTCTGTATGGCACTTCTTCAACTTGGAAACGTGAAACACATCATGAACTCCTGACAAACCTTCGGGTATTTTCAACTTGTAGGCAACTTCACCCATACGTTCCAAGACTCTGTATGGTCCCACAAATCGTGGTGCTAACTTTCCTTTGACTACAAACCATTTAACTCCTCGAAGTGGAGACACACGAAGATATGCTCTGTCTCTGACTTCATAGGTTACCACCTTGCGTTTAGTATCGGCATAACTCTTCTGCCTGGACTGGGCTATCTTGAGTCTATCACGGATCAACTTGACCTTCTCCTCAGACTCTCTGATTAAATCTGGTCCGAACAATTGTCGGTCTCCAACTTCATCTCACATCAATGGTGTCTTGCACCTCCTTCCATGCAAAGCTTCGAAAGGGGCCATCTTAAAACTAGCCTGGTAGCTGTTGTTATATGAGAACTCTGCGTAAGGCAAATTATCATCCCAACTAGATCCATAATCTAGCGCACAAGCTCTTAACATGTCCTCCAGAATCTGATTGACTCTCTCGGTCTGCCCATCTATCTGCGGATGAAAGGTTGTACTAGACTCTAGCCTGGTACCCAAAGTTTGGTGTAACTGATTCCAAAACTTCGAAGTAAACTATGTTCCTCTATCTGATACGATGGTCCTCAGAACTCCATGCAGACATACGATCCTGGTCATATATATCTTGGCCAACTTAGCGCTCGTATAAGTGGTTTTCACGGGGATAAAGTGAGCCACCTTGGTCAAGCGATCAACTACAACCCAGATGGAGTCATATCCTGAACGAGTCCTGGGTAATCCGGTGATGAAATCCATGCCAAGATTATCCCACTTCCATTCGGGTATCGGCAAAGGCTGAAGAAATCCTAATGGTTTCTGATGCTTTGCCTTAACTCTCTGACATATGTTGCATACTGCTACATACTCGGCGATATCCTTCTTCATACCTGTCCACCAGAAGCATTCCTTCAAATCCAAATACATATTGGTGTTGCCTGGGTGAATCGAGTAAGGCGAATCATGAGCCTCCTGAAGAATTAACTTCCTGATCTCTGGGTCACTGGGCACATAGATGCGATCCTTAAACCATAAAGTTTCATGTTCATCCTCACGAAAACCTTTGGCCTTTCCTTTACTCCTCTTTTCTTTTATCTATGCAATTTCCTTGTCAACCTTCTCGGCTTCTCGGAACTTTCCCAACAAAGTGGACTGAATTTCCAACGCTGCAACAAAACCTCTCGGAACTATCTCCAAGCGAAGCTATGTGAGATCGTTGGCTAACTCCTGAGGTAATCCTCCGGTTATGAGAGTATTGACATAACTCTTGCGGCTTAAAGCATCTGCCACAACATTGGCCTTTCCTGTGTGATAATGCAATTTCATGTCATAATCCTTTATGAGTTGCAACCATCTTCTCTGCCTAAGGTTCAACTCCTTCTGCGTGAAAATGTAATTCAAACTCTTATGATCCGTGTAAACATCACAACGATTTTTGATAATAAAATGTCTCTAGGTCTTGAGCGCATGTACTACAACTGTTAGCTCCAAATCATGTGTGGCATAATTCAACTCATGAGGCCGAAGCTATCATGAGGCATATGAAACAACTCTTCCTTCTTGCATAAGAACGCCTCCAAATCCCTGTCGAGAAGGGTCGTAATATACTTGGAAATCCTTGCGTATTCAAAAGAATTAGCACTGGGGCTATAACCAAACGTTTCCGCAACTCCTGAAAACTGGCCTCACAATCCTTAGTCCATTTAAACTTGGTGTCCTTCTTCAATAACTCTGTCATGGGCATCGTGATCTTAGAAAAATTCTCAATAAACCTCGGATAATATCTTGCGATTCCAAGGAAACTGCGTATCTCTCTCACTGAGGTGGTTTCCATCCATTCGGTGACGGATTGAACCTTGGAGGGGTCTACTTCTATAGCTTCTCCTGATATAACATGTCCGAGGAATCCCACTTCCTTCAACCAAAACTCACGTTTGCTGAACTTGGCATATAGCTGATGTTCCCTGGGCTTCTCGAGAACCAAGCGCAAATGTTGCTTGTGTTCATCTTCATTCTTAGAGTACACCAATATATCATCAATGAACACCACAACAAACTTATCCAAGAACTCCGTGAACACCCTATTCATCATACTCATAAAATAGTCTGGGGCGTTAGTTAAACCAAAAGACATGACCGTTTACTCATACAACCCATACCTTGTGGTAAACGTTGTCTTAGGTATATCATGTTCTCATATCTTCAGCTGGTGATATCCTGATCGAAGATCGATCTTGGAGAAAAATTTAGCTCCCTGCACCTGGTCAAACAAATCATTGATCATCGGTAGAGGATATTTGTTCTTGATCGTCACCTCATTCAATGCACGATAATCAACTACCATTCTCAAGGATCCATCTTTCTTCTCAACTAGAAGCACCGGGGCTCCCCATGGTGATGAACTTGGTCGAATATAACCTTTCTCCATTAACTCCTTAATCTGCTTCTTAATTTCCTCCAGATCATTTGCGGGCATCCGATACGATCTCTTGGATATTAGTTCGGTACCTGGCAACAACTCAATCAAAAACTCCATGTCTCGGTCTGGTGGCATGCCTGGTAATTCCTCCTTGGCGCATGCCTAGACACATACTTTATCCGTTTTCCCTCTGGGCTGATGAGAATAATTGACTTACTAGCACAATCTATGGTTCCCCCATACTTGGATAGCCAATCCATGCCTAGTATCACATCCAATCCTTGTGATTCCAGAATAATGAGGTTTGTGGGAAAAGCGTGCCTACCTATGGTTAACGGCAACTAAAAACATCCCTGGCTAGCCATATACTCCGCTCCTGGTGAGATTACTAACATAGGTGTCTTAAGGGCTACAGTTGGCAACTTAAACTTGTCCATAAATCCCCTTGATATGTATGAATGTGATGCACCAGTGTCAAAAAGAACAAGGATTGTAAATGACCTAATCAAAAACTTACAAATAACTGCGTCAGGCTGCTCGTCAACTTCCTCCATGTTGACATGATTCACCTGTCCCCTGGTGAAAGGGTTTGGCTTCTTTCCTGAGCTTTCATTGCCATTTCCATTCTTTGCCTCAGGACAGTCATTGGCATAGTGTCCGGTCTTCCCGCACTTGTAACAAGTAATGTGACTCGGATCCTTCTTGGCACGGGGTGCTGGGTTGGAACGGCTTTGACTATTGTTTCCTCCACTCCCATTACCATTCTTTCCGGCACCGTGGTAGTGTGAATTTCTTCCATTGTGAGAATGGCCTCCATGGGTGTGTCCTCCCGTGTATGGGGAATAGCGGGGCTTTTGTTGAGTTCCAAAGTTGTACTTCCCTGTCCATACTTCCGCTTGCGGTTCTATATCTGCTGTCGCTTGCCTTCAATCATGAGGGCCCTGTCTACCAGCTCCTGGTAGTTGGTGAATGTTGCCACCATCAACTTCATACTCAGCTCATCATTCAGTCCTTCAAGAAACTTCTCCTGCTTCGCGGCATCTGTGGCCACATCATCTGGGGCGTAGCGTGCTAACTTGCTGAACTCATCCACGTACCACGCCACGGTACGATTCCCCTAGCATAAGTTGCGGAATTCATGCTTCTTCAAACTCATGGCTCCAGCTGAGACATGGGCGATGTGGAAGGCCTGCTGAAACTGATCCCATGTAACTATAGCAATGGGGTAGGTGGTGGTGAAATTATCCCACCAAGAGGCTGTGGGTCCATCAAACTGATGTGCGGCAAAGCGCACCTTCTTCGCATCCATGCATCCAGCAGTTATTAGCTCTCTTCCGATCTTGCGGAGCCAATCATCAGCAATAATCGACTTGGTGCTGCTAGAGAACACTAGCGGATTCAACCTTAGGAAATGGGATAGGTTGTCAACTGGGGGTGGTGGTGGGTTATTGTTGTTGTTGCCTTGGTTCTGGATGAGCAACTTCATCAAGGCATTCTGCTTGGATCAACTGGGTGAGCTCCCGGTGGGAAAGTGAATCCGGGGTCACGTCTCGGAGGCATCTGATAGGTTAGAGGGGTGATAACATATTCAATCCACACCACTCAATTCAAACAAGATTCATACAATCGATCTAAGCTACTATTACAAGATCTCGTGAATGATTTCTAACTACTTGGAAGGATTCTAATAGTAATATGGTGGTTGACTAGAAATTTTGATCGGTGGAAGACTCCATAATATCAGCTCCAGCTTCATCTTCAAAATCGTCACTATCTTCATCATCACTCTCGGTGTCTCTGTTATCTAGTATGATGTAGTCTTCAGAAGGAATGTCCACTTCAGGTTCTAGTCTCACACAGACATTCCTATCTTCTTCCTCAGGTCTTCATTCTGCTCCAGTAGCACAGCAATTTCCTCTATGTATCGATCATGAGTTGCCTTGAGTTCCTCTTCTAGCTCAATATTCCGGGTCATCACCTTCTTGGTATCTATCATGTTAGCGCACATCTGATTCTCATATCGACGAATGTGCTGGTTCATCTCTTGTATGTAGGCTGTAATAGATCCATCCTTCCTGGTGCGAATCATCTCCCATTGCCCATCCCGGCGTCCACATATCTGATAGACCTCGCCTATGCGTCCAATGGTGATGTGGGCAGCCATGCTCTTTCCTATGCTCCAGGTTGGTGCATCAAAGGAAAACTTGATGGGCTCGGTAATTGGTGCAAAAATCCTTCCAGGAACACGAACTTGAATCGTCCAGCGCTCCTCTTCTGGTAAAGTGAAGGTTCCGGTGAAGCTTGGTATGCCGATGTTCAGGTACTTAGTGACTTCCTTCAAGTGTCGTCCGAAAGGGGTGTCATCGTCCGGCTGAGTGAACTTATTCCTGGGGTCTGACATCTACAGTGTAGAAATAGAGAAGGATTAGAAATGAGTAGAGAAGAGTATCATGTGGCTTTTGCTAGTGGTCGCATCCTACAGTCAGCGTGTGCTCTGATACCATCTTGTAGCGACCCGATCCCAACGGGTCAAAGTCTCTGTGCTTAAGTGTCATCCCTGGATCGGTATGCTGACACACATAGTACTCGAGGAATTATAACAGAGTTCAATCACACACTTATTACAACGAGGTCCTCATAAAGAGTATTATTACAATAATATGGCTGAAGGCCATCTAATAAAATAGTTGAGGAAGTTTCGAAGATAAATGAGTCCATCCAACTCCATGGCAAAATAGAGTGCAAGACAACGACCTATCGCACCTTAAGCCTCGTCTGAAAGTTCTGCACACTAGTAGAAAAAGGGTCAAACATGAAGCACATTAGTGCCGGTTTGAATTTGAGCCGGCACTAATGTGTACATTAGTGCCTGTTCCAACGGCTAGTCAGGCCGCTCTCATTAGTACCGGTTCGTGGCGAACCTTTAGCACCGGTTCGTGCCACGAACTGGTACTAAAGTGAGTGGTGGCAGGATGTTGTCAGTCCGGGGCCCCTCCAGCACCTTTAGTACCGGGTCGTATCACGAACCAGTACTAAAGGTCGTCCTACATAGACCCTTCGTCCACCCGAGCTCGCTCTGTTCTTCCCCTTTCCCCTCTCCTCTCTGTTCTTTCCCCTCTTCCTCTCAAGCTCATCACACATTTTGCCCAAAATTTGAAGGCCCCCATCCATTCAAATGATCACAAAGGTTAGCAACTCTTTCCTTTCATCTCTCATTGCTAGATTAGCTCGTGCAATGCTTTATATAGTGATTGATTTTTGAGTTTAGTAATTTGGGAGGAATTATATATATGTGCTAGTGTTTGATTTATATGCAATTTGGGGTCAAAAATAACACTTAGTTTTGCATATGTAGGTGTGGTTTACTTAGTACCTTCTAAATCTCCGTCGTAACCACCGTCGATCGCTCGCAACGTCCCGTCGCCGGCACCACCTTTTGGTGAGCCTCTTGTTCATGAAGTTTTATATAAAAAAATGATGTTTGTGTGATTTGGATATATAGTTACTCGTATAATTATCTTACCCATACGTTGTTTGTTATGCATAGTGCCATGGTTTTGATATCTGTCCCCGTCGGCCCTCGTCCGGGTTATGATTCGGATGTGGTATATTCTCTTTTAAAACTATTCATTGTATTTCGTGTTTATGACAAATTATGCCCATCAAGTTGACATAGATATTTGTATTTAGGAGGTAGTTGAACCAGAAATTCCAACCGACCCTATTATCGAGAGGTTAAATTTAGTTGAAAGAGAAAACGAGGATTTGAAGGAAAATTTGAAAAGAATTGAGGGGGAGAAGATGGAATTGGAGTTGCATGTTGCCGATGTCGTCGATGATCACAAGATTAAGATGGAGAAATGCGCTTGAAGATTAGAAAGATTAGAAAATATGCCATTCATAGTGAGGCTTGGTATCATTATGCTGTTGGATCAATTGTTACCTTAGTTGCGATCTTGATCGCATTTGTTGTTGCATTTAAAGTCTTTAGCTAGAGAGTTATTTGTTTGTTGCATTGAAGTGTTGTATGCTCTTTATGTATGAACTTTATGTATTGTATTAATTTGATGTTTTCGGTGCTGTGTATTGAAGATGAGCCGGTAATGGATGTACGATGACCGATGCTCTCCCGAGTTCATTAATGGCATGCGCACTTTTCTGCTTGCGGCTGGGGCAAACAAGCGAGCGGATGGTTTTATGCATTGTCCATGTGCTGGCTATAAGAATGGTCGCAATTACTCTACGTCAAGAACCATTCACGTCCACCTGTTTGAGTCCGGTTTCATGCCCCACTATAATGTTTGGACCAACATGGAGAAAGAGGGGTTATGACGGAAGACAATGAAGAAGAAGAGGATGACGACAGCTATCCTGGCCATGGGTTCCCTGAATACGATGATACAACAATGAGGGAAGAAGCTCAGCCGATAATGCGGGAAGAAGCTGAGTCGGCAATGCGGGAAGAAGCTGAAGAAGAGGCATCAGATGAGCCCGTTGATGATCTAGGTCGGGCCATTGCCGATGCAACGAGAAACTGCGCAAGTGATTTGGAGAAGAAGAAGTTGCAGCACATGTTAGAGGATCACAAAAAATTGTTGTACCCGAATTGCGAAGGTGACAAGAAAAAGCTGGGCACCACACTGGAATTGCTGCAATGGAAGGCAGAGAATGGTGTATTTGACAAGGGATTTGGAAAGTTTCTGGTAATGATAAAGGATATGCTTCCAAAGGACAACGAATTGCCCGAGAGTACGTACCAAGCAAAGAAGGTTGTCTGCCCTCTAGGGTTAGAGGTGCAGAAGATACATGCATGCCCTAATGATTGCATCCTCTACCACTGTGAGTACGAGGATCTGAACGCTTGCCCGGTATGCGGTGCATTGCGCTATAAGATCAGCCGCGATGACCCTGGTGATGTCGAGGGCGAGCGCCCCAGGAAGAAGATTCTTGCCAAGGTGATGTGGTATGCTCCTATAATACCACAGTTGAAACGTTTGTTCCAAAACAAAGAGCATGCCAAGGCGATGTGATGGCACAGAGAAGACCGTAAGAAACACGGAAAGCTGAGAGTACTCGCTGATGGGTCGCAGTGGAGAAAAATCCAAAGAAAGTACGGCAAGGAGTTTGCAGATGACGCAAGGAACGTATGGTTTGGTCTAAGCGCAGATGGCATTAATCCTTTTGGGGAGCAGAGCAGCCACCATAGCACCTAGCCTGTGACTCTATGTTTGTATAACCTTCCTCCTTGGTTGTGCATGAAGCGGAAGTTCATTATGATGCCAGTGCTCATCTAAGGCCCTAAGCAACCCGGCAACGACATTGATGTGTACCTAAGGCCATTAGTTGAAGAACTCTTACAACTGTGGAATGGAACAGGTGTACGTGCGTGGGATGAGCACATGGGGGAAGAATTTGACCTAAAGGCGTTGCTGTTCATGACCATCAATGATTGGCCTGCTCTCAGTAACCTTTCAGGACAAACAAAGAAGGGATACCGCGCATGCACGCACTGTTTGGACGATACCGACAGTATATATTTGGCTAATTGTAAGAAGAATGTGTACCTGGGACATCGTCGATTTCTTCCGAGCAGGCATCCCGTAAGAAAGAAAGGCAATCATTTCGAAGGTGAGGCGGATCACTGGACAAAGCCTCGCCACCGTACTGGTGCTGATGTACATGATATGGTCAAGGATTTGAAGGTGGTCTTTGGAAAGGGTCCTGGTGGACAACCTGTTCCGAATGACGCTGACGGACGCACACCCATGTGGAAGAAGAAATCTATATTTTGGGACCTGCCCTATTGGAAAGACCTAGAGGTCCGCTCCGCAATCGACGTGATGCACGTGACGAAGAATCTTTCTGTGACCTTGCTTAGCTTCTTGGGCATGTATGGGAAGACAAAAGATACACCTGAGGCATGGGAGGACCAGCAACGTATGCACGGAAAAGATGGCATACATCAGGGTCATGCAAGCTACGCTCTTACCAAAGAAGAGAAGGAAATCTTCTTTGAATGCCTGCTTAGTATTAAGGTACCGTCTGGCTTCTCGTCGAATATAAAGGGAATAATAAACATGGCAGAGAAAAACTTCCAGAACCTAAAGTCTCATGACTGCCACGTGATTATGACGCAACTGCTTCTGGTTGCATTGAGGGGGCTTCTACCAGAAAATGTTCGATTAGCCATTGGGAAGCTATGTGCATTTCTCAATGCAATCTCTCAGAAGGTAATCGATCCAGAAATCATACCAAGGTTAGAGAATGATCTGGTGCAATGTCTTGTCAGTTTCGAGTTGGTGTTCCCACCATCCTTCTTCAACATCATGACGCACGTCCTAGTTCACCTATGCGAAGAGATTAACGTTTTGGGTCCTGTATTTCTACACAATATGTTCCCCTTCGAGAGGTTCATGGGAGTCTTAAAGAAATATGCTCATAACCGTGCTAGGCCAGAAGGAAGCATCTCCAAGGGCCATGAAAATGAGGAGGTCATTGAGTTTTGTATTGACTTTATTCCTGACCTTAAGCCGATTGGTGTTCCTGAATCGCGACATAAGGGAAGACTGGATGGAAAAGGCACGCTATGAGGGGAACAAATAATATGTACGGACGGACATTCTCTCACTGAAGCACACTACACAGTTCTACAGAATTCCGCCTTGGTGGCTCCATATATGGATGAACACAAGAATTTGCTACGCTCCAAACACCCAGAGCGGTCTGATGACTGGATTATACGTGAACAAACCAGGAGTTTCGCCAGCTGGTTGCAGACACGTACCATGCATGACACCTCTATTGAAGATGACCTGTACTTGCTGTCCCAGTTACCATCTTCGAATATAATGACTTTCAAAGGGTACGAGATAAATGGTAATACATTTTACACGATCACCAAAGATAAGAAGAGCACCAACCAAAACAGTGGTGTCCGCTTTGATGCAGAAACCAAGACAGGAAAGGAAACATATTATGGTTATATATAGGACATATGGGAACTTGACTATCGACATGGTTTGAAGGTCCCTTTGTTTCGGTGCAAATGGGTCAATGTGACACGAGGCGGGGTAACGGAAGACCCGCAGTACGGAATGACATCAGTGGATCTCAACAATCTTGCGTATGCAGACGAACCATTCGTCCTAGCCAATGATGTGGCACAGGTTTTCTATGTGAAGGACATGTGTACCAAGCCAAGAAAAAGAAAAGATAAGGAAGCGAATGCATCATACGATGAGCCAAAGCGACACATAGTTCTTTTTGGGAAGAGAAACATCGTGGGAGTGGATGACAAGACAAACATGTCAGAAGATTATGAAAAGTTTGATGAAATTGCTCCATTCACAGTGAATATTGACCCAAGCATCCCGTTAAATGATGAAGATTTTCCATGGTTACGGCGCAAAGGGACACACGCAAAGAAAAAGTTTCACACACAAAGATCTGGGATGTGATTGGCTTCACTATCATCACTTTCTTCTGTGTTTCACACCCAGGAGGGAATCTCTATAATAGTTAGGGTAGTTATGTGTTTTGGCATTTGAAACGCGAAGAAATTTTATGTGCAAACAAATTATTTCATGCCTTTACTGATTTTTTAAGCTAAATGACCCTGAAATTGAAAAGCATTTCAAATGAACTCAGAAAAGGTTGAAAGTTGGCATGGTATCATAATTTCACCCACATAGCATGTGCAAAAAAGTAGAGAGGGTTACCACAAAAACTGGATGCACTTCGTGTACTAAATGGACAATCTCTTTCGAAGTATCAGGGTTTCGGACGAAAACTCATCCGTTACAAAAGGCATTTCATTTTTTAAATAACCTAAGCATTACCAAATTGAATATAATGATAAAACACACAAATATTAAACATAAGAAAAAAGAATCACTGAAAAATCTATTCTCAAAGTTAAGTTATTCAGAAACTAGTGATTCACACAAATTTCAAATAAATCAAAATTTAAACTATTCAAATTTGTAAACTACCGGTACTAACAGAAAGTTTGTAATTTTTTGTACCTAAAGGAAAAATATTCACAAAGAAACTCTAAATACAGCAAAAAAACAACTCAAACAAAAATAAATAAAGCAAAAAAAAATAAGAAAAAAGCCCACCTACTGCGCCACAGCTGTCGGTGTTCCGGGAACGGGGGTCCCCAGACTTGCCTGCCTACGGCCTGCGGCGTGACTCAAAGGGGGGCCCAGCACGTCCTATCTTCACCAACATAAACTCAAGACCCTCGCGAGGGGCCAAGCCTCGTGGGGCGGACGACATGGAGCTTCCTCAGGCATAGCCTTGTCAGGCTGGCTCACGAGGAGGCGGAGAGATCAAGGCGGGGTACCTCGCGAGGTGCCCGTGACGCAAGCCATGACGACTCAGGGCGCCAGGCGGGTGCCAGCCCGCGCGGCGTCCTCCTTTCCTCTTTGGTTCAAAGGGGGCAAGCGCGGCCGCGGAGTACCGAGGCGTCAAGCAAAGGTTGCCATTTCCGTGCAACGAGACCAAGACTAGGAGGACTACGGGACGGAGGTCACCGTGGAGCCCAAGACGGCGTCATCACCAGAGCTTTGCGCAGGCAAAGACTCCTTTTGTCAGGATAGCTGATACTTGCTGTCCCCTTTCAAATTAGCCCGCCATTGTTGGCTCCCTTCCCGCTTGATATTTGGGAAGAGGACCAGGGCCTCTATAAATAGGACCAGCCACCCACATGGCAAAGGGTCGACCGGTTGGAAGGAGAGAGAGAGAGAAAGGCGACTGAACTCCTCCCAGCAGTTCATCGCCCCAGCCAAGAGCAGACCCTCGCGAGGCTGTTCTTCCTTGTATTGTTCATCATCATCAGCCCAAGAGGCAATCCACACACCACACACTGGAGAAGGGTATTACACCACAACGGTGGCCCGAACCAGTATAAACCTTGTGTCCCTTGTGTTGTTCTTCTCATAGCTTTGATCCTAGCGTGGCGGAGGGGTGCAGGTAGGTAGGAGGCGAAATCTCCGCGCGCACCCCAGTGTTCGAACCTCAAGGGTCTGCCGGAACCCGAAATCCGACATTTGGCGCACCAGGTAGGGGTGCGCCGGAATTCGTCTTCCACCGCTCCGTTCTCCTCCGACCATCGCGCCCATGTCTGACGCTCATCGGGCCCGCGCAGAACGCCGGGCCGCCCTTGCTTCCCGCGTCGCCCAGACGGCCCCTGCCGGCGGGCGTCCCCGCCGTTCCCCGTCACCTGCCGTCAACGCCGCCACCGGCCCGGCGGGGGACGAGCGGCAAGCATCGTCCCGGCATCTGTCCGTGCGGTAAGACGGCCGCACCGCAACTCACTCGCTCACCCCAGCTGGTTCTTCGTCCCGCGTGCTCTGCGCGCCCATGGAGCCCCACAACCTCTTCCCTGCCTATCGTGCTGCACCAACACCCCCAGTCGTCGCGGCCCTCTTGGGTGGCTCACAGGCGCCGCCTACAAGTTACCACGTCAAGCCGTTCATCCACCAGGTCAGCGCCACTTCCACGTGGCAGGGGGCTCCCCTGGATCGGGCGGCGCCCGAGACCGGCCTGAGCTTCAGCCCGGAGGACCACCCCTCCAACTCGGCCTGCTCGGGCGCGCTCCCCATGCTATGCACCCCCACCATCTGCCAGGTGGCCGTCACCAGAACTCTCATCGATGGCGGGGTGGGCCTTAGCGTGCTCTCAGTCGAGGCCTTCAACCTCCTCTGCATACCCCTGGAACGGTTGCAGCCCAGCCGGCCCTTCTCAGGCGTTGGGGGCAGGTCGTCCAGCTTCTTGGGGCAGATCCGGCTCCCACTGACCTTCGGCACCTACGACAACTTCCGCACGGAGCTGGTTGACTTCGACATCGCCCCCATCGGCCTCCCCTACAACGCCATCCTCGGCTACCCAGCGCTGGCCCAGTTCATGGCCGCAACGCACCCGGCCTACAACCTCATGAAGATGCCCGGGAGCAGTGGTGTCCTCACCGTGCATGGGGATATCAGTGACGCTCTGCGGGTGCTCAAGCTTGTCTTCGGGACAGCAGCGTCGGCACAGCCTGCCGACTTGGGGGCCCCCGAGCCCAAGGGGGCTGCGCCCGCCAAGAAGAAGCAGTTGTTCACCCAAGACAAGGCAGAAACCAAGCAGGTACCCGTCGATGAGGACGGGTCCACCAATGCCACTTTCACCATAGGCGCCCACCTCAAACCCGAGCAAGAGGAGGCCCTGGTCGTGTTCCTGTGCGCAAACAAGAAGGTATTCGCTTGGGAGGCGGACCAGTTGGCAGGGAACCCCAGGAGCGTAATCGAGCATTACCTCAACGTGTGCCCCAACGTGCGCCCTGTGAAGCAGAAGGCCAGGCGGCAGTCCATAGAAAAGCAGGCCTTCATCGTCCAAGAGACCCGCAAATTAGAGGCCGCTGGGGTCATTCGCGAGGTCCGATACCCAGATTGGTTGGCCAACCCTGTCGTTGTGCCGAAGAAGGGAGGGAAGGAATGCATGTGTGTCGACTTCACCAACCTCAACAAAGCGTGCCCGCAAGATCCGTTCCCGCTCCCCCGCATCGACCAGATCGTTAATTCCACTGCGGAATGCGACCTGTTGTGCTTCCTGGATGCCTTCTCTGGGTATTACCAGATCAAGATGGGGGTGGAAGACGTCGAGAAGACGGCCTTCCTAACCCCGTGCAGGGTGTACTGCTACACCTGCATGCCATTCGGGCTGCGTAACGCAGGGGCGACCTTTCAGCGACCGATGCATCACCTTGGGCCCGCAGCTCGGGAAGAATGTTGAAGCTTACGTCGATGACATCATGGTAAAATCTTGGGAGGCCAGGACCTTGATACAAGACCTGGAGGAAACATTCGCGAGCCTCGACGCAGTGAACCTACGGCTCAACCCAGAGAAGTGTGTGTTCGGAGTCCCCTCGGGCAAGCTCTTGGGTTTCCTCGTGTCCCACCGAGGCATCGAGGCTAACCCGGAGAAGGTCAAGGCGGTGGAAGACATGAGCCCGCCAAAGACCCTCAGAGAAATGCAGAAGCTCACGGGGCGCGTGGCCGCGCTAGGGCACTTCATCTCCAAGTTGGGGGAACGAGCCCTGCCCTTCTTCCAGCTAATGAAGAAAAAGGGGCCCTTCGAGTGGACTGAAGAGGCCGACAAGGCGTTCCAGGATCTCAAGAGATACCTGACCAGCCCACCGGTCATGGTGGCCCCGCGCCCTCAGGAGCCCCTGGTGCTCTACCTCGCCGCCACTCCCTACTCCGCCAGCGCAGCCTTGGTAGCAGTCAGAGAGGAGCGCCGGATCAAAACCACGGTAGCAGCCCGGGATAAGGCAGAACAGGGACAAGGAAGGCCCACAGAAACTGCCATCACGGCTGAGGAGGATCAGCCACCGCAGAGGGGCGCACCAGAGGCGGAAGAGACCCCTCTTCCAGATGGCCAGTCTCAGGAGGCCTCATTGCCTCAAGAGGCGCCACGGTCTCCGAAGGGAGCCACCAGCACCGACGCACTCCACCTCGTTGAGCACCCAGTGTACTTCGTCAGCACAGTGCTGCGGGATGCAAGAGCATGGTACCCCATGCCTCAAAAACTCCTCCTCGCGCTACTGGTGGCTTTGCGCAAACTGCGGCACTATTTTCAAGGTCACCCCATCAAGGTCGTCTCGTCATACCCCCTGGAGAGGGTGCTCAGGAGCCCCAATTCAGCTGGGAGGGTCGCTGAGTGGAACATAGAGCTGCAAGCATTTCAGCTCGAATTCAGCACGACCAGAGTCATCAAGGGAGCAGCATTGGCAGATTTTGTGGCAGAATGGACGGAGGCGCCAGGCCTCAAGGCCGACGAGGATCGGTCCCTGTCCCCGGGAAGCGAGACACCAGAAGGCTGGGTCATGTACTTCGATGGGGCGTTCTCCAGACACGGTGCAGGGGCTGGGGCGGTGCTTATATCGCCCACCTAGTACAAGCTCTATTACGCCGTGCAGCTTTGTTTCCAGCAAGGCGAAAAGGTCTCCAACAACATAGCGGAGTATGAAGGTTTAATAGCAGGCATGAAGGCCGCAACTGCCCTGGGGGTGAAACGCCTCACCATCAAGGGCGATTCGCAGCTCCTTGTCAATTTCTCCAACAAGGTGTACGAGCCGAAGGATGAGCACATGGAGGCCTACCTTGCAGAGGTCCGCAGGATGGAGAAGCAGTTTTGGGGGTTGGAGTTGCAGCATGTGCCCCGTGGCACCAATCAGGAAGCCGATGACATCGCCAAACGCACGTCCAGGCGGTTACCTCAGGAGCCTGTCATTTTCGAGGAGCGGCTCTTCAAGCCTTCAGCCTTACCGTCATTATCAAACACGGCTCAGCCCAGGGAGGAGCTCCCACAGCCACCTGCCTCAGGAGCTCCGGCTTGTGGCCCGGCCTCGGGAGCACGCCTGCTCCGGACGATGGAACCTCAGGAGGGATGTTGGATCACGGAGCTCCGGAGCTACCTAACGCAAGGGACCCTGCTGGAGAAGGAGGAGGAAGCAGAGCGAGTGGCGTGCCAGGCCACGGCATACTGCATCAAAGATGGAGAGCTCTACCGGAAGCGACCAAACGATGTATCCCTGCGCTGCATCTCCAGGGAGCAAGGGAAGGAACTACTGGAAGATATACACGGCGGAGACTGCGGACATCATTCGTCATCATGGACCCTCGTTGGCAAGGCGTTCCGCAGTGGGTTTTACTGGCCCACCGCACTCAATGACACTTTTGAACTAGTGAAAGCTTGTGAGGCCTGCCAGTTCCTCGCCAAGCAGATCCATCAGCCGGCAGGGGGCTTGCAGACTATCCCCCTTTCGTGGCCATTCGCAGTCTGGGGGCTCGACATCTTGGGTCCGTTTCCTCGGGCGCCAGGGGGCTACCCCTACCTTTACGTTGCCGTGGACAAGTTCACCAAGTGGGCTGAAGTGGAGGCTGTCTGCACCATTCCTGCGGGTTCCACAGTCAAGTTCATCAAGGGCATCGTGAGCCGGTTCGGGGTGCCGAATCGCATCATCATGGACAACAGTTCGCAGTTCACCAGTAACCTCTTCAAAACATACTGTGCTAACCTTGGAACGCAGATATGCTACGCTTCAGTGGCGCACCTCCGAAGCAACGGCCAGGCCGAGCGAGCCAACGCAGAGGTCCTGAGGGGCCTCAAGACCAGGACGTTCAAGAAGAAGCTGGAGGCTTGCGGCAGAGGTTGGTACGACGAACTGCAGTCCGTGTTGTGGTCCATCCGCACCACCGCGACCAAGCCAACTGGAGAGACCCTGTTCTTCATGGTCTACGGAGCAGAAGCAGTCCTCCCTCACGAGGTCAGACGTCGCTCCGCGCGGGTCCTGGCATTCGACGAGGCGCAGCAGGACGCCATGCGGGGGACGGACCTCGTGCTGGGGGAGGAGTGTCGCCGGGAAGCCGCGCTGCGAGCGCTGAGGTACCAACAAGCACTGCGGCGATATCACTGCCGCAACATCCGCCCCAGGACTCTTGAGGTACGAGACCTCGTGCTCAGGCGGGTTCTCTCCAGGGAGGGATTGCACAAGCTCTCTCCCATGTGGGAGGGCCCGTTTAAGGTTGTTCATGTTTCCAGGCCCGGCTCCGCGCGCTTGGAGACTCAGGAGGGAGCGCCGGTCCAGAATGCATGGAACAACCAGTACCTCCGGAGGTTCTACCCCTGAAAAGGCCCAGAGCCTGTGAAGCAAGGCGAGTGCCTGTGAAGCTATCGCGTTTTGGAAAAGGCCCGGAGCCTGTGAAGCAAGGCGAGTGCCTGTGAAGCTATCGCGTTTTGGAAAAGGCCCGGAGCCTGTGAAGCAAGGCGAGTGCATGTGAAGCTATCGCGTTTTTGGAAAAGGCCCGGAGCCTGTGAAGCAAGGCGACTGCCTGTGAAGCTATCGCGTTTTGGAAAAGGCCCGGAGCCTGTGAAGAAGGCCAACGCCTGTGAAGCTTGCCGCCCGTGACACTCTCATGTAATAATGAGTTGGGGCTGTACACGCGCCGGAGTCTCAGGAGCGCCGGCCTCAGGCCCTGGGGCTCCCTCCCACGCCCAGTGGCAGCACTTAGCTCCGCGCTGGTGAGAAGACGTCGAAGACTAGACTAGGTGCCGGACGCGGCTTTTCATTTGCTTTCCGCAGTTGGCTTGTTCCTCTTCATTTGGAGTTTTATTGAAGTTGTTGCCGTCTTTGGCTTGCAGTTCTTCGGCTTTTCACTCTCCTGCATTGATTTCTCTTGTGCAAGGCCTCGCGGGGGGGAGAGCCGAGCGCCCTCGTGAGTGTCCCTATCCTAGTCACTCAAAGATTTCATGACCTGGGCCCCTTACAGGAGCACCCCTCCAGTCCGTGCCCCACGGGCACCGCAACACAAACAAAGGGCCTGGGTTGGTTGCCCCCCACGGCCGGGGCCGGGAACTATCCACGCTCGGGCACATAGCCGGAAGGTACGGTAACAAAAGCAAAATGATGATTAACAAGCAATAACCCAAACACGCCCCCGCGAGGCTCCGCACTATTGTCTTTGTTACGCAGGAAAAAGGGAAAAGGAAGAACAAATCCGGCGCGGCTCGCCTCACACCGGCCCACAGGGAAGGCCCGAGCTGCCTCCGGAGCTCAGGCGGACTCCCTCTCGCGCATCACCAGGGCGCGACGGCGGGCGGACACGTTGCCACCCCCCAAGCAGATACGACGACGTGGAGGCTGATCGCGGCCACCGCTAGAGGAGTCGCCGCCTGAAGAAGAACCGGAGAAGCTTGGGGAACCCCGAACGCCGCCAGCCATGCGAGGGCTTCTCTCCCCGTCATCACCGGAGCTGGGTTCCCAGCCGCAGTCGTCACCCTCGGGGCAACACCCTGCGCGGCGACCATCTTCCCCAAACACCCTCACGTAGAGGGTGGCGTCGCCATCGAACTTGAAGTGTAGGTTGCACCGACGGCTCAGGCCACGCGCGCGGGCAAACGTCTGCCAACCGCGGGCGAGGGACAGGCTCCCGGCCGCGGAGACCTCCAGAGAGACCCATGAGGCCCGGCTGCAGCAGCCATCGGCCTGGAGCCAGAGGCCGCTCGGGGCGCCGGCCGGGAGCTCGCCGAGGAGGAAGCGAGGAAGCGGAAGCCGGGTGCTAGCCGGCTCCGCCGACCACATGATGAACTCCGGCAGCACTTCAGCAGCACGAACACGCGGCCTGGGGGGACTCGCAGCCGGAGCGCCCCCCTCCCCCCCCCCCGGTTGCAGCAATCCGCCCGTCGCCGTGCTGAAGATCGCCTCCATGGCTGCGGGGAGCCACTGTGGTGGCCACAGGATGCTTGCGAGGGCGCCCTCGGCCGCGCTTGGGTGGGGGAGAGGCGGGCTCAACCAGGCAAGCCTTCCCCTTCTCGGCGGCTGAGAACCTCCTCGATGGGGCCATGAAGAAAAAGGAGAAGCAAGGGGGGATGAACTGGAAGGGCGCGTGCCAGTCCATACTTATTGCTGGCGATGGCCAACCAACGGCCACCACGATCGCAGGTAATTATGACCCGCTTTGCATGCAGGGACTTGTCCAATCCGTGCAGTTGCCGAGGCACCATGGGGAAGTGGAGACGCCCACGTCCAATCAACCCCCACGTGGCGCCCAAGGCCGCGGGCTGTTAGGGCCCGCGGCGCTTCGCTCTTGCCCCTCCGCCTCCCTGCATGGCCAAGTCCGGGCGCGCCTTGGGCCCGGGGGCTACTGTCGGCGTTCTGGGAACGGGGGTCCCCAGACTTGCCTGCCTGCGGCCTGTGGCGTGGCTCAAAGGGGGGTCCAGCACGGCCTATCTTCACAAACACAAACTCAAGACCCTCGCGAGGGGCCAAGCCTCGCGGGGCGGACGACACGGAGCTTCCTCAGGCACGGCCTTGTCAGGCTGGCTCACGAGGAGGCAGAGAGATCAAGGCGGGTTACCTCGCAAGGTGCCCATGACGCAAGCCATGACGACTCAGGGCGCCAGGCGGGTGCCAGCCCGTGTGGCATCCTCCTTTCCTCTTTGGTGCAAAGGGGGCAAGCGCGGCCGCGGAGTACCGAGGCATCAGGCAAAGGTTGCCATTTCGGTGCAACGAGACCAAGACCAGGAGGACTACGAGACGGAGGTCACCGTGGAGCCCAAGACGGCGTCATCACCAGAGCTTTGCGCAGGCGAAGACTGCTTTTGTTAGGATAGCTGATACTTGCTATCCCCTTTCAAATTAGCCCGCCATTGTTGGCTCCCTTCCCGATCGATATTTGGGAAGAGGACCAGGGCCTCTATAAATAGGACCAGCCACCCACATGGCAAAGGGTCGACCGGTTGGAAGGAGAGAGAGAGAGAGATAAAGGCGGCTGAACTCCTCCCAGCAGTTCATCGCCCCAGCCAAGAGAAGACCCTCATGAGGCTATTCTTCCTTGTATTGTTCATCATCATCAGCCCAAGAGGCAATCCACACACCACACACTGGAGTAGGGTATTACACCACAACGGTGGCCCGAACCAGTATAAACCTTGTGTCCCTTGTGTTGTTCTTCTCATAGCTTTGATCCTAGCGTGGCGGAGGGGTGCAGGTAGGTAGGAGGCGAAATCTCCGCGCGCACCCCAGTGTTCGAACCTCAAGGGTCTGCCGGAACCCGAAATCCGACAACAGCGGCCTCCATACGACTAGAAACCCAACCTGTTGTTGGGCCAGGATGCAGGCCCGCAAAGGCCTAGTAGGCCCACAGGGCAGCACAGAACATTTAAGCCCAGTAGGCCAGCTTTGGAGAGGAGCTCGAGGGAGCTACCGCACTGGGCCTTATAAACCAGTGCGGACGCCCCTCGGCTAGCGAGGTGGGACTAAACATTTCGCACCGCACCTGCGCCAGCGCACCCCCTTTAGTGTCGGGTGGTAGCACCAACTGTTACTAAAGGGAGGGCCTTTAGTATCGGTTGGAGCCACCACCCGGCACTAAAGGGGGTGCAGTTCCCGCCGCTTGGCCTGGCCAAAATAGGCCTTTAGTACCGGTTGGTGGCTCCAACCGGTACTAAAGGTCCATCCTATATAACTAAACACTTCAAAAATTTCAGTTTCTCCTCTGATTCTTTTCCTCTGCCCCGTCGCCGCCCGCCCCCGTCTCCATAACCCTCGTCGCCGCCACCGTCCCCGTCGTCCCCGTCGTCACCGCCGCACCGTCCTAGCCCGTCCTGCGTCGTCCCCGTCCCCGTCATCGCCGCCCCGTCCCTGTCGTCGCCGCCCCGGCCCGTCCCCGTCGTCGCCGCCCCGGCCCTGTCCCCGTCGTCGCCATCGCCGTCGTCGCCGCCCCCCATCGTCTCTCGCCTCGCCGGTGAGCACACACACACATATAGCATTGTTAGAAATTTTTCTTTTTTTAGTTATAGAAATAGTTAGTTATATAGCATTGTTAGAAATGTTATAGAAATGTTAGAATTGTTAGAAATTTTTCTGCTTTTTAGTTATAGAAATAGTTATAAAATAGTTAGAATTGTTAGAAATTTTTCTGTTTTTTAGTTATAGAAATAGTTATAAAAAAGTTAGAAATTTTTCTTTTTTTAGTTATAGAATTATTAGAAATGTTATACAAATGTTAGTTATATATATAGAAATGTTATAATTTTTTTTCTGTTTTTTAGTTATAGAAATATTAGAAATGTTATAGAAATGTTAGTTATATAGCATTGTTAGAAATGTTATAGGAATGTTAGTTATATAGAAATGTTAGAAATTTTAGTTATCAAAATCCATTCATTAAAAAATGTTACTTTTTGCGGGCATATAGCTAGTATTTGTTCTCGATGATGCCCGGCCCGCATCCTCGCCGTCGACCCGTCCGCGACGACGTACGACTGACCCATGTCCGGGACTGGGCTCCGCCGGGCTGGCACTGGGAGGTGCTACCTAGAGGGGCGCGCCGCTTGATGAGGAACCCGGCCCCGGGTCCTGTCGTCGACCCTGATGTCATTTGGTGGCGTTCGCGTGGGCCAGTTTCGGTGCGGAGGGAGCCGGCCCCGCCGGAGGTGGTACGTCGCCGTGTCAGGGAGGAGGACGAGCACGTCCATCGTTACATGGTTGCGTTAGAGGGCGGCAGGTTCTCCAATACCTGGCAGTTTCTTCAGGGATCTCACTTCAGCTATGATCCTGTGAGGGTTCCTTCTCTTTGGGTGTCCACCGCCCTCGCCGCAGGAACCGCGAGTGTCCTAGATTCTTCTGTAGTATTCTATCTTTATTAGCTACCTAGCCAGTGATGTACTCGATATATAATATTCGAGACGATGTATTCGAGATTATATATTATTCGAGACGATGTATTCGAGATTATATCTATTATTCGAGACGATGTATTCGAGATTATATCTATTATTCGAGACGATGTATTCGAGATTATATCTATTATTTGAGACGACGTATTCGAGATTATATTTGATGATGCTTATTATGTACTATGATTGATTCAATTTTTCCTTATTAATTGATTGCATCCATGCATTGTAATTTGAATTTATTTCTTTTGGATTAGTTAAACAAAACCTATGGTGGACAATACCGGCAGAGAGGGAGAAGAGGCCCTGTTAATATCATACGCAATCCTCGCGGGCCAGATGATGATCAGAATGAAGAAGATTATGACGGCTCCGAATATCTAAACAACACCGGGGAGGGTGATATGATATTCGACCGCGACGACCGAATTGATGAAGTCGTGAACTATGAACATGATGAAGAAAATGTTGATCTTGAAACAATAAAGACCGGCGAAGTATATATATTTATATAAGCAGGCATCTGGTGATCATCACATGTTTTAAATGACTTGAAGATATATTAATGAATCGATCTTTCTTATTTCAGCCATCCGGATCGAGCAAATCTTCAGGCAGCATGACGAAACGAGGCCCGGACAAAGAGTTGAAGGAGGGCGTAAAGTACAATATCGAGGCAATCAAACCTAATGGCGAACCATTAGCGCCTAAGAAGATTGCAGACAAGTTCGTTCGTCAGTGCGGAGTTCTTGTGAAGGACCAACTCCCGATCTCCCTTCAAGAATGGAGAGAGCCATCAAAGCCACGTCCAGGAGTTACTTTTGTCAATGACAGACAAAAACAGTTTCTTTGGGAAACGCTCATGGAACATTTCACCCTACTAGATCATTTCACAAAGGCAGATGTGGAGAAAGTCAAGGACGCTGCTCTTAGGAAGATGGCGGTTGCATTCAAGAACCACAAGATTCGTGAATGGGCCAAGTACGTCAACGGAGGAAGGAAGACTCCAGTATTCGAGGGAACACTAGAGAACCAAAGTGCTCATTGGGACGATTTCGTGAAATTCAAGGATTCAGAATTATCTAAGGAACGGTCGAGCATAAACAAGGCCAATGCCGCAAAAAAGGATAAGTTCCATAAGCTGGGGCCAGGTGGCTATGCGGTGGGAATGCCTAAGTGGTATAAATCTGAGAAAGAGATGCTGGATGCAGGTGTCACTCCAGAAACATTGAGCTGGCCCCCCAGGTGCAGGACTTTGTTCTATGCGCATGGGGGGAGTTGGACCCGAAGACAGGCAAAGTTTCCAAGAAGGCATGTCTGAACGGAGCCGAAGATAAGCTACTTGTTGCAATAGAAGAGGCTCGATCCGGGTTGTTCGAGCCCAACAGAGAGAACGACGAGCTTACGCGTGCCTTGGGAAATCCTGAACACCCGGGAAGAACACGAGGCATGGGCGCTATTCCATGGTATGAGGGGTTTTCGGACTGGAACGCCGACTACAAAACCCGTGCGAGAAAGAAGATTGCGGAGGAGAAGAGGAAGATGGAGGAGGAGCAGAGGAAGCTAGACTATGAACGCCTTCAAGGCCTAGAATCAGCGCACGCGGACTTGGCAATCAAATTCCAGCGGCAGCAGGAGCAGATCGACTCACTTAGCCAGCAAAGGGGGTCTCAGCAGCTAGCGGATGATCCACCAATGGATAGCATCGTCCCATCCATGCCGAGAAGCAGTGTGGGTTCCGCCCCGGGCGACGCATTGCTGGATAGCTACCCAGTGGATGACATCATGGAGAACACTAACTGCGAGCTACACTTCAAAATGAAGAACATATCCATGAAGGTGGTGGACGCCCTTGCTTTTACAAATCCCCCCGAGGAAACCTTCCATTGCAACCCGATTCCAGCGGGCTATGCTCGTGTCTTGGTTGATGAGGTGGTGGACCAATATTCGGGGCTAGAGCTTGACATTCCTAGAGGTGACGATGAGCACACACTAGGAGACGCCAACCATTGTATCATCCTATGGAGAAAGGATTGCATCATCTTTCGAAGGCCACCGACACCGCGTCATCCAACTCCTCGTCGCAGTCCGCCACCGAGTCAGCAGACTCCCGCTCCTCCAAGTCCACCAACGCGTCAGGCCACTCCTCCTCCAAGTCCGGCACAGCTTCAGGCCACTCCTCCTCCAAGTCTGGCAAAGCGTGAGGCCACTCCTCCTCCAAGTCCAGCACAGCTTCAGGCCACTCCTCCTCCTCCAACTCAGCCACGTCAGCTGTCTTCGCCGCCTCAGCAATCACGGAAGAGAGCCGCCTCAGCTATGGTGCGTAGCGGTACAAGTCGAGGTAGTACTGCAGGTACAGGAGGAGGCAAGCGATTTCAATATGGTCCAAGCCTTGCGCCTCTTCCGCAGAGGCCTTACGACAAGTCCGAGGAGGAAAATGTAGCCATATCAAAGGCCGAGGTGGAAGCCCATTTTGCACCGAAACCGCCACCGCCGCCAAGGGAGAAAGTGCCTGTGGAAAAGATTGACCACTTCATTCGTATGGCTAGACCACCAGCTCCCAAGCCTGTTGACACAGACTATGAGCGCCACCTCAGGAAGTTAAATAGAGCACGTCTACAGAAAGAGCGAGCTCGAGCTCGAGCAAATCAGTTGGCAAAAAATGCAGTAAAACTGTTCCCCAGCTGGGAGAGCAGGCGGTGCAATCAGTCCCCCCGCTCATTGTGCCAACAACACATGAGAGTAGGCGCGCCCAATATTATTGTGGGAAAACCGTTAACGTTCCCGGGTTGGGCGATGTGGTAATAACCGAGGAGCATATTGCACAGGTTGAATCGATCAGGATCACTGTTGGACAACTCCTCGATATCGAGCCCATGTCTCCGACTAGAGAGGAGGAAATAAAACGGAAATATGCCCGGGGCCAACCTTTGGTCGAGCCAGAGGAGGTCAATAAGCTCCCAACGAGAATGTATGCATTGCATCAATGGTACATGGAGATTACCAAGATTTCCAATCGAGAGTCCCTCATGGTGAATGTCAACGAGGAGCATTACTACCATAAGAAAGCTGTGACCGTTGAGTATTCAGAACTTTTTCAGCTATACAATAAAGACGCACTCGACAAATCTATCGTCAGTTGCTATTGTCTATAAGTGATTTCTTTCTGTAATTTAAGTCTCAAGCTAGCTGATCATTTTGATCAATCATTACCTGTAATTATCCTGACTATATTCTTTTCTGTGGTATTATGTAGGATGAAGATTTAAGAAATGAAAAAAGGTGGACGCTATGGCATTGGGTTCGTTGACCCAAATACCATTAATGAATACACATGGAAAATAGATCCATATCACGCAAAATGTGTAGAGGAAAGCATGCTACAGTTTTTCAAGGAACTCAAATACAATGAAGATATACTACTTCCTTACAACTTCCAGTGAGTCACACTGTCTTGTACTACAAATTCTGTTTCTCCCTACTAGCTATAGCTACATGTTTTTGCTTACATATATATGCCCGCTTAATTAAGACATGCAAACGTGTGTGCATGCAGATTTCACTGGATCTTGTTAATCATTAAAGTTGATGAAGGAACAGTTGAAGTACTAGACTTGCTACTTAAGAAAGCAAGTGACTATAGCATCGTGAAGGGGATAGTCAACAGGTAATTTCAATCATTATTAACTATATCTCAGCCTATTTAATTAGTTTTTTATTTCCTGATAACAACTATTTAATAACCCATTTATTCATTTTATTTGTCGGCGGGCAGGGCTTGGGCAAAGTTCATCAGGGTCACTCTAGGCCCATGGAAACAAAGTCTGAAATGGTATCGACCCAAGGTAAGTAATTAAGTAGTACTAGCTAGCTGCCATCTCTTTAATTATCATGCTTGATTAATTATTATCTGATCAAAATTCCATTCTCGTAAAGGCCCTGAAGGAGGCGCCGGGGAATGATCTATGTGCATACTACGTTTGCGAGAACATTCGCATGATGGCGTCTAAAAGGAGCAAATCTCAAAGACAAGAGTGGGTACGATATCGATTGTCAGAACACTATTCACAATTTTTACACCATTATCGATATCTAGTCACACAACTAATACACATGCATATTGATCTCCTTCTTAACAGTTCAAAGAGGTGCAGGACAAGCTCCTAGCACAGGACCGCATAGAAGCAATTCAAGAGGAAATAGCGGGATTTTTGCTCGACCAGGTCATAGATCCCAAAGGAGAATACTATTACCCGCTACCTCCCCATGAACCACTTCCAATTGTTATCATGCTCCGAAGGCACCAATTAGCTAGGCTAATGCCACTGGCTCCGATGGCACCAATTAGGAGAAATTATATATA
>NC_041390.1:475586241-475629965 GCF_002162155.2 Triticum dicoccoides | reverse complement strand
TATGATCGGTTCTACTAGAAATTCTATTTATATATATGCATAACGTGTACAATATGTAGTATCGTAAAATACCAGCAAACGAAAAAGAATTAAATGGAAAACACAAAATTAAATGAAAAAGAAATCATAAACCCAAAACCCCCCCAACATTTTAATACCGGTTGGTGACACCAACCGGTACTAAAGGGCTCCCTGCCCCCGAAGCTGGCTCGTGCCACGTGGTTGCCCTTTAGCACCGGTTCATGCTGAACCGGTACTAAGGGGGGGGGGCCTTTAGTGCCTACATTTTAGCGCCGATTACCAAACCGGCACTAAAGGGCCTTACGAACTGGTGCTATTGCCCGGTTCTGCACTAGTGGCAACATGAGATGTTGCAGCCGTGTAGGTCAGCACATGGAATATGCTGGCAAGATCACACTATAGAGAAATGACGAACAATAGCTATCACTACATGCATATTTGGCTGGTGGAGGCTCTAATTTTAACATTTGCATAAAGCTAATTTTTCCCTACCACAAAGGAATATATTTTATTTACTACCAAGTTTATGCCATTATTGAGAAGGTTCCTCCAACTCAATCCCAAAATTACCAAGTAATAATAATAATAAACCAACAAATTCATTAAGTAAAGTGATGAGATCAACCAATAATTCAAATACCAGATACTCAAAATGTCCACCCAGATGCCCGCAACCAATCCACCCAGATGTGTATTAAAGTATCCACCTTAAGTTTCCCTTAGTTATTATCTCTCACAACTTGCATGATTCTTGCATACCAATTCCCCGTCTACGAGCATGGCTAAGCAATATGAGCATAACGTATATTCCCGGGGTGATCAAACGTATTAGGTTCCTACCTCATCAACTACATAGCAATAACCATATGTTCCCAATCCTACTCATGCAATATTTGAGGGTGTAACTAATGCATAAAAACTAGGTAATAAAGGGCATGATCAAAGTGTAACCTGCCTTGCTGACGAATGGTAAACCCTAGAGATTCATAGTAACAAGCTTCGCGCTCCGGAAAATCTATTGTAGACAAACAATAGCATACATAAGCACCCAAGCATAAAATTCAAAGAAAAGATCTCGGAAAACTTTGAAAATAGGTAAATAACTCTTGCGAATAGAAAACAATTTTCAACGGTATTAAAATTATGTGGATTAGTTCTTAACAGAATGTTTAGACCAAGAGCTTCAATGTGCAAAAAGAATCGACTAAATCGGAGTTATGAACTCAAGTTATGAACAAAAAAAGTTTGAATTCAAATCTATTTGACACCAAATTTTAAACTTTCAAAAATATGTTTAAGTTGGTTATCTGGACATAGGGGATCATAACGAAGAAATTGACATTGTTTTTGTCGGATTTGGACAAACGAGCAAAAAGTTGTGATCGTTTGAAAACCAGGGGCTAATCTACGAAGAAAATATTCACGGATGGGTCCCTGGCTGAAAATAAAACAGAAAAAGAAAAACCTATCGGACAAACGTCCTCTATGGGAGACTAACGAAAAAAATCATTCGCTTACAGAAGCTTAACGAACGAGCGTTCGCTAAATAACTAACCGGTCGTGTTTTTTAGAGAAAACCGAAAACCTAAAAAAATAAACCGGACCGGGCGGTTTACCGGCTCGGACGACGGCGGCGGGTCAGGTGTCGAGGCGGACGGCCACGACGACTTCGGGCGATGGGGTTCGGTGGCGGCGGCTCCGGTGTCGGCGGCTCCACGCGGCGGCGGGGCAAGGCGCGGGCAGCGGTGGCAAAGTGCGGTGGCGGCGGCGAGAAAAAATCACATAATTCCCTCCTAATAATTGGACTAATGTGAACATTTTTCTGGACCTAAGTGCCTAAAATAAAACAAACATTTTAGTACTAATAACAGATAAATAAACTTGCAAATAAAATCCAAATAAAATATATTTTTATTCAAAATTAAATTTCCAATATTTCTTTGCTATTTTTTGAATAAGTCATATTATCTTCTCTCATTATTTTATTTATTTGAAATTATTAGAAAATATTTTGAATAAATCACTTTGATCCAATTTGTCAAGTTTGAAAATTCAAAAATTGATTTTTGAGAAAACCTCCAACTCTCTGAATTGGTCCTTGAGTTGCTTAAGGTTTCTAGGATAAAAAATTCAAATAAAACAAATTCCAAAATGCACAAATGATGAATGTGTATGAATGATCTAAATAACATCCAAATTAAAAAATTGGGATGTTACATATTGCCATGCAACTTCCATCGTTCCGTTTATTATGACACGCTTCATCATTGTCATATTGCTTTGCATGATCATGTAGTCGACATCATATTTGTGGCAAAGCCACCGTTCATAATTTCTTTCATACATGTCACTCTTGATTCATTGCACATCCCGGTAAACCGTCGGAGGCATTCATATAGAGTCATATTTTGTTCTAAGTATTGAGTTGTAATTCTTGAATTGTAAGTAAATAAAAGTGTGATGATCTTCATTATTAGAGCATTGTCCCATGTGAGTAAATAAAAAAAGAGGAAAGGCCAAAAAAGGCCCAAAAAAACAAAAAAACAAAAAAATGAGAGAAAAAGAGAGAAGGGGCAATGCTAGTATCCTTTTACCACACTTGTGCTTCAAAGTAGCACCATGATCTTCATGATAGAGAGTCTCCTATGTTGTCACTTCCATATACTAGTGGGAATTTTTCATTATAGAACTTGACTTGTATATTCCAATGATGGGCTTCCTCAAATTGCCCTAGGTCTTCATGAGCAGGCAAGTTGGATGCACACCCCCTTAGTTTCTTTTTGAGCTTTCATAAACTTATAGCTCTAGTCACTACAAAAAAAAGACACATCCATGACATTTTGGGCCGAATGAAAAAAAGTTTGTCATACATATGACACTTCTATAACGATAATTGTGACAAAACCCGGTATCATCATAGATGTGGTGGGATCCTACTTCTATGACAAAAAATCATGACAGAAAATGGTCTTTTCGTCCTGGGAGGGCCAAAGACGCAACTGCATGACATTCTTTGGGCCGTCCATGACGGAAAAAACCATGGTAAAAGCGAGGGGGAGGAAAATTTCAGGGAGTTCCCGGTTACGGTGGGAGGTTGGGGGCCGAGCAATGCGCGTTTCTCTTGTACACGTACGCGCGTGTGTGCGAGGCGTTGGCTCTAACTGAACCCGAGCGAGGCGTTGGGCTCTAACTGAACCCGAGCGATTGCACTGCATGCTACGCGTTACTGAACCCGAGCGATCGATTGATGGCTGTTAACTGAAGCCGATCGAGCGATTCCTTCGCTACTGCTGCTAACTGAAGCCGATCGATGCTGCCTCTGGATGAACAGCGAGCGTTGCGGGGGGGTTTGGATGAACAGTTCCCGGTGGGGATGGACGAACAGGACCCCGTGGTGTTGCCTCTGGATGAATAGGACCCCGATCGATCGAGCCGGTTGGGGCTGGATGAACAGGACCCCGTGGAGGGCTGGATGAACAGGACCATCCCGTGGAGGGCAGGATGAACAGTAGACGGTGGAGGGCAGGATGAACAGTAGACCATGGAGGGGTGGTTGAACAGGAGCCCGTGGAGAGGGCTAGTTGAACAGTAGCCGGTGGAGTAGCGCACGGTGGAGGCTGGATGAACAGGAGCCCGTGGATGAACAGGAGCAGGTCGAGGCTAGAGGAGGTCGACGGTGGATGAACAGTAGCTCGTGGAGGCCGGAGGAGGTCGACGGTGGAGATGAACAGTAACCCGTGGAGTCCCGTTTTGCGGTACGCCACACCCCTGCCGACGAACAGGACTCCTGTTTCGACCGTAGCGCTCCAACACAAGTCCGTTTTGTCCGTTTTGCGGTATGCCACACCCCTCCCGATCAACAGGACCCCCGTTTCGACCGTAGGAGGTCCGTTTCCTCCGTTTTGCGGTATGCCAGACCCCTCCCGATCAACAGGACCCCGTTCCGAACATAGGAGGTTTGTTTCCTCCGTTGTGCGGTACGCCAGGCCTCGTTTCCATCGCCAGTTCCGTCCAAGCCCTCCTGATGAACACGACCGCGCATTCCGTTCCGACCCAGCTGGTTGGCTCCCACGCGTTCCGTTGCCTCCCGATGAACACGACGCATTCCGTTGCCTCCCCATGAACACGACGCATTCCGTTGCCTCCCCATGAACACGACGCATTCCGTCGCCTCCCCATGAACACGATGACGACGATGTTTCTCCCTTTTGACCCAGCCATGTACACGAGCCCTCACCGTACGTATGTGCGAGTAGGCGTTCGAGACCCCGCCCGTATGTACACATACATGGCCGTATTTTCTTTCCTGCACCCTGGCCGTTGTACGTACGTGTGCATGCTATGTGCGCGCCTCTACTACGACACGTGTGTGCCTCTACTATGACACATGCGCGCCTCTACATCGACCAGTATGTACGTACACGTTCGCGACCAGAATGACAACGCTACGTATGCTTCGAACAGGTGGGTCCCGACTGTCACGCACTTCCTTGCCTGCAAAGATGTAGCTGGTGGGTCCCAGCAGTCAGGGGGCGAATCATTTTTTTTGCCCGGACGCGCTTCCTTGCATGCGAAGATGTAGCTGGTGGGTCCCAGAAGTCAGGGGAAAACGTTTTTTCACGAAATACAGTGGCCCGTCTGGTGCGTCCCAGTTGTCAGGTGGAGGAATCATTATTTTCCACGTAATAAGGAGGCACTTCCTTGCTGCCGCCGTGGATCCAGCTGTCAGCCTCTCCATGTACAGTCCACGTCCGATGGAAGTTGTTCCTTGACCACGTTGACCACGCCACACCGAGAGCACCAGGGCGGTGGACGACGGCGAGGCCTAGGAAGGGGACGACACGGAGGCAGGGAAGACTTAGCAGTTGTTTCCCACGCGGAGGGGAGCACGACTATACGAGGCTTTACTGGTTCGTCTGTCGTCGTCGGAGAATAACAGCAGGTGTGGGTGAGTAGAGGGATGGCTAGGCCAGTGATGGGAGTATAGTCGGGCAGTGAGGCCTGCGCGGCAGCACAGCCGGCCGCGAGAAGGAGGGAGCAGGCAGTCCCGCCGGCGCTTGTGTGAGCGGCTGGAGCAGGAAGAGCAGAGATTGAAGAAGCACGACGGCCGTTGGATGGACATCCGACAGTCAGTGCTTGTGCGTCAACCTTTTTTTAGGAAAGCCTCAAATCTGTGGAAAACAGCATACAACCCATCTGCCATTATTTCTAATAATTTACAGCCCATTTGCTAATTCTTAAGGTTTTTTTTGGAGCCCATATTCTTTTTGTTAGCATTACAGCCCATATTGTGGCAACGGTTAAAAAATTATACAAAATTTTGCATATTTCGGTGCAGTCCGAACTGTTTTTAATCCCAAAATTTCGACTCACATTTAAACTGATTTTAAAAATAAATGTATATCAATATAAAATCCAACAAATTCTCCAGGCATAAAAATTAATGTAATTTAAAATCTTGAAATGAAAAAAAGATATTTGAAACTAATTGCCGGTTTGATGTGTTTTAAAAATGTACAACCCATTTCTCATTACTGATGGGCCATTTTCTCTGCCAGCCGAATGAAAGCTCTCCTCGTCTTGAAAGATTTGTAGCCCAACAGGCCTGACAAAGCGACTTACTTGGCAAATCACAAAAAAACTGGGCTGTGGCCGTGGACCCAACTATCAGCCTCTCCACGTACAGTACTCTTCCGATGGAAGTCGTTCCTTGATCACGTTGACCATGCCGCGCGGAGAGCACCACGGCGGTGGACGATGGCAAGGCCTAGGAATGGGACGATGCGGCAGTGGAAGCCCGCACGGAGAGGACTATGAGGGTTCACTGGTTCGGCTGCGGTGTGAGGCTGCCGTCGCCGCAGGGCTTGGCCAGCGGTGGGAATAGTAGGGGGCGGTGAGGCCTCTGCGGCAGCACAGCCGCCCACGGGAGGCAGGAGCATGCGGCACGACCGGCGCTGCTTTGGGCGGCTGGAGCAAGGAGGTTGAAGAAGCACTACGGCCGTTGGATGGACATCGTACGGTCACTGGAACTAGAATCGTTCATATTTACTAAGTTGACAAAGCCCTTCATCCCCGTCAACTTAGTAGGCACACAAGTCAGCCTCCCAGCAAGGTGGGTCCTAGCTAGCCGGGGGAGTATTCATTTTTTGTGCGTAATAAGGAGGCACTTCCGGTGGGTCCGAGCTGACAGCGGGGGGAGGGGGGGCGTTTTTTTCACGAAATATGGTGGCCCGTCCGGTGGGTCCCAGCAGTCAGGGGGAAAATATTTTTTTGCAAAATACTGGTGGCCCGTCTGGTGGGTCCCCACTATCAGGTGGAGGAATAATTATTTTGCACGTAATAAGGAGGCACTTCCTTGCTGCGGCCGTGGACCCAGCTGTCAGCCTCTCTACGTATAGTCCACGTCCGATGGAAGCCGTTCCTTGACCACATTGACCACACCGTGCCGAGAGCACCAGGGCGGTGGACGACGGCGAGGCCAGGAAGGGGACGACGTGGAGCCGGGGAAGACACGGCAGGGGATGCCCACACGTAGAGGAGTACGAGGGTTCACTAGTTCGCTACGGTGTGAGGCTGCCATTGCCGCAAAATAACAGGGGTGTGGGTGAGTAGAGGGATGGCCTGGCCAGCGGTGGGAGTAGTAGGGGGCGGTGAGGCCTCCGCCGTATCACAGCCGGCCACGGGAGGCAGGAGCACGAGGCATGACCGGCGCTGGTTTGGGCTGCTGGAGCAAGAAGACCAGAGGTTGAAGAAGCACTACGGTCGTTGGATGGACATCGTACGGTCACTGGAGCTAGAATCGTGCATATTGACTAAGTTGACAAAGCCCTCCGTCCCCGTCAACTTAGTAGGCCCACAAGTCATCCTGCCACTAAGGTGGGTCCCAGCTAGCAGGGGGTATTCATTTTTTTGTGCGTAATAAGGAGGCACTTCTAGTGGGTCCGAGCTGACAACAAGGGGGACGTTTTTTTCACGATATACGGTGGCCCGTCGGGTGGGTCCCAGCAGTCAGGGGCAAACGGTTTTTTCGCGATATACCGGTGGGTCCCTGCTGTGAGGTGGAGGAATAATTATTTTCCGCGTAATAAGGAGGCACTTCCTTGCGGCTGCCGTGGACCCAGCTGTCAGCCTCTCCACGTACAGTATTCTTCCGATGGAATTCAGTCGTTGACCACATTGACCACGCCGCGCCGACAGCACCACGGCGGTGGACGACGGCGAGGCCTAGGAAGGGGACGATGCTGAGCCGGGGAAGACGTGGCAGTGGATGCCCACGCGGAGAGGAGTACGAGGGTTCACTGGTTCGGCTGCGCTGCCGTCGCCGCAAAATAACAGGGGGTGTGGGCGACTGGAGTGGAGGGATGGCCTGGCCAGTGGTGGGAGTAGTATGGGGGCGGTGAGGCCTCCGCGGCAGCACAGCCGGCCACGAGAGGCAGGAGCAGGCGGCATGACCGGCGCTGCTTTGGGCGGCTCGAGCAAGAAGACCAGAGGTTGAAGAAGAACTACGGCCGTTGGATGGACATCGTACGGTCAGTCGAGCTAGAATCGTGCGTATTGACTAAGTTGACAAAGCCCTTCCTCCCCGTCAACATAGTAGGCCCACTATACTGGGTCCCAGCTAGCAGGGGGAGTATTCATTTTTCTGTGCGTAATAAGGAGGCACTTCCTTGCGTGCGAAGATATAGCTGGTGGGTCCGAGCTGTCAGCGGCGGTAACGTTTTTTTCACAAAATACAGAGGCCGTTTCGGTGGGTCCCAGATGTCAGGTGGAGGAAATCATTATTTTGCACGTAATAAGGAGGCATTTCCTTGCGTGCGGCCGTGGACCCAGCTGTCAGCCACTCCACGTACAGTCCACTTCAGATGCATGTCGGTCGTTGACCACGCTGACCACGCCACGCCGAGAGCACCAGGACAGTGGACGACGGCGAGGCCTAGGAAGGGAACGACACGGAGGCAGGGAAGACTCAACCGTTGTTTTTGTTTCCCACACGGAGGGGAGTATGACTGTACGAGGGTCTACTGGTTCGTCTGCCGTAGCCGGAGAATAACAGCAGGTGTGGGTGAGTAGAGGGATGGCTAGGCCAGATGGGAGTACGGTGGGGCGGTGAGGCCTGCGCGGCAGCACAGCCGGCCGTGGGGAGGAGAGAGGAGGCAGTCCCACCGGTGCTTGTTTGAGCGGCTGGAGCAGGAAGAGCAGAGATTGAAGAAGCACGACGGCCGTTGGATGGACATCCAACAGTATACAGGCCATCTGTCGAAAGCCTCAAATCTGTGGAAAACAGCATACAACCCATCTGCCATTATTTCAAATAATTTACATCCCATTTGCTAATTCTTACGGGGTTTTTTGGAGCCCATATTCTTTATGTTAGCATTACAGCCCATATTGTGGCCACGGTTAAAAAATTATACGAAATTCTGCATATGTCTGTGCGGTCTGAACTGTTTTTAATCCCGAAATTTCGAGTCACATTCAGACTGATTTTAAAAATAAATGTATATCAATATAAAATCCAATAAATTGTCCATGCATAAAAATCAATGCAATTTAAAATCTCGAAATGAAAAAAAAGATATTTGAAAATAATTGTCGGTTTGATGTGTTTTAAAAATGTACAGCCCATTTCTCATTACTGATAGGCCATTTTCTCGGCCAGCCGAATGAAGCTCTCCTCGTCTTGAAAGATTTGCAGCCCAGCAGGCCTGATAAAGCGACTTACTTGACAAATCAAAAAAGAACTGGGCTAGCCATTTTCAGAAAGAAAAAAAAAACTACTGGGCTGGTCTGTGGTAAACATAAAAGAAAAGGCTGTCTAGACAGGCCAGAGTGTCCCGCACAGCCCAGTATTTCCGAACGGACATGTAGGCCGGGGCGCCTCTTCGTGAACCGTGGAAAACTCGCAACCGTCCACCGACTCTTCGCCTTTCCCTCTCGATTTGGAACTGCTGTCACACGCTCTTCCTCTCCCTCCTCCATTTTCCTTCAGCCCTTCACCCTTTCTTCTGCCATTGTTCGATCGTCTTCTCCATGGAGGGAACAGGCCGGACACGACCCCATTATTCTTGCCCCGATCTGAAAGATGATGTGGTGGAGGAACTCATTGATCGGTGCGACGTCATCACCTCGGCTAGCCTGGCAGGTTCGTTCAAGCCCATTCTCGACTCAACTAATAACATCATTACAAAGAACCCAAGAGTCAAGGAGCGGTTTGATCTCCCCTATCTTCTTTGCCGTGACCCTGATGACTGGCGCCGGCATGACGGAGGCCTCGCCCTGTGCCAGTTGATGCCGCCTGATAATGATACGTATGATGTTAAGATGCCATCGCTCGAGGGCAAGGATTGGGCGGGCGCAAATGGAGATTGGGTTGTTTACATTGGGTCCAACTGCGAGTGGGAACTTGTGAATGTGTACACTCGTCACCGGGTTCCACTTCAAAAAATCTCAGCACACTGCCCAGAGGTTGAGCACACCGGTAATGTACGCACGTTCAAAAACGATCATGGTGACTGTCTTCTACAGAAGATAGCAATTTATCGAGTTCCCAACCGCTCTTGGAATTATAGCAACTATCAAGTTGTTGCTATCTTCGACAAGGTTGTTGCCGTCCTTTGTGGTTCGACTCGATGGATATTGCTTAAAAATCAGTTTCTATACACGGATGAGTACTGTGATGCAATTCAATACGAGGGCCTTGTGTTTGCTGCCACCACTCGTGACACTGTTTTTGCATGGCATCCTAGTAGTTTCGGTATGTTTGTCTTCCACCGTAATTACAATTGTTTCATCCACATGCATGCGGGTTAGCAAGTTTCCCTTTACTAATTAACCTTCTTCTTGTGTTTCCAAGGTCCTGTGAACATCCCACCACCTATACTTGAAAATTTTTATAACCAAGGGGGAGATGACGATGGTGATGATCACGAGCATGAGGACGAGCATCACTGATATAGTCTGTGGCGCTTGGCAACTAATTCATATGGATCACCTCTTCTTGTGTGTATACAACCCACTGATGATGTTACTGGTAAGGAAGCAGGTGTCTCCCATGGTCGCACTCTCCGGACCAATTCCAACACCCGTTGCATGGTATTCGGGATGGATACTAGTGTTCTAGCGCCAACTCCTTCTCCCTGGCACAGAATTGATAGTCTTGGAGAAAACTCGCTCTTCCTTGGACAAAACTATCCGATGATGGTGAAAGGCGATCCAACTACTGCTGACACATTTATGAGAAGCAACTGTGTCTATACCTCGGACATTTCGGTGGTTCCCTACCTCGTACTGATATAGTAGGCCGCTTCAGCCTGGATGATCGGTCCTGCGTTGGTCTCTAGATCGACAATAGATGGTCCGTCCCAGAGAATCAGTTGTGGTTCAAAGCAAGCGTTTCCAACGCTGCGGAATGGTTGAGTTGAAGTTCATTTCATGGCTTGTTATTTGTTGTGTGGTGAAAACTTTAGTATTTATAATGTATCGTCGTTGTCGATGTGGGTTGATGACCTGTTGTATGTAATCAAATGATATGCCTGTGATAAACTTACTAAATTTATGAATGGCTTTCGAGTCGCTTCTCTAAATTTGTACTAGCTTCACATGCTTCGCGCCTCGGGCGGGTGTTTTTACTATAGCCATATGTTAATGTGTTCGTTGTACGTAACCAGCACCTCGAATCCTCGATACTAGTATACTATATACTAGTAGGAGTAAGTAGTAGGAGTAGTAGGGTGGCATGGGCCAGAACAAGCATTCACGTCCAGGAGTACGACACACGCCACCACCACGACATCCATCTGACACCATATTATTTCTTCCAGTCCGTGCTAGAGCAATCTCTTTAACCTCGCCGTTTCTCTAAGGCTGGTTATAGTGGGGAGTAACTTAGACTAGTGTCATGCATATGGCACTAGTCTTTGTTACTACCTTCATAGTGCAAAGTAACATACAAGTAGTATCATAGATGATTGCATTTATTACATTATAGACTCATTTTTCTTTGGTTTGCGTTATGTTATAGTAACATATTATGTTACTCCAAACATTTCTTTCCTCATTACCTATATGCCACATAAGCAAACTTGTCTTGAAATGCACTATGTTACTTGCTAAGTTACTCCCACTATGACCAGCCTAACATCAGCCATCGCGCGGCGGGCGAGGTGGGGGTTTGCCGATGGTCGGTTTCCTTAACTGCGGTCCCACTTGTAAGGCCAACTCCAACGCATGACCCCAAACGGACCTCCGTTTTGCATGAACTCCAATGATAATTTTGACTAGAAAAGCAAGACCAAAGAAAACAAGAACCACAAGAATACATTTTACTACTCTTGTAAGTTGGATTAGTGCCTTCTCGATGCATTCATTGTTGATCTGCGGAGGCTCGATCTTGCGTGCTTCTTTCTTCTTCGAGTGTAAAGAAGTAGACGTTGCTTCCTCGCATCTAGTCTCATGTCTAGCCTCTATTCTAGTAGGAGTATCAATAAGTGCACTAACCTCATCCGATAGCAGAACCGAGGATTACGTCGGGTTCTTCCTCCTTTTGCCGACACGTGGGACATCCAGCATCCAGGTCGTGTCATGAAAGAAAATAGAGTGGTGGTTGAAGCCACGAGATGTGCATCTTGGGTTAAACTGTAAATAGAATCTTACTACTCTTGAGTAACTCCAAAAGCGGCCACTGGAGATCTTTATTGGATTTGTTTTTCATCACCAGCATGTCGAGGTGAAAGATGTGCAGGTTCAGTGGGTCCTCTTGCATTTTCACTGACATGTGGGGCCGCATGTGAGCAAACAGACGATGGGCTTCGCGCGTCCGCTGGCTGGCTGAGAAGAGAGATAGAGGAGGGCTGAGCACGGACTGCAGGAAATTTGTTCTACGTACCTCGATATAGTGGGGTGGCATGGGTCATAACTTAGTAGCATTCACGTCTAGCAGTACGGCACACGCCACCCACACGAGTCCCATCCGACACCAATTTTCTTGGAGTCCATGCTACAACCATCTCTTCTCCCTCCTGTTTTCTCAGCCATCCGACAAGATAATTACTGTAGTATCATATACTACTACATGGATTTGACGGAAAGATAAAAATACATACGGATCCATCAACGTTCAACGACATCCTGACGCCCTAGTGCGCCGGGTCACCAACCGACGTGTGAGGAGCAGCGGCGTTGGCGGCGAGCTCAACGTGCTTCTAAACAGTGTCGTCCAAGGTTGCCCTGCGCTCCAAGAAGGCCAGCGTCCTTTCGTCCTCCTCTTGCATGTAGTAGTCCTTGTGGATGATTTGCGTGTAGACGTGGGTGATTATGTCGATGGTGTCTTGCTGCGCCAGGCGCTGCACGGCGAGCGCGACCTCGAGGTGGACATTCTCCGGCGCGATGGCGGGCAGTTGCAGGGCCACCAGTGCGTCGAAGAGGTTGTTACCATAGTGGCCGTTGAGGGTGGCAGGCATCGCAGAGCCTAGGCGCGTCGGCTGGAGGTTTACGTCAAAGTCGTCCGCAAGCTTCTTGACGATGGTGAACTTGTCGAGGAAACCAACGAGGACCTCGTCGAACAAGGAGACGAAGCTGTCGTCCAAGCGGCCCCTCGCCCTGGCGGCCTCAAGCAATACTACCTGGAGACGTTCCTCGGTGCCGGGCCGCATGCCGGCGTCGTGGACCATCTGGCACAGCCGGCTGATGCTCGTGCTCATCACCTCCATGGGTCTAGCATAGCTTCTAGTCAACTGATCTTGCGATTCGAGTGATCACTCAGCCCTTGGTTAGCGTGCGTAGGTGCGTAGGATTTCGTACTACTCCTTGGCCCTCTACTGCACATGCCTTTGGTTGTATGATACGTGGGCCAGCCACCCCCTGGGGCCACGTGTCATTCACCCAAAGGCAGTTGCCATAAGTCAATGAAGCTGCATCCCCCTCCGTGCCGGTGCAGTATAGTCATCTCACCGGACCTCTAGTTGGGGCCAAACAAGAGAAGTTTTATGTTTACTGGTTTATTGGTCCCCTTTGCATTTTTCGCCAAGTTTTGACCTTTGATTTAACTATCAAATGTTAATGCATGTAAAAAAATGTTGTGTAAGTCACCTTACAAAAACCAAATAATCCCAAAATACTTAGGCACGGTGCATTACCTCCCTCCTTGTTTCTTATTTCATGACATATCAACCAATGAGAGATGTGGGCCGTGCATGCTTTCAATGACTTGAGACTACCAAACATGACATGCAGTGTTTAGTTCATTGCATGTAATCCTATTAGTACTCTAGTTAGGAGTAGCAAAAACACATTAAGTTCTCTCGCCGATATGAATAAAACACCATGTATTTATTTACAGAGGGAGTAGTACATTTTTGGTGACATGCATTACTAGATATTGCTAGTCAAATACTAAAATCCAGATGGACGTGGTAGTACTCCTAAATCCAGACGGTTGTGCTACTAGTACTAGTAGTAGTACTACCAATGTAGTAGTAGGAGTACTAGCATTGTACTATCCGTTGGTAAAATCATTACATGCTGCTCCTCACAGTGAAGTGACAAGACCCTGCGCCGGAGATGACACCTGAGTATAGGCGCCGTTGAAAGTGCAACTATCCCTAGGTGGTTTTGGTAATTCATAACAACATATAGCTCATTGAGCTAATGCTATTCCAAGATGATTATTTCAAGAAAGCTCAATGATTGGCATGGCATGGATGTGAAAGTGGAACCCTCAAAATGCTAAGGACAAAGGATTGGCTCAAGCTCAAAAGCTCAAGACTCTTCATTTTATACTTTAGTGATCCAAGATCACATTGAGTCTTTAGGAAAAGCCAATACTATTAAGGAGGGATGAGGTGTTGCTTAATGAGCCTCTTGCTTCATGTGCTTAGTGATATGCTCCAAAACCCTCAACTACTTTCCCATATCCACATATGACCTAAACCCTAAGCTAAACTCGGTCCTACCTATTCTTCCTATCCGGCGCCACCGAGTTTCACTTGTCATTAGCCACTGCCAAACCCTAGCAATTCGGTTCTACCGATAAGGATCTCGGTCTCACCGAGATGGGGTTGCAAACTCTCTGTTTCCCTTTCGTAACTTTTTGGTCCCACCGAAAGAGCTAATCGGTCCCACCGAGATTGCAATGTAAACTCAGTGTTTCCCCTTTGTAACTTTTCGGTCTCACCGAGTTCCACTCGGTCTCACTGAAAGAGCAAATCGGTCCCACCGAGTTTGCCTGACCAACTCTCTGGTTAGCTAATTACCAAATTCGGTCTCACCGAGTTTGTGTAATCGGTCTCACCGAGAATACGTTATGCCCAAACCCTAACCGAATCGGTCCTACCGAGTTGCATGTCAGTCCCACCGAAATTCCTAACGGTCACTAGGTTTACTATTTCGATCAGACCGAGTTTTCTGATTCGGTCCCACCGAGATTGGTAAATTGTGTGTAACGGTTGGATTTTGTGTGGAGGCTATATATACCCCTCCACCTCTTTCTCATTCAATGAGAGAGCCATCAGAACACACACATCATTCCAACTCATATGTTCTGAGAGAGAACCACCTACTCATGTGTTGAGACCAAGACATTCCATTCCTACCATATGAATCTTGATCTCTAGCCTTCCCAAGTTGCTTTCCACTCAAATCTTCTTTCCACCAAATCCAAATCCTATGAGAGAGAGTTGAGTGTTGGGGAGACTATCATTTGAAGCACAAGAGCAAGGAGTTCATTACCTACACACCATTTGTTACTTCTTGGAGAGTGGTGTCTCCTAGATTGGCTAGGTGTCACTTGGGAGCCTCCGACAAGATTGTGGAGTTGAACCAAGGAGTTTGTAAGGGCAAGGAGATCGCCTACTTCGTGAAGATCTACCGCTAGTGAGGCAAGTCCTTCGTGGGTGATGGCCATGGTGGGATAGACAAGGTTGCTTCTTCGTGGACCCTTTGTGGGTGGTTGCTTCTTCGTGGACCCTTCGTGGGTGGAGCCCTATGTGGACTCGCGCAACCGTTACCCTTGGGTGGAGCCCTGTGTGGACTCGCGCAACCGTTACCCTTCGTGGGTTGAAGTCTCCATCAACGTGGATGTAGGATAGCACCACCTATCCGAACCACGGGAAAAACATCCGTGTCTCCAATAGCGTTTGAATTCTCCAAACCCTTCCCTTTACATTCTCGCAAGTTGCATGCTTTACTTTCCGCTGCCTATAAACTCTTTGCATGCTTGCTTGAATTATGTGATGATTGCTTGACTTGTCCTAAATTAGCTAAAATCTGCCAAGAACTAAAATTGGGAAAAGGATAGATTTTTATTTGGTCAAGTAGTCTAATCACCCCCCCCTCTAGACATACTTTCGATCCTACAAGTGGTATCAGAGCTTTGGTCTCCATTTGCTTGATCTCCATAGCTTTTGGTGGTCATAGCCTTGGTTTCACAACCTAGGAGAGTATGGCGTCTAGCGAGGGAAATTATCACCGTAGAGGTCCTTACTTTGATGGTACTAATTTTGCTAGTTGGAAGCATAAAATGAAAATGCATATTCTTGGACATAACCCCGCTGTTTGGGCTATTGTGTGTGTTGGTTTGCAAGGTGACTTCTTTGACGGGAGAGAACCAAACCGTGAAGCTACCGCAGATGAGTTGAAGATGTTGCAATACAATGCTCAAGCTTGTGATATTCTCTTCAACGGATTGTGCCCCGAAGAATTCAACAAAATCAGCCGCCTTGAGAATCCAAAGGAAATTTGGGACACTTTGATTGATATGCACGAAGGTACCGACTCCGTCAAGGAATCCAAGTTGGATGTGCTTCAAAGCCAACTTGACAAGTTCAAGATGAAGGATGGTGAAGGTGTCGCTGAAATGTACTCTAGGCTTGCTCTCATCACAAATGAGATTGCCGGCTTAGGAAGTGAAGAGATGACCGATAGATTCATCATCAAGAAGATCCTAAGAGCCTTGGATGGAAAATATGATACCGTGTGCACATTGATCCAAATGATGCCCAATTACAAAGATCTCAAGCCAACGGAGGTGATTGGAAGAATTGTTGCTCATGAGATGTCACTTAAGGATAAAGAGGAACTTCACAACAAATCAAGTGGTGCCTATAAAGCCTCATGTGAAGCCCCTACATCATCAAGTGAGAAAGAAGACTTCAATGAAGAATTAAGCTTAATGGTGAAGAACTTCAATAAGTTCTACAAGAGTAGAAGCAAAGATAGAAGCTCCAAGTCAAGGTCCTACAATGACAAAAGATCTTCTAGTCGAGAGCGAAACTGTTACAATTGTGGAAGACCCGGACACTATTCCAATGAGTGTACGGCTCCCTACAAGAGAAGAGAAGATTCTCCAAAAAGAAGAAGCAAAGGATCACCACCAAGAGAGAGAAGGAGTAGAGACGATCGTTATGAACGAAGATACTCACGGAGAAGCAAGGATTCAGAAAGGAAGGAAAAATCATCAAGGAGCTACACAAGACGAAGACATCAAGCTCATGTTGGTGAATGGGTATCCGGCTCCGACTCCGACAGCCACTCCGAGAGAAGTTATCACTCCGACTCCGAAGATACTCAAGATGAAGGTGTTGCCGGTCTAGCACTTGTGTCAACCAACTCCTACGACATATTTGACTCACCAAATGAAGTAATTGGAAGATGCTTCATGGCCAAAGGTCCTAAGGTAACACACCCCGAGTATGTTGATTTCAATAGTGATGAAGATGACTTGTTAGGTGATGATTTGCTTGGTGACAACTCTAGTGATGAATACTATGATGAAAGGCCAATTAATCATGCTAATCAAGATAAAACGAATGACAATGATAAGGAGAAGATTGAGGTTCTAACTAAAGAACTAAAAACTCTTAAGTTAGCTCATGACACTATCTTCGAAGATCATCGAAAACTTTTAAGAGCTCATGAGAAACTACACTTTGAAAAGCTCAATCTTGAGCAAGAGCATGAGTTCTTAAAGGCAATCAATGATGATCTCCGCAAGAAAAGTTCTTCTTACATTGCCAAGCGTTTACTCTTATCCACTTACATGCCTCAAGTCAAGTCTAACAAGAAAGATTCTTCATCTAGTAGTAACAATGATCATGCTAAATCCAATATTGTTGCTTCTAGTAGTTCTCTTGATTCCACTAATGATTCTCTTAGCCAAGTTACACTTGAGCAAGAAAATAGCTTATTGAAGGGAATTATAGAGAAAGGAGTGTACAAAAGCCTTGCCGGGAGTAAGCAATTCGAGGAAATTGTGCGCAAGCTAGGAATGCACCGGAAGAATCAAGGTGTTGGTTTTGAACGAAAGTTCAATGCCAATGGAGTTGAATGGGAAGAAGATCAATACCCCAAGATAAAGTTTGTTCCTCAACAAGAGAAGTATACTTCTTTCAAGGGGACACAAGCTCAAGATGATCTTCCACCACAAGACTACGAGCAAAAAGGCAAGGACAAGCTTCAAGAGGAAATTGATGCATTTGAAGAAGCTCCTAAGACCTTAGTCAAGTGGATTCCCAAGACTACTTCAAGTTCCACTTCATCAAGTACGACTACAACTCCAAGGATTCCCATCAAGATGATGTGGATCCAAAAGAAGAAGAACTAAAGAGTTCTTGAGAGTGACTCCGCCAACATACTTCACTCTTATCATTTTGGCAAGAACAAGTGCAATCAACTTCCACATCTTGCACTAGTTCAAGGAGTCACAAACCCTCTTGTTGGTAAGACAAGGGACAAGGTAACCTAAAAGTTTTCATGGACATCATCTTTTGTGTGCATCACTCTATGTCTATGGATATCCTTGTTTGTTCCTTGTGGGACTAACCCATGTAGGTATTGAAAGTGCAATTCACTCAAATGGATAGCTCCAAGAGATCTACATCAACATTGAGCATCCACATCTTCAATATCTACATGAAGTCATCATCGACAAAACCCAAGGTTAGTTCATCCCTCTTAGGGGGGATATCACATCCAGGGGGAGCTTTACTCTAAGACTTGAGCTAAGGCAACTCTAAAGATGTGAACACAACAATGCTTTATGTAAAAGTGGTAACCCCACTTGAGCTTAAACGATGAGTATGACCTATGATCAAGTGTTCTCACTTGACTCCTAAGTCAATATACTCATATATAGATGACCTAGTCATCGCAAATTGCTTGATAGATGCTAGAATTGGTTATGCGTGCCTTGCCACATATTTCATTTGCCATCTTATTGTGTGAGCATGCTGGTTGCATATTTTACTCATTCAAGGACATCCACTTGTTGTTTTGATTGTTTGTCTTTATTTCTTTTTGCCAAGTGGATGGACAAGAATGCCTAAGAACCTCCTCTAGCTATCTATGCTTTTCTCGTCTCAAACTCTATTCATGCTGCATCACAAAATTTGATCAAGTCAGATTCGAACCACTCTGTGTGAGGAGCGCTCGGAGTCCCCGATTCGTCATAGACTTAAACTTCCAAAACCTCTTTATGATTCTCGGTCTGACCGATACTCCACTTTCAGTCCTACCGAGATCATTAAGTTGATCTAGGTTTTCGATCTCGGTGCAACCGATTTGAACCTTTCGGTCACATCGAGTTTCAGTAACTGCAAGCAGTTATGAATCTCGGTGCCACCGAGTTATTCCACTCGGTCACATCGACAGGGTCGGGCTATATATAGTCACGGGCAAAATTTGGAAATTTCTCCGAACCCCTTCGCCCGCGCGATAGCCTGCTCTGCCCTCGAGGTCTCCAGATCGTCTTCTCGCCGCCAGCAGCCTCCAGTCGCTGGTCTCCGTCGCCGTCAACGGGAATTCTGCCCTGCCGTTGCCGCTGTAGCAAGTCCCCGTCGAACTAGGGGTCAGCAGTCAGTTTGCATCATGTCAGACCAGAGTGACAGCCAAAACTTGTCAGAGCAGCAAGTGCAGTTGAGTGAGGGCACTAGCCCCTCAAGTTCCTCAGATGATGGCAGCAGGAGCACACCCAGCAATTTGCCAAAGGCTGCCACGAGACAAAGGAAGAAGAAAACTTCAGACTCTAAAGATGAGGACTATGTGGCAGAGGAAGAGGCCACTTCCAAGAGAATTGAACCAGCTCAAGGCACTAAGCCAGGTCTGAAAATCAAAAGGCCAGCAGGCAGGCATCCCATGTCAAAGGCTAGAGCCTCAACTGAGAAGCCCACTTCCCAAGAGCCAGCTGCAGCTGAGGGCAAGAAAAGGAAGGAGAGGGTGAAGAAGACTGTGGCTAGAGTGCTTGGCAAAGCTTCCATCATGGAAGAGGAAGAGGAAGAAGAGGCAGCTGCACCAGCGCCCAAGGCACCCAAGCTAATGGGTGATGCCATAAGGTCAGGGGGAGCTGCATCCAAGCCCAAGGAAGCACCTAAGGCTGCATCTAAGCCTAAGAGTGCACCAAAGAGAAACACAAGAAGCATCCCAGCCACTGAGAAGAACAAGGCCCCAGTGCCTAAGACTGTTGCTGAGGAAGAGGAAGAGAATGTCCTTCGGAAGCTCAAGCCCAAGATCCCAGACCACAACGATGCTCATCCTGTGGCTGAGGATATGAAGCTTAGGAGAGACTCAGGGCTCAGGAAATGGAGAGAAGCAGATCCATATGCTTCTAGGAGAAGGACTGCAGTGGACTACAGGTTTCATACCAAGGAGCAGCAGGATTTCTATGAGACAGTGCTACTTGACAAGAAGCCAATTGTATGTGACATGAGATGGGTCGACTGGACCTATATCAAGGACAATGAAGAGTACTACCCTGGAGTATTTGACAGATTTAGTGCGTGTGGAGTTGCAGAGGGCAGAAGCTCACAAAGTGGAACGAGGAGCTAATCATGCAATTCTTCTCCACAGCACACTTTTATCCGGATGGCAGGATCACATGGATGTCAGAAGGTACAAGGTACCACTCTACTGTTGAGGAATGGGCGAAGCTGATCAATGCCCCAGAGGAGCAAGCAGATGACTTGGACATTTATGCCAAGAAAAAGATGGACCACAACTCCATGTCCAACATGTACAAGGAGATTCCGAATGAAGCACTTGACACATTCAAGTTTGGCTCAGTGCATTATCTGCTATCAGGATTGCCTACGATCAACTGGATCCTTAGGCACACCCTTCTGCCCAAGTCTGGAGATCACAAGATGATTAGAGGTCACGCGATCAATTTGCTTCATGTCTTTGACGTGCCTCAAAAATTCAAAGTCATGAGCCTCATAGTGGAAACAATCAAAAGGACTACGGCAGATCAGAAGAGGAGCTGTGGATATGCCCCTCAGATTTAGGAGCTCATCAACTCCAAGATGGGCACGGGCGTATATTTGTTGGATAAGGAACACCTGCCCATCCGTCCAAATTTCGAAGATAATCAAGTTGTTATGACTGAGAATGAACCATCATCTGCCCATGCACAAGCTCAGAAGGAGAAGGCAAAGAAGGAGAAAGCTGCCAGGATGCCTACTCAAGCGGAGGCATCTGATTACTTCCTGAAAACCAAACAAGAGCAGCTTGGTTACCTGATTGCGTCCACCCTGCGGATTGAGCAGAGTATAGCCACCCTGACTCAGAACCAGGCAAGTTTAGAGAGGATCATGGAACAGAGGTTCTATGACTTGGACATCAAGGTGACAGAGATACAGACTATCGTGGAGCAGCTCTAGGAGGACATGAATGAGAGGAGAGGCAGGACCACGACTGATGCTTTTGCGAGGGTGCCACGAGGTCCGAGGTCGTCTGCACTGCTAGTTGCTGACACCAGAGCTACAACGTCTGCACCAGCCACAGCCTCAGTTCCACCAGCTCCAGCATCCACTTCAGCCTCGACTCCGACCACGTCTACCGAAGGCTCCGTCCTTGGAGTGCTCCAGACTCCACCACCACCTGAAGATCAAGCCTGAGCGTCGATCTAGTGCTATGCATTTTCTAGGAACTTTTTGGTAGCTTGTTGCCAAAGGGGGAGAAGATGTATAGATCATAGGCTTCGAGAGAGAGAGTGTTGCTTTTCTCTCTTGCTTTATTTGGTGGTTTTTTGAACTTATCTGCTTTTGAGTGCTTGATACTACGTCATTATTTGTGAGACATTGATGATCATGTGTTTGATCATAAGCTACACTTAATGCTTGCTTAATGCTATTATCTTATCTTTTGTGATCATTCACTATTCTTGGTGATGAGTGCATGTATTTCAATCTTATCATTTTTTAGCGCTCCACCAAGATGTATGTGACATGGAAGAGTAACCCATGACTCTAACTCTTTGTGCATTTGCAGTCCAAAGCAAATTTTAAATATGCACAAATTTAGGGGGAGCTCTTACTTATCACATACTTCTCAAAGCGACGATATATTTCATGCTTATTATCATTTGTCGAAGCTTTGATCTATATGTTGTCATCAATTACCAAAAAGGGGGAGATTGAAAGTGCAACTATCCCTAGGTGGTTTTGGTAATTCATAACAACATATAGCTCATTGAGCTAATGCTATTCCAAGATGATTATTTCAGGAAAGCTCAATGATTGGCATGGCATGGATGTGAAAGTGGAACCCTCAAAATGCTAAGGACAAAGGATTGGCTCAAGCTCAAAAGCTCAAGACTCTTCATTTTATACTTTAGTGATCCAAGATCACATTGAGTCTTTAGGAAAAGCCAATACTATTAAGGAGGGATGAGGTGTTGCTTAATGAGCCTCTTGCTTCATGTGCTTAGTGATATGCTCCAAAACCCTCAACTACTTTCCCATATCCACATATGACCTAAACCCTAAGCCAAACTCGGTCCTACCGATTCTTCCTATCCGGTGCCACCGAGTTTCACTTGTCATTAGCCACTGCCAAACCCTAGCAATTCGGTTCTACCGATAAGGATCTCGGTCTCACCGAGATGGGGTTGCAAACTCTCTGTTTCCCTTTCGTAACTTTTCGGTCCCACCGAAAGAGTGAATCGGTCCCACCGAGATTGCAATGTAAACTCAGTGTTTCCCCTTTGTAACTTTCCGGTCTCACCGAGTTCCACTCGGTCTCACCGAAAGAGCAAATCGGTCCCACCGAGTTTGCCTGACCAACTCTCTGGTTAGCTAATTACCAAATTCGGTCCACCGAGTTTGTGTAATCGGTCTCACCGAGATTAGGTTATGCCCAAACCCTAACCGAATCGGTCCTACCGAGTTGCATGTCAGTCCCACCGAAATTCCTAATGGTCACTAGGTTTACTATTTCGGTCAGACCGAGTTTTCTGATTCGGTCCCACCGAGATTGGTAAATTGTGTGTAACGGTTGGATTTTGTGTGGAGGCTATATATACCCCTCCACCTCTTTCTCATTCAATGAGAGAGCCATCAGAACACACACATCATTCCAACTCATATGTTCTGAGAGAGAACCACCTACTCATGTGTTGAGACCAAGACATTCCATTCCTACCATATGAATCTTGATCTCTAGCCTTCCCAAGTTGCTTTCCACTCAAATCTTCTTTCCACCAAATCCAAATCCTATGAGAGAGAGTTGAGTGTTGGGGAGACTATCATTTGAAGCACAAGAGCAAGGAGTTCATTACCTACACACCATTTGTTACTTCTTGGAGAGTGGTGTCTCCTAGATTGGCTAGGTGTCACTTGGGAGCCTCCGACAAGATTGTGGAGTTGAACCAAGGAGTTTGTAAGGGCAAGGAGATCGCCTACTTCGTGAAGATCTATCGCTATTGAGGCGAAGTCCTTCGTGGGCAATGGCCATGGTGGGATAGACAAGGTTGCTTCTTCGTGGAACCTTTGTGGGTGGTTGCTTCTTCGTGGACCCTTCGTGGGTGGAGCCCTGTGTGGACTCGCACAACCGTTGCCCTTGGGTGGAGCCCTGTGTGGACTCGCGCAACTGTTACCCTTCGTGGGTTGAAGTCTCCATCAACGTGGATGTAGGATAGCACCACCTATCTGAACCACGGGAAAAACATCCGTGTCTCCAATAGCATTTGAATTCTCCAAACCCTTCCCTTTATGTTCTCGCAAGTTGCATGCTTTACTTTCCGCTGCCTATAAACTCTTTGCATGCTTGCTTGAATTATGTGATGATTGCTTGACTTGTCCTAAATTAGCTAAAATCTGCCAAGAACTAAAATTGGGAAAAGGATAGATTTTTATTCGGTCAAGTAGTCTAATCACCCCCCCTCTAGACATACTTTCGATCCTACAGCCGTGTTCGACATACCATAGTCAGCCTCACCGTCTGCAGTCACTATCATCATGGCTGTAGAGCTAGCCTGCTTACAACTAGCCCTGTTCGACATAATTTCCCATGCGTAGATGCCCATGCATTGCACGGAACACCAAGATTGGGGGTGGACGGCTCCGGCAGCGGCCATCGCGCCAGATTTTTCCATGGCCTTCTACTCCTAGATGTGGTGGGGAGGAGATGAGACTGATTGTGAGAGACAAGGAGTTGTTTGTAAATAGGGAACAAGTGTGGGCATCTTTTTGCAAAAATGGAGAAGCTTGGTTTGTATGCATCAGATCTAGATCCGACGGCTATTGGTGAAAGATGGGAGGCACAACATCATCACCAACTCAGGACCTGTTTGATTCACGGGATTTTGAAAACGCAGGAATAGCCAAATAAGACACGGCAATATTACAAGTTTCAAACTGATATTACAAATGTTAGGAGTAATGCTGCACCTACGAAGAGGGAGTTACTAGGAACTTTACGTAAGAACTTTAGTTACTTTAGGTGGATGCAGCATTATCATACAAACTAAAATCCACCGCCCTGACAAGTCACTAATGGGCAAATACGTTTTTGAGTCTCTGGCCACTTGATGTTTGAAAAACAAATTCAGCTTCTGCGGAGAAATGAGCTCCACCGTGTACCCGCGCGGGTGTGGCTGGGCATGAAGCGTGAGTACGTGCACGGTGCACCTATTCTCTTCTTGTATACGTACACCACCTACGTGGGGTTGTGTGAGAGAGATACAAACCTAGAGAGATATAGTGTGTGGGTTCTTGAGAGTTTTTTGTGTGGGGGTGGGTCAATCAAAAAATTTAACATATGCAATGTGTGTGAAATAGAGTCCTGGATATAACATATATATAGAGGGGGCGATCCACGAGAAGAGAGTGGAGGTATCATCGGCTTGAGGTGTCCATAGAATCAAAGAGAGGGATGATGATGTGTGTGTGTGTGTGCACGCGCGATCGATAAAGAGTGCCATCGAATTTGTGTGTGCCCACGTCAAAGATATAGAGTGGCTGGCCTACTGGAACGTGAGATGGGACATGTGCAGTTTGTCTCTGTGGCATGGATACCTACCTGCAGCGCTCGACTATCAGTGTGTGGTGGGGGAAGAGGGAGGCCCAATTAACTATAGAGGTACAATGGCTGGTATATGTGTGGAGGAAGAGAGAGGCCTACCTCATGTATTAAGGAGATCGATCTGCCTCATGTATTAAGGGAGATCGATCGGCATCCATGCATATGTGCAGGAGATGAATAAGGTTGGGAGAGAGACGGAGCTAGAGTGTTGCAGGGGGTGGTAGTGGAGTTGCTTCTAACAAATGGTGGGATAGGCTTGCTAGACAAACGGAGGGCACGCCCGCAATATCAATAAGAGAGGAGATGGCTGCTTGTTGTCTGTGCACGTGCGTGTGAGAGATGGGTCAGGAGGCATGCACGAATGATGAGGGGGGACGATGTGACTGTGGTAAGCAGACGTAACTACATAGGAAGATCAATCGCCCTTTGTAAGATAAAGGAGAGACATAACTTGTGAGGTACGTCGATCGACGGGGGGGTAGTTAAAGTCGATATAGGTATATGTTGGGAGATCGATCGGTATACATGCATGTGTGTGTTAGAAGCAAATGAGGCACGAGGAGAAGGATAGAGAGAGAGGGATGCATGTAGGAGGTGGTACGAGAGGCATACTATATCGAGGGGGAGGAGTGTGCGAGTACGAGAATGATGAAAAGAGTGGTGGGAGTGAGGCATGGACGGTGACAAGAGAAGAGGGGAAGCTTGTGTTTGTGCTAGGAACACCTGGCTAGAGAGGCATATCGATCGATGTGTGCAGTAAAGAAGGAGCTGGGGGGCCTACGCACACCGTGGGTGAACGACCTGAAGTGAAAAGACGAATTTGCGCGATGGAGCTAGAGAATGCTGAGGGAGGGTGAGAGGGATGCGGGCGTGTGCATGCACAAGAGAAAGTTAGTGCTAGCTACAAAGATAAGAGGGTTGTGTGGGTGTAAAAGACGAATAGAGATCATATGTACTTCATTATAAACAGCGAATTCAGATATTTGAAGAATTTATCATAGTGTTTCAAACCGACGGATGTGTGAATATATATAACGGTGATGAACATGGTATACTACATTTAATATGTTTTATCTCTACTCTTATAAAAAACGGAGTTGTTGATGATGGTGTGCCTGCCATCCTGCATTATAGGCCGTCTGATTTATATCTGGCGGATAGCAAGGAAACTATGATGGTTGAAGTTGGCAACAATCATGATTGTAGATTCTTATTGAAATAGAGAAATGAATTCAAGTTTAGTTCGAATTGCAGCGGTAGTATAGACATTTGGAATGCACTAAAATGTTGGTATGAGTAGGTTACATGCATTATATAGAAAGTGAAAAAATTTAATCGGACATAACATGGATTCATACTCCCTCCTTCCATCTATATAGGGCGTAATGAGATTTTTAAGACCGCCTTTGACTATTGACAAGATTAATAGTACATGACATGCACAATGTGAAAATTATATAATTGAAAGAACCTTTCACAGACGAATTTAACGGTGTGCTTTGTGTAAGTTGCATGTCATATATCATTGCTCTAATATTTGGTCAAAGTTAGCATCGAAAAACGTATTAGGCCCTATATAGATGGAAGGAGGGAGTAGCTTTGAATAGCATTTGTATAGTAAAACGGGGCAAGACCCTCTCTTTGTGTGGTGTGAATAGTTTTATTTTTTTCGTTTTCTTTTTGGTTGAGGGAAGTGCGAATTGATTTGGTACGTACAAGTACAATATTACTACACGTTAGGCTTGTCCCTAAAATTCAACCCGCGTCTTGTTATATCCCGAAAATTCAGATATCATGCTCGCAAAACTCGCGCCTTCACAACCGCGCCTTGCTATCCCGAAATTACAACGCGCGCGAAAACTCCCTCCAGCTGCCAAATCCCGACAGGCGAAATCCCCCTTCTAACCCTGAGCCGAAAGGGCCGCTAGTTCAAATCGGTGGGGGGTACTTTTGTAACACACCCTACATTTTGGACAAGCGCGTTCCTAAGTCATGCTTCACCCCCTCCCATCGCCCCCTTTTCGCCATTCGAAATCCCAGGCCGCCATAACCTCTCCGCTCCAGCCACGAAACCCCACCCTCCTCTGTCCGCCATGTCACCGCTGCCCAGCCGGAGCCTCTTCCCCGACGACGACGTCCAGCGCAATAGCTCGATGCCCCTCGTCCACCTCCCTGAATGAGGATCCGTCATCCATCTCGTCGTCCCGCCGGTTCAGCCGCCCCATCCTCCACCTCCAAGGAACTGCTCCGACGATCGCCTCGTCTATCGCGGCTGCTCCATCCCCAGAGTGCCGCCTTAACCTACTCCACCGGAACCGCATCATCCTCACCGACTCCTCGGATGAAGCCGAGGCCTATTCGATGCCACCAAAGAGGTTGTACACTCATCGCATCGCACCTTCTCCTTAACTCGACCTCCCGGCGCCGACGGTGCTCCATCCCGCACCCCCATGGAGCGGCTACCTTGAAGCCGGCGCCGCGGGTGACATCTCCACGGCGGCTCTCCCCCAGTGCGAGGCCCCTTCGGCGGCGGCGTCCATACCAGCCGGATCTGCTGCTGCTGCTCTGGCTCTCACTTGATCGCTCGCTCGGCCAGCTGCTTCTGCTGCTCTCCCCCTCGCTCGTGCTGCTGCTCTGCTCCGATTAAGCCACACTTTAGTCGACTGAATCGACTTTTGGGTCAGTCGATTTTGAGGGGTTGGGGGGCTCGCCGGAGTTAAGGAAGAACCACCCGCAGCGGGGACGGGGGCTCGCCAGAGAGGTACCCTACTATCTATCTTAGGGTTCACGGTGGGGGTGGGGGGCTAGAGGGCTGGCCGGGGCGATGGTGGCGAGTTGTTTCGGGGCGGCGAGGCGGCGCTGGGGCCGGCGGTTCGGCCGGTGGTGGCTGGCGGCTCAGGGGGGTGCAGGTTGAAGATGAACTACAGGCCCTCCCTAAACTACATGTCTAGTGCCTCTCTGCTACCATTGCGTTTAGTTTCGATAGTAGCATTCAGATTCCACAGTAAATTTCAGTTTCGACAGTTAAGTTCAGAGTCAATAGTTTTTACATCATCTGTTGTAGTCAGGTGGTTTTTGGTGATGTTAATTTTACATCCATTTTACATCATCTATTGGAGATGCTATTAGAATCCCACTTGAGATTGACGATGTCTATCTTGTGCTACTTCAGCCTTGACGTCTTACGGCTCACCGGAGCTGCTCCAACGATAGAACGATCTGTCACAAGAGAGCAGTGCCCTGGACACCGTCTATAGATTCCTCAGATCTTCCTCCACACCTCCGACAGCCACCTCTGCCTCAACTGCTTCAGCGACCAACCCAATGATGATGAGGTCGACACGGCTACGGCAAAGAGGTTGTACACTTGTTGCATCACTTATTACTATACATTCACGTCGATCCATTAGGGCTATTTTGGTTCAACGGAAAAACATCGATCCACTGGTTGTTACCATCACTCTAAATTTCTGCATGCTCTCCTTACATAATCTCACCATAATTTTTTCGTATGCATGTCAAATATTCTACATAGTCATGGTGAACATGTAGAGAAAAAGAGAAGAGTTTTGCGCAGCAATACAATGTCACGCAGACATCACTCCATGGTGGGTTCAATGGCAAACCCTCCCCACCCCTCTCTACATTGTAATCCAGAGGAAGATATCTGTTCTGAGGCGGATTCGGACGCCGCTGACCACTCCTATTTACCCCCCAAGGTGTTTGCTCTACCTTGGCATGATGATGTTAGTCATATCATGCATATGTTGCCTTGAAGTGCCTACTTTTAACATCATATATGTCATCTGCTTAGTTTAGACATGTTCTGTAATGCCACCTGTTTAGTTTCTATATCATATATGGGAATTATGCTGTCTCATGTCTTTTAGCCAGCCATAATATACGTGAAATGTGCAATGCCATCCTGTTTAACTAGGCATCATATATTTAAATGATATCTTTCCCATCCTTTTCTTCATTACATTTCCATTTGTCGACAATGTTTGTACATTAAACTACTCTTCCTGTGAATCAGCCATTTGGGTGGGAGATGGAAAAATCTGGAATGAAAACAAGGCCTTCAGAGCAGACAGTGCTACCTGTCGAAGCAGATCTCTTGTTGGGTCCCGATAGCTCCTCAGAGATGGATTCAGAGATAGATGACCAGTCCTATTCCCCCCACTGAGGTGTATGCTCTAACTTGGCACGGTTATACTGCTCATATCATGCATACGGTGTCTTGCATTGCATAGTTTAGACATCATATACACAATATTCAACACCATGTTCTTAGTTCAGACATCATATCAGGTGCCCTTTGTTTAGCATATAAATCACATATGTGAATTAAATGATGCGATCCTGATTACTTAGAGAACATGTAGGTGAATTATGTCATGCGATCCTGTTTAGTTATTCATCATATCTCCGAATTATGTTATGCTATGTTATCCACTTTAAATAGACATCATATATGTGAAATTATGTCATGCTATCCGTTTTAGTTAAACAATATACATGTCAACTATTTCATGCCCTCTTTTTTCCACACTATCTATTGCATTTGTCTCTCATACAATGTCTGTACATTCAACTATGTTTCCTATTTATCAGCCATTTGAATTGGAGCGGGTGATGCCAGTATCTAGCGGACTAAAAACACGGTCTTCAAATAAAACAGTGCTACCTCTTGGTGGAGATAGCACCCCGGTTGTACATGCACAAGAACCAGCCCTATCACACATAACCCAAACTCTCGCAGATTGTACCCCTACTACGATGGACAGAGAACCAGCTTCGCCCAATCTAACCCCAACCCCAGCCGATAGTAACCCAGTTCCTGTTAACACGGCACCATCTCCACCACAGAGCTCCCAAACAAGAGCAGTTAGTAATGCAGCTCCAGTGCCCATAGGGCTAGTACTATCACGGCGAACCCCAACTCCACCAGTTAGTACGCCTATTCCTATGGAGGAAGCACAACCAGCTAGTCGTAGTTTAGCATCTAGCGCATTTGATGTTGTTAAATCGTATGTGCGTATCTTCCCATCTTGGAAATATTATACTGAAGATGAAGGAAAATGCCAGTTGCAGGTGTTTGTCCAGGAGTTATGTGTAAGTAATGTTATTCATGGCAATTACTTTGCTTCGTCCCATACATCCTACCTCCATGATGGTTATAATACAGCAAATTTTCCCATTTTTCTCTATAGAGAAGGACCGATTTGGAAACTCGGGATGAGGTAACCTATGCTAATACCTCTGCTATCTTCAAGAATGCTTGGTGGCAGTATCGGAATTACCTGAAGAAAATGTACTTCACCGGCAAAGAAACTCATCAAATTCCCTTATGTTCTCCTGAGACACATTTACTGGACGATGACTGGGAACGCCTTGTTCTGAACTAGTCCCGAACCAAGAATGTGGTAAGGTCTATGAGCTCATTTTCTATTTTTAAGTATTATATTCTTGCGTCTTACTGTACTCTGTTCATGTAGAACAAGTGCCTAAACCTGAAGAACAACTGTTCTAATTTAAGATTCCGTTGCTACCACAGGACATAGATATATGTTTGTTTGATGCTTTTATTATGTACTAGTACTTGGCAATAGAAGACTTGGTAGTTTAATCATGTCCACCTTACTAATGAACTGGTTCACCGAATTGAGTTTCATATACTAGTACATGCTAAACTTGTTATGTGTCTGCTTGTTTCTTCTTTTAGAATGTTGACAGAATATTGGGGAAGAGTGCCTTATTAAGCAACAGTAAAGGAAGTAATGCAGATAAGGTTCAGGATAGTGACACATCCTATCTTGGTTTAGTGTTGGAGTTACTGGCCACTACCGCTTGCACAAGCTATTCAAACTCACTGCCTGAATCAGTTTGGTTTCTTGAGTCTCAACTACAAGCTGAAAGACATCGATCAGCTGTGCTGCGACAAGAAGCGGAAGGACTGTGAAAGTCCCTGGAGCATTCAGATGCATACTTTCTGGTGCAACAGCAAGCGTTGGAGGATTTTAGCGCCAAACAGGACAAAGCTAATCAGCTTGCTAAGCTTATTGCCAGCATGGTGGATACCCAGGATAACGTTTCCTGAGCTCTTCTGAAGTTGTTTCAGTTATGCTCTTGTTTTGCTGCCGCGTTTATTTGCACTGGTGGCCAATTTTGACGGCTAGTGTATATGATATGCTCCTTTGTTCCCTATATTTGCACTGGTGGCGAACTTTGATGCCCAGTGGATGTAATATGTGTAATAGCTGTGATAGCCTAGCGCTTGTTGCTTGCTTATTTATTTCCTTGTTGTCTTGTTTATTTGTTTGCTTGTAGTCATTGCAGTTCTTTTTCCGCGGTTAACTAGTGGCTGCAATAACCTATTTTTTAAAACTAGGCCACAATAATCATGGGCTAATATTTACTGTAGTGACACTGAGCCTCCTACGGGCCGTAGAAACAGTGGGCCTTCTACGGGCCATAGAAACAGTAGGCCTTCTATGGGTCATAGAAACAATGGGCCTTCTACGGGTTGTATCATCAATGGGCCTTATACGGGCCGTTTGATTGATTGGCCAAACATGGGCGAATAACAGGCCGCATTATGGCCGTAAACGGGCTAGAGTTGGAATCGTCCGTTCATGGGCCGACCGTAACGGGCCATCGTTAATAGGCCGTATTTGATGATGTTATGAAAATGGCCCAACGTATTAACGGACCACAAACGGGCCGACTGTAACCACGGGCTAAATTTGGCCCACAAGCAGAAAATGACAGTAACGGGCCGTAAGTAAACGAATGTTGGAAATGAGCCCAAGAATAAATGGGCTCTGAGAAGGCCGAAAGATAACATGGGCTGGAAACAGCCCAACAGAATAACGGGCCGTTAATGGGTATAAAGTGATACACTGTTCATTACGGGCCAGTTTCACCACGGACCATTAATGGGTGTAAAGTGATACACTGTTCATTACGGGCCAGTTTCACCACGGGTCGTTAATAGGCCAAGAGTTACATAGGGCCTCATATGGGCCGAAAGACGTCATGGGCCATACATGGGCCAGAAGTGAAAACGAACTGGAATCATATTGGATGGCCCAGATGACGCTACTGGGCCTAATTCGGATAGGGCGTAACGGGCCTTGGGTTAGCGGGCTGTAAATGGGCTATATGCGAACAGGTCGTTAACAGGCTTTCCGTGGGCCGGCCCGCCACCTTTTGACCAAGTCAAACGGGCCGACCTTTTCATAGGAATAGGCCTCTGTTGGGCCGTGCCATGTGTCGACGTATCATAAGCGCCTTCCGTCCAATGAGTGGTTGACATCTGTCCCAACGATGAGCCGACGCGTGTTTCCTCCAGTCAATGATGATTTTACACGTGGAAAATCCCCATTGGTCGGGGCTGTTAACGGGTTATCGGATCCAAAACCCGACCCGATAGCTTAACGGCGTTCCGTTACGGTGGATGCCACGTGTCGGTCACCCTTGACGAAAGCACTTCTGTGACGTGCGATTTATCGTCATGGAAGTGGACACTTCCGTGATGATAATTTTGGTAATATCATGGAACACTTCTATGACAGCACAGGTATGACTATCTTGATTCTGTCATAAATTTGTCATGGATGTACATGCATGACAAAAAAAGTGACCTACTGTGACAAACACGTATCATCACGGAAGTGTATTTTTTTGTAGTGAGTGCATCCGTTGCATGGCAACCCCTACTCACACACATTGATATCTATCGATGGGCATCTCCATAGCCCGTTGATATGCCTAGTTGATGTGAGAATATCTCCCTCTTTCTGTCTTCTCCACAACCAACATATTCTATTCCAGCTATAGTGCTATGTCCATGGCTCACGCTCATGTATTGCGTGAAAGTTGAAAAAGTTTGAGAACATCAAAAGTATGAAACAATTGCTTGGATTGTCATCGGGGTTGTGCATGGTTTGAATATTTTCTGTGATGAAGATGGATCATAGCCAGACTATATGATTTTGTAGGGATAAGCTTTCTTTGGCCATGTTATTTTGAGAAGACATAATTGCCTTGTTAGGGGCGTTAAACGATAGCGCTTGTTGGGAGGCAACCCAATTTTATTTTTATTCCTTGCTTTTTGCTCCTGTTTAGTAATAAATAGTTTATCTAGCCTCTGTTTTGGTTGTGTTGTTTGTGTTTAATTAGTGTTTGTGCCAAGTAGAACCGTTGGGAAGACTTGGGGAAAGTCTTGTTAATCTTTCTGTAAAAAACAGAAACTTTAGCGCTCGCGAGAACTGCTGCCATTTTTATTTGGAAAGTGATATTTAGTTAATTATTTTTGCAGATGATTAATAAATAAATTTCCCACGTCCAGAAATTTATTTTAGAATTTTTGGGGTTCCATATCTTGCGCTAGCTACAGATTACTACAGCCTATTCTGTTTTTTGACAGATTCTGTTTTTCGTGGGTTGTCTGCTTATTTTGATGAATCTATGGCTAGTAAAATAGTTTATAAACCATAGAGAAGTTGGAATACAGTAGGTTTAGCACCAATATAAATAAAGAATGAGTTCATTACAGTACCTTGAAGTGGTCTTTTGTTTTCTTTCGCTAACGGAGCTCATGAGATTTTCTACTTTAAGTTTTGTGTTGTGTAGTTTTCAAGTTTTGGGTAAGGATTTGATGGATTATGGAACAAGGAGTGGCAAGAGCCTAAGCTTGGGGATGCCCATGGCACCCCCAAGATAATCTAAGGACACCAAAAAGCCAAATCTTGGGGATGCCCCGGAAGGCATCCCCTCTTTCGTCTACTTCCATCGGTAACTTTACTTGGAGCTATATTTTTATTCACCACATGATATGTGTTTTGCTTGGAGCGTCTTGTATGATTTGAGTCTTTGCTTTTTAGTTTACCACAATCATCTTTGCTGTACACACCTTTGGAGAGAGACACACATGATTCGGAAATTATTAGAATACTCTCTGTGCTTCACTTATATCTTTTGAGTTATATAGTTTTGCTCTAGTACTTCACTTATATCTTTTAGAGCACGGTGGTGAATTTGTTTTATAGAAACTATTGATCTCTCATGCTTCACCTAGATTATTTTGAGAGTCTTAAATAGCATGGTAATTTTCTTAAATAATCCTAATATGCTAGGTATTCAAGATTAGTAAAAACTTTCTTATGAGTGTTTTGAATACTAAGAGAAGTTTGATGCTTGGTGATTGTTTTGAGATATGGAGGTAGTGATATTAAAGTTATGCTAGTTGAGTACTTGTGAATTTGAGAAATACTTGTGTTGAAGTTTGCAAGTCCCATAGCATGCACGTATGGTAAATGTTATGTAACAAATTTCAAACATGAGGTGTTCTTTGATTGTCCTCCTTATGAGTGGCGGTCGGGGACGAGCGATGGTCTTTTCCTACCAATCTATCCCCCTAGGAGCATGCATGTAGTGCTTGGTTTTTGATGAATTGTAGATTTTTGCAATAAGTGTGTGAGTTCTTTATGACTAATGCTGATTCCATGGATTATACGCACTCTCACCTTTCCATCATTGCTAGCCTCTTCGGTACCGTGCATTGCCCTTTCTCACATTGAGAGTTGGTGCAAACTTCGCCGGTGCATCCAAACCCCATGATATGATACGCTCTTTCACACATAAACCTACTTATATCTTCCTCAAAACAGCCACCATACCTACCTATTATGGCATTTCCATAGCCATTCCGAGATATATTGCCATGCAACTTTCCACCATCCCGTTTATCATGACACGTTCATCATTGTCATATTGTTTAGCATGATCATGTATTTGACATAGTATTTGTGGCAAAGCCACCATTCATAATTCTTTCATACATGTCACTCTTGGTTCATTGCATATCCCGGTACACCGCCGGAGGCATTCATATAGAGTCATACCTTGTTCTATTATCGAGTTGTAATCATTGAGTTGTAAATAAATAGAAGTGTGATGATCATCATTTAATAGAGCATTGTCCCAATAAAAAAAGAAAAAAAAGAGAAAGGCCAAAAAAAGAAGAAGGCCCAAAAAAAGAAATGAAAAGGGACAATGCTACTGTCCTTTTTTTCCACACTTGTGCTTCAAAGTAGCACCATGATCTTCATGATAGAGAGTCTCTTGTTTTGTCACTTTCATATACTAGTGGGAATTTTTCATTATAGAACTTGGCTTGTATATTCCAACAATGGGCCTCCTCAAGTGCCCTAGGTCTTCGTGAGCAAGCAAGTTTGATGCACACCCACTAGTTTCTTTTGTTGAGCTTTCATACATTTATAGCTCTAGTGCATCCGTTGCATGGCAATCCCTACTCCTTGCATTAACATCAATCGATGGGCATGTCCATAGCTCATTGATTAGCCTCGTTGATGTGAGACTTTCTCCTTTTTTTGTCTTCTCCACATAACCCCCATCATTATACTCTATTCCACCCATAGTGCTATATCCATGGCTCACGCTCATGTATTGCATGAAGGTTTATAAAGTTTGAGATTACTAAAGTATGAAACAATTGCTTGGCTTGTCATCGGGGTTGTGCATGATGAGAGCAGTCTTGTGTGATGAAAATGGAGCATGACTAAACAATATGATTTTGTAGGGATGAACTTTCTTTGGCCATGTTATTTTGAGAAGACATAATTGCTTAGTTAGTATGCTTGAAGTATTATTATTTCTATGTCAATATTAAACTTTTATCTTGAATCTTTCGGATCTGAATATTCATGCCATAATTAAGAAGAATTACATTGAAATTATGCCTAGTAGCATTCCACATCAAAAATTCTATTTTTATCATTTACCTACTCGAGGACGAGCAGGAATTAAGCTTGGGGATGCTTGATACTTCTCCAACGTATCTATAATTTTTGATTGCTCCATGCAATATTATCTTCTGTTTTGGACATTATTGGGCTTTATTATTCACTTTTATATTATTTTTGGGACTAACCTATTAACCAGAGGCCCAGCCTAGAATTGCTGTTTTTTTGCCTATTTCAGAGTTTCGCAGAAAAAGAATATCAAACGGAGTCCAAACGGAATGAAACCTTTGGGAATGTGATTTTTGGAACGAACATGATCTAGGAGACTTAGACCCTACGTCAAGACCCCAATAGGGAAGCCATGAGGTAGGGGCGTGCCTACCCCCCCCCCCAGGCGTGCCCTCCACCCTCGTGGGCCCCCTGTTGCTCCACTGACATACTCCTTCCTCCTATATATACCTACGTACCCCCCAAACGATCAAAGACGGAGCCAAAACCCTAATTCCACCACCGTAACTTTCTGTATCCACGAGATCCCATATTGGGGCATGTTCTGGAGCTCCACCGGAGGGGGCATCGATCACGGAGGGCTTCTACATCAACACCATAGCCTCTCCGATGATGTGTGAGTAGTTTACCTCAGACCTTCGGGTCCATAGTTATTAGCTAGATGGCTTCTTCTCTCTTTTTGGATCTCAATACAATGTTCTCCCCCTCTCTCGTGGAGATCTGTTCGATGTAATCTTTTTTTGTGGTGTGTTTGTTGAGACTGATGAATTGTGAGCTTATGATCAAGTTTATCTATGAACAATATTTGGATCTTCTGAATTCTTTTATGTATGATTGGTTATCTTTGCAAGTATCTTTGAATTATCAGTTTGGTTTGGCCTACTAGATTGATCTTTCTTGCAATGGGAGAAGTGCTTAGCTTTGGGTTCAATCTTGCAGTGTCCTTTCCCAGTGACAGTAGGGGAAGCAAGGCACGTATTATATTGTTGCCATCGAGGATAACAAGATGGGGGTTTTATCATATTGCATGAATTTATCCCTCTACATCATGTCATCTTGCTTAAAGCGTTACTCTGTTCTTATGAACTTAATACTCTAGATGCATGCTGGATAGCGATAGATGTGTGGAGTAATAGTAGTAGATGCAGGCAGGAGTCGGTCTACTTGTCTCGGACGTGATGCCTATATACATGATCATACCTAGATATTCTCACAACTATGCTCAATTCTGTCAATTGCTCAACAGTAATTTGTTCACCCACCGTAAAATACTTATGCTCTTGAGAGAAGCCACTAGTGAAACCTATGGCCCCCGGGTCTATCTTCCATCATATTAATCTTCAAACACTTAGTTATTTTCATTGCCTTTTATTTTACTTTGCATCTTTATCATAAAAATACCAAAAATATTATCTTATCATATCTATCAGATCTCACCCTCGTAAGCGACCGTATAGGGATTCACAACATCTTATCGCGTTGGTTGCGAGGATTTATTTTTCTTGTGTAGGTGCGAGGGACTAGCGCGTAGCCTCCTACTGGATTGATACCTTGGTTCTCAAAAACTGAGGGAAATACTTATGCTACTTTGCTGCATCACCCTTTCCTCTTCAAGGGAAAACCAATGTAGTGCTCAAGAGGTAGCAGGTAACAGGAGGCAGGGACACAATGTTTACCCAGGTTCGGGCCCTCTTGATGGAGGTAATACCCTACGTCCTGCTTGATTGATATTGATGAGTATGAAGATTACAAGAGTTGATCTACCACGAGATCGTAATGGCTAAAACCCAAGAAGTCTGGCCTGTATATTGTGATTATGATTGCCTCTATGGACTAAACCCTCCAGTTTATATAGACACGGAGGGGACTAGGGTTGTACAAAGTCGGTTACAGAGAAAGGTATATTCATATCTGAACGCCAGGCTTGCCATCCACGCCAAGGAAAGTCCCATCCGGACACGGGAGAGAGTCTTCTATCTTGCATCTTCATGGCCCATTAGTCCGATCCATGTTACATAGGCCGGATGCCCGAGGACCCCTTAATCCAGGACTCCCTCAGTAGCCCCTCAACCAGGCTTCAATGACAATGTGTCCGGCGTGCCGATTGTCTTCGGCATTGCAAGGCGGGTTCCTCTCTGAATACTCTAAAACAACCTTCGAATGCAGAAAACGTGTTCGGCTCTACAAAACGAGTACCACACACACACACACGCAGAGAGTACAATATTTGAGTCCAATCCTCTAACAATTTTCGTAGCATGACATCACGTCACAACCCGGTCATTATTTCAAACCGTTTTTAGCCTCCCACTCCATGTTTCAAGATGCAGTTTTATTGGCACGTCTTGTCAAAGCAGAGATCGTGTCCCCTTATTGTGGGATTCTCATCAATACGGGTGTGGGTAATCCAATCACGCCGCATGCACGACCCTTGGGGAATAGGCGAGTTTTAAGGCGAGTGGGGAGGCGCTTGTTATTCACTACCTTTATAAAAGGGATAAGGATTCACCTCTTTCACCCACGCCTTCCTTCTCTCTGCCCATCCATTCTCGAGCTCCAGCACCCAAGCTTCCATCCATTCCACCTCAAAAAAGCACTCCAGCCATGGTTTCCTTCGTCAAGGAGAAGGACATCACCAAGCTCCGGGAGGCCGGGTACTTAGCCAAGGAAATCGCCCACCGGCTTAAAGCCAAGGGACAAATCGTCCCTACCCCGGAGCCCCATGAGAGGGTCGTGTTCATCCCCCACTTCGTCCACGGTTTGGGATTTCCTCTCCACCGATTCGTCCACGGACTCATGTTCTACTATGGGCTGGATTTCCATGATCTGGCCCCCAACTCCTTCCTCAATATCTCGGCATTTATTGTCGTGTGCGAGGCCTTCCTCCGTATCCCACCCTACTTCGGACTGTGGTTAAAGATCTTCAATGTGAAGCCAAAGGTGGTGGATGGCCAACACGCAGAGTGTAGAGGCACCATGGTGAGCAAGATGCCCAACATCATATGGCCCAAGGGTACCTTCGTGGAAACTGTCAAAGGGTGGCAACAAAAGTGGTTCTACGTCACAGAGCCTCGCGATGCCACCTGGGCCGCTGCTCCTGAATTCCAGTCCGGCACCCCGATGCGGCTCACCTCCTGGCTAGAGAAGGGCCTGGACTGGTCTTCGTCGGACGAGATGATAGCGCTTCAGACGCGCATCAGGAGCATGGTGGACAAGAACGTCAATCTTGTCAATGTGATCCAGGTGATGCTCGCTTGCCAGATCCTTCCATGCCAAAGCCGGACTTGCCATTTGTGGGAGTTCGATCCGGCCAAGCACGAAGATATCTGGAAGGTGCTCTTCAAGGCCAACGAGACATGGCCGGCGATGACCGAGGACCGCGGGCACGACCTGGCCCACCCCGCTAGTGCGGTAAGTTTTCCATATTTTAAGGTATATCCTTTACTTGCTTACTCAAGGAAGATGTCTAAGCTTCCCTATTTGTTTTTTCAGGGCTGGACAAATAAGGCGGAGCGGATTCAGTGTCCGGCTCTGCTGCCCGAAGAACCAGCTATCTCGCTTCTGATGACGTCCGAAGATGCCGAAACCCACTCCCCTCCCGCCACCGACGACGAGGAAGAGGAGGAAAGCAATTCTCCCCCTGAGTGGGGAAGGAAGAAAAGGGCAGCCTTCACGCATTTGGAGGTAGAGGCGTCCAAGAAGGGGAAGGCCTCCGCCGCGGATAGCTCCGCGTGGGACATTGACAGCAGCTCCGAGTGGCGCCCCAGGGATAAGCCCCTGGCCGAATCGTAAGTACTCAAAGACGCACACAAATATCCAGCTTCTTTACTTCATAATTTTAACATGTTAAATCATGCACTTGCATTCCGGCTCGTTCCGATCTTGAGCGATCCCCATCTTCGAGAAATTCGCTGGATCCGGAGGTAATGGACCGCGGGTCCCTTCCAGTGACCTCTTCTCCCAAGGCCATGGATGACGCCGAGGTGCTGTCCCGAAGGACCTGCCCAGGCCAGGGAGAGAGGCAGGAGGCCATCAGGGTGGCGCCAGAGGGTGAACCCTCGGCCGCCGAACACATGAGGGAGCAAATCCCCATGGAGACTGGCGATGGGGGTTGTATCCAATCCGGCCCCTAGCCGAATACAATTCCGGAGACCTATACGGCTCCAGAATCTGGCAAGCAGCCTTCTTCGAAAGAAGGAGGTGCACCAATTCCACCGGTGACATCTGTCCATCCAGAGGCACCAGATACTCTACTGGAAGCGCTGCAAAGCACTTCCATTATTGAGGAACATCGTATCCTTATGGGTACGGTGATTGAGAGGATTCAGTCCGCAAAGAGCGGACTGACCAAAGCCTGCAAAAGCCTTCTAACAGGCTTTGAGGTAAGCGACGCAATTGTATAAAAAGAATGTCATAGTATAGACAATAGCCCCTGAGACTCTGTCTGGTGTTCGAAAAGAAAAGTCAGACAGAGGATCAAGTAATTTTCGTGGGATACTAAGCAAATATGTCTTATGTGAATAAGCAGGTGTCGTTGCTGGCTGCGACCTCTCATGCTACCGAGGTCTCTGGACAAAAGCAGAGTCTAGAGCGGGCCGAGAAAGAGCTTGGCCGTGTAAAAAAGCAGCTAGAAGACAAGCAAGGTGTGCAATGACCTTTTGTAGATCCAGAAAGGATGAATGATTTGTACTGACCATAGTGCCATGATATTTGTTAGGAGCGGCGACCGAGGTGGAGACCCTCAAGAAGGCGCTGGCCGAGGCCAAGGAGAGAGCGGCAAAGGAACAAGCCGCCCGTGAAAAGCATGAGGCCAGGGTTGGTGAGGTCCAGCAGGAGCTCCAGGACACCGTGAAGAAATACGAGTCCTTGGAGCGCAACGTTGCAGATCAAGAGTCTGAACTTGCCAAGGCCCGCCAAAGCGTGCATGATGCCCGGGTTGAAGCCCAGGGTGCCCTCCAGAAAATCCAGGAGGCCAGAAAAACCGCGGTGGGTAAGGCCTTTATTATGTAGAGCAAGTATGTGAAGATCCTCTTACTAACCCAGATTTGGAGTTCTCCAGGGGCGTGCGGATCTACCGCGCAGTGTTTCTAACACTACGGAGTTCTTCCGAGCCAAAGAGGGGAGCTCGACGGAGAAGCTGTTCTGATCGCAATACCTTGCGCCAGAACATCTGGTGCCCTTTAGCGATCAGCTAAAACAGCTGGTCGAACTGCATAGGGTGGCCGAACTAGCCATGAAGGATTTAATAATCCAGCTATGGCCTGCCGAAGTCATACCCAGCAGCTACTTCGGGCTCGTGAAGCGGCTGGTCAATGCCTGCCCCCCAGCTTGACGTCATCAAGCGGTCGGTCTGCATCGAAGGTGCGCGGATGGCCTTTGCCCGTGTCAAGATACAGTGGGCGAAGATGGACGCCATCAAGCTCGCGACCGAGGGACCGCCCGATGGCAAGGAGCACCGCACGCCGGAGCGGTATTTTGATGATGTCCTCAAGGGATCCCGCATTGTAGAGGGCCAGTGTTCAAAAGACATTATCTTTGAATGAGTACCTTCATGTTATCATACCCTGTATGATGAAAACAAGACTGATATGTAATATAATTCTTGCTATTTATTTTGGAGTTTTACCTCCGTGCGATCGTTTTATTAAATCTGAGAGTTGGCCAGTCGTTGGCTTCAGCCCCCACGTAGCTAGTACAGGGGTGTTCGGGCTGAAACCTAAACACTCTTGATACAAAATTTTGGTCCTTAAAGGAGGTGTTTAGCGCAGCAAACTAGGCAATCGGACTATGTGGCTTTATCACCCTCACTTAGCCATAGGAGTTTGACAATAGAAATGTAGATGCAGCCCCTAGTATTTTTTAGTCCAGACTAGGGTGCTGTAGACACCTGATCGGGTGAAGGCCGATGCATCGCATAATGCGGAAAAAATCGCAAGAGATTTTAACCTCCAAAGAGCTGACCGGCTCACACCTCATCATGACAGTCAGTTTTCGGCTTTCTCTACTGAGGTGCTCATCCGGATAAACCAGGACACAATCACAATAGTTCTCCCTTTACTACCCTAGCCAATAGAGCGGAACGTAAGGTAGTAAGCATAGGAGCTGGGCAACCCAACTATTCACCAAAGACATGATTCGGAGCCGATGCATATAATGCTAAATTCGGGGGCCGAACTATACTGTAAAAGTGTTCGGACTTGTTGCCATAGTATGGGGTGCAATAAAGTCCCTGGCGAATTACGGCGTACCAAAGTGTACGGATGCAATCGATAAGAATAGTGAAATAAAATGAAGTAAAAAGCTAGTGCCACATGAGTTGGGCCACAACCTATGTTCATTATGATTTTGATTAATACGTCCAAGCGTGTTTGTACAAATAGTGCGAGAAGAAACAGGGTTATTTAACATGCCAAGACCAAGGGGGAGCTGTGTACGGGTCCTGGAAACAGGTAGAATGATCATCAAGAAGAACATCTAGAGATTCCCCCACACGTTTGTGCTGCTTGCCGCCTTGCTATATCCGTACTTCGAAATGACCGATGATCAGGCCGTCGAGAGGGGCCTGTAGAGAAGAGACCAAAAATGGTAAAAAGGAAAGGAAAAGTATGTGTTGGAGCCGTATGATGGACCACAATCAAGTTACGCCTCCGTCTATGCCCATGGTATTTTGAGTGTGTAGTTATGTACGCACGGTACGTATGCCGCCATTTGGTAGGGACTGAGACGGAGGCCGAATTCCTAGTCGAGCTCCTGACGAGCAGGACTGTCCTGCCGCAGAGTAGTCCGGACTCGTTTGGCAGTGTCTGGGAGCGTGGCCGCCGAATTAAGGTTCTGCTTGTTAAGGTCGCTCCGTACTTCTGCTGCCAGGGCCGCGGTGTGCTCCTCAGTATGGAGGGAGCGCTCCGTGTTTCCATTGACTGTGATGACACAACATGGTCTGAGCATCTTGAGCTTGAGATAAGCATAATGTGGCACCACATTGAATCGCGCAAATGCAGTTCGTCCGAGCAGTGCGTGATAGCCACTATGGAAGGGGACGATATCGAAGATCAAGTCCTCGCTTCGGAAGTTGTCCGGAGATCCAAAGATGACTTCCGATGTAATTGAGCCTGTGCAGCGGGCCTCTACACCTGGTATTACTCCTTTAAAGGTAGTTTTTCTGGGCTTGATTCTACACGGATCGATGCCCATTTTTCGGATTGTATCCTGATAGAGTAGGTTGAGGCTGCTGCCACCGTCCATGAGGACGCGCGTAAGGTGGAATCCATTAATTATTGGGTCGAGGACCAGTGCGGATGAACCACCATGACGGATACTGGTCGGATGGTCCCTGCGATAGAAAGTGATCGGGCAGGACGACCATGGGTTGAATTTTGGGGCGACTGGCTCTATCGCATAGACGTCCCTGAGTGCACGTTTGCGCTCCCTCTTGGGGATATGGGTAACGTATATCATGTTCACCATTTTAACCTGGGGGGGGGGACTTCTTCTGTCCCCCCGTGTTCGGCGGACGGGGCTCCTCGTTGTCATTCTCGCTTTGCGACCCCTTCTCCTTGTCTTCGACGTTTAACTTGCCGACCTGTTTGAAGACCCAACAGCTCCGGTGGGTATGATTGGCTGGTTTATCAAGGGTGTCGTGGATCTGACATGGATGATCGAGTATGCGGTCCAAGCTGGAAGAGCCCTAGTTATTCCTTTGATATGGCTTCGTCCGCTGACCGGACTTGGAGCCACCGGACCCGGCGTTAACCGTCGTGTCATCACTATTGTCACCATTGTTTCGACTCTTATGATTGCTGCGTCGGGTCTTGCCGTTTCTATTCCTGGTTTCAGAGGTGCCAGGTTCGCTTGCCTTATTATTGCTATGGGCTAGCCAACTATCTTCGCCCGCACAGAAGCGGGTCATAAGTGCCGTGAGGGCCGCCATGGACTTCGTCTTTTCTTGGCCGAGGTGTCGGGTGTCACACCCTAGCTAGTCATGCATTAGAGTGTTGCATCATGTTTATTCTTTCATCAGAAACCTGAAATGGGGATGACAGAACCCCCAGCCCCCTCTGAAACCAACTAGGGTTTACTAAAAACTTTTTCAATGAACCTGAAATGCCCTTCTAAAATGCCCATCATTTTTGTCTTGGTTCAGAACCCCTGACAAAAGTGATGCACATTTTCCTAGGTCATCCTAGGGTCTTTGATTTAAATCATAGATATTTGAATTTGGGCATTTAAAATTATATAAAATATTCAGATGCCCAAATATCTCCAAACTAAAATGTTTCATGTTGGAAATAATCCAACTATGGACCAGGAGTAGTTTGGTGATTTTAGGAGTTGCCTAAGTATTTTTAATAAATCAACAAAGTTGCAGAAGTATTAAAAAACAGGAAACAGGAAAAAATAGAAAAACTTACCTGGCGCCCAGCACCCGGCCCACCTGCCGGCCCAGCCCAGCGCCGCTCCAGCGAGCTGCTTGCCGGCCAGGCAGGCAGGCAGGTGCCCGACGGCGACCGCAGCGCGCGCCACGCACCTGCTCGCCGCCTCGCCGCTCCCCTCGCCCGGTGACGTCGTGGATCTCTCCCCCTCTCTTCCCCGAACCCCCCAGACACCCCCTCTCCTCTCCAGCTCCTCCCCCTCGCGCCC
>NC_041390.1:475575420-475585680 GCF_002162155.2 Triticum dicoccoides | reverse complement strand
CCCCCAGCCATGGCCGACGCTACCGCCGTCGTGCCTACGTCGTAGCCGCGCTCCCCGCCGCCCGTGCGTCCTCTCGTCGTGTCCAGGAGCTCCGCTGCTGTCCACTTCATCGAGCAAGCCGAGCCCCGAGCGCTCGCAACGCCCGAGTCCACCGCAACGACCTCGCCCGAACCGCCGTCGCCGGAGATCCCCTTCAACACCGTCGCCGCCCCAGCTCGTCCCCGACCCCGCCGGTGGCCTCTACGGGTGCGCTGTGAGCCTAGCTACCCCTCCTACCCTCCCTCTCTCGTTCCCGAGCCGTGTAGCGACCTCCCGGAACTCAACCGCTCCCACCACCATGGAGCTCGTCGCCGACGTGCTCCCGGTCACCCTCCGACCACTCCACGGTGTCCATCATGCTCACCGCGTCACGTAGCACCTAACTAGCTACTCCCCGCACCTCACCGACCCCCATAGCGACAAGTTCGACTTCGGCCGAACTCCGGTGGCCGCCAAAGTCGTTGCCGGCGCCAACTCCGGCCACCCCGACCCCAACGGACTCCACCAAGAGCTGCGGCTCGACCTCAGCTCCTCTCCGGTGGCCTCCGCGGCTCGTTTGGTTGCCGGAACGGCAAAAATCACTTCCGCCGCTGCGTCGGGCTCGCCGGTGGCTAAACGCCGGTGCAGCCGACCCGGGTTTGACCACGGGTGGGCCCTGGTTGACTCTCCTGAGTCAATGACAGGTGGGGCCCAGCCCTGTTAATTAAACAGGTTTAGTTTTAATTAAACTTTAACTAATCTAATCACACTGACATGCGGGACCCACTGTCAGGTTTGACCGGACCGTGTCCCGTTGACCTGCTGATGTCACACTGACGTCAGGCTGACGCAATAAATTAATTTCTGGATTTAATCTAATATAGGAAATTCCAGAATATAGTTTAAACTTCAAAAATTCATAACTTTTAATCTGTAACTCCAAATCAGACAAGTTATATATGAAAAATGATCAGAAAAATCCAATCTATCCATCTGTACTATTTTCATGCATGATTAAACAAGTTAACTTGATTTTTAATGCAGAACAAGGTAAAACACTTTAAAGGGCCATGTATGAGTTTGAAATTTGAATCTTTGGTTCAAATTGGTTCAAACCCTTCTGTTCTTAGTTGCATTAGCCCAGCACACTCATATTGCCATGTTTCATGCATGCATCATATTGTTGCACATTGTTTGGTGATGGTTGTGTATCGGTGTTCTTTGCGGCAGGTTCTGCCTCCGAGGAGTACCGTGATTACCCTAACGAAGAACCGTATCAGTGCATCGAACCATCAGGCAAGCAACCAACCATTTGATCATATTGATACAATCCCATGTTCTCGCTCCTGCTCTCTTTTACTGCATTAAGACAACGCGTTTCAAACTGCTGTGTGCTACGGTAGTTGAACCCATTTCCTCCGCATGACCTGTCATTGCCACAGTAACTAGATGAAACCCACTAGCATGTGTAGGAGTTGATTGAGCCATATGTATGTGTTGTTCCTACCTTGCTATGCCTGCTATGCTTAGAGTCGTGTCAGGTCTGGTTCATCTGGGTGATGGACTAGAGTGAAATGTTTATGTCGGTAATGAGAGTGGTGTGGTGAACACGATTTGGTAAAGGTATCGATGAAAGGCCATGTAGGAGTACATGGTGGGTTGTTTCATTGAAGCCAACCTTAAGCACTGAGATCTGTATGTGTGATTTAAGATACAGCTACTACCATGCATTGGGCCCTGAAATATGACCCTGCTCGACTTCTTATTCACCCTAGTCCTCTGTCCAGGAGTTGCAAGTAGTTTCTGGTGTTTGTAGCCTACTGGAGGCCGTGGACAGCGCTGACCATAGGGGTGGGCTGTGATGCGGTAGGTACGTGGCCGGGTAAACCGGGCACCCGTATGGTGTCACGGAACCCTGTTCACATCGTTTGGGGCTGTGAGCGAAACTCCGGCCGGATCTCCTCATGGATGGAACCCGAATAGGCGATAAAGCTGGACTAGAGACTTAGGTGTTTAGGTAGGTCGTGGTCTACACCCACGTCGGCTTTCGCTTGAAGTCTGCCGAGCACATGTCGTGTGCAGACGCTAAGTGGTGGAAACATGTATGAAGAAGTACACCCCTGCAGGGTTATCATGATCTATTCGAATAGCCGCGTCCGCGGTAAAGGACTACTTGGTTGCCTATACAGTTCATAGACAAGTAAATGGAAACTACTAAAAGCCTCAAGATAAGTGTGAGTGCCGAGGATGGCTCTTCCGTAGGAAGACGGAGGTGGATCCTCGGTAGTGTATTGAAGTGGTGAGTAGTGGACTCGTGTACGCAAAACCATTTCAAGTTGGAGTCTCGTAGGATAGCCTAGCCAAGAGTCAAAGCTGGCTTGCTGCAATAACTCCACCAACCCTTCTTGATAATGTGCATGTATGTAGGATCTGATGTAAGTCTTGCTGAGTACCTTTGTACTCATGTTGCTATAATTTACATTTTTTTTACAGAAGACGCTGCAACCCCTTCTGATGGGTTCTTCGTAGACGTTGACATCAATGAGTAGGCTAAGGCCCAGGTGGTGATCCTGAGCTTGTGAAGGACCATGTAGTATAGCTAGGCTTTCCAAGCCTCTTTTATTTTACTAGTTGTCTGTACCCAGACAAGCTACTTCCGCTGCTGGTTTGTATGACTGTATGACTTGAATGCTGGGTCGTGTGACCCGTACCTATGTGTATGTTATGTATGGCTCTCTGAGCCTTAAATAAAGTACTGGTGTCGTAGAGTCATGTTGTGATGCCATGTTGTATTTTCACATATCGAGCATATTGTGTGTATGTTATTGAAATGCTTGGTATGTGTGGGATCTGACTATCTAGTTGTTTATCTTGAGTAGCCTCTCTTACCGGGAAATGTCTCCTAGTGTTACCGCTGAGCCATGGTAGCTTGCTACTGCTCTGGAACACTTAGGCTGGCCGGCATGTGTCCTTCTTCGTTCCTGTGTCTGTCCCTTCGGGGAAATGTCACGCATTGAGTACCGGAGTCCTGTTAGCCCGCTACAGCCTGGTTTACCGGAGTCCTGCTAGCCCAGTGCTACAGCCCGGACCCACTTGCTGATGACCGACACGTTCGAAGCTGGGTCATGGATGCCTGTCCCTGTAAGTCTGTGCCACTTTGGGTTTACAACTAGTCATGTCAGCCCGGGCTCCTTATCATATGGATGCTAGTGACACTATCATATACGTGAGCCAAAAGGCGCAAACGGTCCCGGGAAAAGGTAAGGCGACACCCGTGGGGATACCGTGCGTGAGGCCGCAAAGTGATATGAGGTGTTACAAGCTAGATCGATGTGACATCGAGTCGGGGTCCTGACAGCGTTGGCATCAGAGTCGGACTGCCTGTAGGTTCTCCAAGCCAAACTGGTCGATGTTGAGTCTAGAAATTCCTTAGTTATATGTAGGGGAATTGTTTGTGGGTTAAAATGTAAGGTTCTTTTTACTCCTTATCTTATGACATTCTGATCTGAGTCAGTCTATTCTTCCACCGGGGGTTAAGGAATTATGATTTTTTCTCTCTATCAGGATCACGTGTTACTAATCAGTAGTACCTTATAGGTTTGATGGATACAAGCCTAGTACAGTTCTACTACCACATCATGTTGTTAGGATGGACTCAGAACTTTGATATGATGATGTTGAGTGTGTATGAAATCCTTTGTCAAATGTCTCAAAATCCTTCTTGAGCATTTACAGCTGTTATGCTGCCGAAATTTTGCTAGAAATTCTAATGTCTTTGCATTATGGTTGTGCTTTCAGATGGCCACTCGCGACCTTAATCAAGTGGTTCGCCTGACTCGATGCCTAGATGTACCTGGCCATACCGCCATGTTGGTCAGGGTAATGACTGAGGCAGGATACCGTTGGTATCCTGAGTACACGGTCGAAGAGCAATTCCGAGACTTTAATCAAAGCCAGTATCTCTGCATTGTCAGGATATTTCCATCTTATCCTGGATCCACCGAGCCCCTTCACTGCTCCTATGAATTCGGGGTTACTATTGAGATGGCTGTGCAGGACGCCGCCTACTCTATGATGACCATCATGCGAGTCAGGTCAGGCCTATTTCGGGACTCTGATTTCCGGTATATGCCAGGATCACTTCCGAGAGCACAAGGGTATCTCCAGGCTATCTATGCTGACCCCACTCAGGAGGATTCACGGACTCGCACCACTGCTGAGATGCTCGAGGATAAGGACCGTGAAAACCGGGCCTTGAGGCTAGAGCTTTTCAATACCCGTGCTGACCATTAGGCCACATTGACTCGGTTTGCACCGGCGGTGCAAGCTGGATATTCGGATATGCGTGATCTCTATCCTGTGAGATCTGCTTTGCCAGACGTGATGGGTTGGCGTGATGTAGGAGGCATCACCCCACCTCGCGGTCCCCGCAGGCCACCGTCTGTTGGTCCAAGACCTCATCCTAGCCCCTATGGTCCACAAGCTCCGCGAGATCGTCTGTTTCCGGATGATCATGTTGAGCTTCCAGCCTATGGAGGTGACTTCTACGAGGACTACTACGGATCGGTCTGATTTAGTGGTAGTATCACTAGTTCGTACTAGCTGTGTCGTCTATCGTCCTGCGTGACTCGTGGGATATGACCTAGTTTGTACCGCCTTCCGGAGGTGTAGAAAAATAATGTATAGGAGCTTGGGATGCCTCGGATGAGATGTAATCCTCTTTTCACCGTAATAGTACCTTGTTTGGTCTTGTACTAAACCTTGTATGGTGTGTATGACGATGGAATAAAGAAGCAGTTTCTGTATCTACCATGTCATACGGATGATCATCTTGCATTCCGAGTTACTCCTTACATTCTGTATTCTATGTCAGAATCTTATCATTCTGACTAAATCATTGTCTTGTTTACCTAGGATGGTCAACACGCGCAATAACCCTGCTCCTCAAGAGCAGGCCGAAGGCAGTGAAGTCAGGAATGCAAATCTGCCTCATCCTCCTTCCCTAGCCGAGGTTATGATGGAAGCCGAAAGAAACAGGCGGGAGACCAACCGTTTGTTGGAGCGTATTGAACAGAACACAGCACACCATCAGAGGACTAACGTGGTGTCACTCAGTGATTTCATCAAGTTACATCCACCCACGTTCCACCACTCCGTTGAGCCTCTCGACGCTGATGACTGGCTTCGCAGTATCTCTCACAAACTGCGTTCCGCTCTAGTAGCTGAGGCTGACAAGGTCACCTTTGCTGCATATCATCTTGAAGGCCCCGCCAGTCTCTGGTGGGAGAATTATGGAGCTATGCGCCCAGCGGGCCATGTCACTACTTGGGCTGAATTCAGCGAGGCTTTCCGTGAACATCACATTCCGGAGGGTCTCATGGACCGTAAACGTGAGGAATTTTGCAGTTTCACTCAGGGCCGACTCTCTGTGGACGCTTACAGCAGGGAGTTCGGTAACCTCGCACGATATGCCACTGAGGAAGTTTCTACCGATGCCAAGAAGCAAGCAAGGTTCCGTAAGGGGCTTAGTCCTGAGCTTCGCCGTGACCTCCGTCTGCATGAGTGCACATCTTTTCAGAAGCTTGTTAACAAGGCCATCAGTGCTGAAACTGGTCAGACCGATTATGATGCAACACGCAAGCATGGCCGTGACATGGGTTCCTCATCCGGTGCTGGTCCTCAGAAGCGCCGCGTGTGGGTGCCCAACACTGCCCTGCCACCCAGGTTCACACCGAGGCCATCCTTCCAGGCGCCTCGCCCCGTTCAACAGTCTGCACCAGCCAAGTCCTATGGTGGTCCAACCAACAGTGCTCCTCCACGTACCAGTTCCGTGACTTGTTTCAAGTGTGGGGAATCTGGCCACTATATGCGCGAGTGCCCCCAAACCAACCCCAACCAATCTGCTAAAGCTGTTGGCCGAGGCAAGCTGACAGGTAAAGTGTTCCACGCCAAGCCGGCCACCGCTACACGTGGCCATGTCAACTGTATCTCTGCCGAAGAAGCTCAAGAGGATCCCAACGTCGTTCTCGGTACGCTCCTTGTTAATTGCCACCCGACATCTGTTCTTTTCGATACAGGAGCATCTCATTCATTTATATCCGAGAACTATGCTCGTTTGCATAACACCGCATTCTGTGACATGCCATCCACTATGGAAATTTCTACTCCCGGTTCTAGATGGCAAACCTCCAGGGTAAGTTATGGAAATAAAATCCAAGTCGACAGACTTGTTTTCCTTGCATCTTTGATAGCTCTCAAATCTTCAGATATTAATATCATCTTGGGTATGGACTGGATGTCAGCTCATCATGCCAAAATTGATTGCTTCTCTAGGACTGTTCAACTCACCCATCCTTCGGGGAAGATAGTCAATGTCTTGACCCGATTAGCCAAGCGACAATTATATTCTCTTAACACCAGCCCTTTGCTAGACCTTGAGGACATTCCGGTAGTCCGTGACTTTCCGGATGTCTTCCCAGAGGAATTGCCAGGTGTTCCACCTGACAGGGATGTGGAGTTCGTAATAGACCTCATTCCAGGAACCGTCCCGATTGCTAGAAGACCCTATAAGATGGCACCACTAGAACTAGCCGAACTTAAGAAACAACTCGATGAGTCCTTGAAAAAGGGTTTCATCCGACCTAGTTCATCTCCGTGGGCTTGCCCCGTCCTCTTCGTCAAGAAGAAGGATGGTATGGACCGGATGGTTGTAGATTATCGACCTGTCAATTTGGTCACAATCAAGAACAAATATCCGCTCCCCAGGATCAACGACCTGTATGATCAGCTCGCTGGATCCTCAATCTTCTCCAAAATGGATTTGAGGTTGGGCTACCATCAAATCAAAATCAGAAACGGGGACATTCCTAAAACGGCCTTTGTTACTCGTTATGGCCAATACGAGTACACCGTCATGTCCTTCGGTTTAACCAACGCTCCAGCCACCTTTTCTCGGTTAATGAACTCAATCTTCATGGAGTATTTGGATAAATTCGTCGTGGTTTACCTCGATGATATACTCATCTACTCCAAGAACGAGAAAGAACATGCCGAACATCTAAGGCTAGTGTTGAAGAAACTTCGAGAGCATCGCCTTTATGCCAAATTTTCTAAATGTGAATTCTGGTTGTCAGAAGTGACCTATCTGGGTCATGTAATATCTGGTAAAGGTATTGCTGTTAACCCCGAGCGAGTTCAAGCCATCCTTAATTGGACTCCACCTGAATCGGTCAAGCAAGTTTGGAGTTTTCTGGGCTTAGCGAGCTATTGCCGTCACTTTGTCGAAAATTTCTCCAAAGTTGCTAAACCTCTAACCGAACTCCTCAAGAAAGATAAAAAGTTCGAGTGGACTCCACAATGTGAGCACAGCTTTCAGGAACTGAAAAGACGCCTGACATCTGCTCCCATATTGGTACCGCCAGATTTCTCTAAGGACTTTGTTATCTACTGCGACGCCTCGCGACAAGGACTAGGTTGCATTCTCATGCAAGATCGACATGTAATTGCTTACGCTTCACGGAAATTGCACCCACATGAGGAGAATTATCCTACTCATGATCTAGAGCTTGCAGCCGTAGTCTATGCACTTAAAACCTGGTGACATTACCTTCTTGGTAATCGTTGCGAAATATTCACTGATCACCAAAGTCTGAAGTACATCTTCACCCAACCGGATTTGAATCTCAGGCAAAGACGTTGGGTTGAGTTGATCACAGATTTCGACTTAGGAATAACTTACACCCCAGGGAAAGCCAACGTCATGGCTGATGCGCTAAGTCGTAAATCTTATTGTAACAACCTGATGTTACAACAAAGGCAACCGCTTCTCCATGAGGAATTTCGGAAGCTTAACCTTCACATTGTTCCTCAAGGATTTCTTTCCACCTTGGTGGCGAAACCTACTCTTACGGATCAAATCATCGCTGCCCAAAAGCGAGATAAGGGAATATCTAAAATCAAGGAGATCATTGCTAGCGGAGGTGCTAGTTGTTTTTCCACAAATGATCATGGTGTTGTGTACTTTGAGAACCGTTTAGTGGTTCCCAGCATCTACGGCAGTTGATCCTTAAGGAGGCTCATGAATCTCCTCTCACCATTCATCCCGGTAGTACCAAGATGTATCAGGACCTACGCCAGAGGTTCTGGTGGACTAGGATGAAGAGAGAAATTGCTCAGTACATTGCTAATTGCGACGTCTACCGTCATGTAAAAGCAGAGCATCAACGGCCTGCTGGCACCCTTCAACCCTTAGCTATTCCTGAATGGAAATGGGATAAAATTGGTATGGATTTCATTACCGGTTTTCCCAGAACCAAGAGAGGGAATAATGCTATCTTCGTCGTTGTCAATCGTCTTTCCAAAGTGGCCCATTTCTTACCTGTTCGTGAGAGTATAACCGCTAGCCAGTTGGCAGACTTATACATCTCCCGAATCGTGTCTCTCCATGGTGTTCCTTTGGAAATTAACTCGGATCGAGGAAGTCTTTTCACCTCTCGATTTTGGGAAAGTTTCCAAAATGCTATGGGAACCCGTCTCTCTTTTAGCACCGCCTTCCACCCTCAATCAAGTGGTCAAGTGGAACGCGTCAACCAGATTCTAGAAGACATGCTTCGAGCCTCTGTTATCTCATTCGGAATGGAGTGGGAGAAATGCCTTCCATTTGCCGAATTTGCTTACAACAACAGCTATCAATCTAGCTTGGGTAAAGCCCCTTTTGAAGTTCTCTATGGACGACGGTGTCGAACACCCCTTAACTGGTCAGAAACCGGGGAAAGACAATTCTTTGGCCCGGATATGATTCAGGAAGCAGAAGAGCAGGTTCGCATCGTTCGTGAAAAGTTGAAAACAGCCCAATCTCGTCAAAAGAGTCAATATGACCGAAAACATAAGGCTATGACTTTCGAGGTTGACGAGAAGGCTTACCTTCGGGTTACTCCTCTGAAGGGAACCCATCGTTTTGGTATCAAAGGCAAATTGGCTCCTCGTTACATTGGACCTTTCCGCATTCTCGCAAAACGAGGGGAAGTTGCCTACCAGTTGGAACTACCTCCGCATCTCTCCAGAGTCCACGATGTCTTCCATGTTTCTCAACTCAGGCGTTGCTTCTCGGATCCTATCCGTGGAGTGGACCACGAAACGCTTGATCTCCAAGATAATCTTACGTATCGAGAGTACCCCATTCGTATCCTCGATCAGGCCGAGCGTACCACTCGACGTCATAATATCAAGTTTCTCAAAGTTCAATGGTCGCACCATTCTGAGGATGAAGCAACTTGGGAAAGGGAGGATCGTCTTCGACTTGAGTATCCTGCCTTCTTCCCGGAGGAACCCAAATCTCGGGACGAGATTCTTTTGAGTGGGGGTCAGTTGTCACACCCTAGCTAGTCATGCATTAGAGTGTTGCATCATGTTTATTCTTTCATCAGAAACCTGAAATCGGGATGACAGAACCCCCAGCCCCCTCTGAAACCAACTAGGGTTTACTAAAAACTTTTTCAATGAACCTGAAATGCCCTTCTAAAATGCCCATCATTTTTGTCTTGGTTCAGAACCGCTGACAAAAGTGATGCACATTTTCCTAGGTCATCCTAGGGTCTTTGATTTAAATCATAGATATTTGAATTTGGGCATTTAAAATTATATAAAATATTCAGATGCCCAAATATCTCCAAACTAAAATTTTTCATGTTGGAAATAATCCAACTATGGACCAGGAGTAGTTTGGTGATTTTAGGAGTTGCCTAAGTATTTTTAATAAATCAACAAAGTTGCAGAAGTATTAAAAAAACAGAAAACAGGAAAAAATAGAAAAACTTACCTGGCGCCCAGCACCCGGCCCACCTGCCGGCCCAGCCCAGCACCGCTCCAGCGAGCTGCTTGCCGGCCAGGCAGGCAGGCAGGTGCCCGACGGCGACCGCAGCGCGCGCCACGCACCTGCTCGCCGCCTCGCCGCTCCCCTCGCCCGGTGACGTCGTGGATCGCTCCCCCTCTCTTCCCCGAACCCCCCAGACACCCCCTCTCCTCTCCAGCTCCTCCCCCTCGCGCCCCCCAGCCATGGCCGACGCTACCGCCGCCGTGCCTACGTCGTAGCCGCGCTCCCCGCCGCCCGTGCGTCCTCTCGTCGTGTCCAGGAGCTCCGCCGCTGTCCACTTCATCGAGCAAGCCGAGCCCCGAGCGCTCGCAACGCCCGAGTCCACCGCAACGACCTCGCCCGAACCGCCGTCGCCGGAGATCCCCTTCAAC
>NC_041390.1:475523572-475574862 GCF_002162155.2 Triticum dicoccoides | reverse complement strand
CCGTGCCTACGTCGTAGCCGCGCTCCCCGCCGCCCGTGCGTCCTCTCGTCGTGTCCAGGAGCTCCGCCGCTGTCCACTTCATCGAGCAAGCCGAGCCCCGAGCGCTCGCACCGCCCGAGTCTGCCGCAACGACCTCGCCCGAACCGCCGTCGCCGGAGATCCCCTTCAACACCGTCGCCTCCCCAGCTCGTCCCCGACCCCGCCGGTGGCCTCTACGGGTGCGCTGTGAGCCTAGCTACCCCTCCTACCCTCCCTCTCTCGTTCCCGAGCCGTGTAGCGACCTCCCGGAGCTCAACCGCACCCACCACCGTGGAGCTCGTCGCCGACGTGCTCCCGGTCACCCTCCGACCACTCCACGGTGTCCATCATGCTCACCGCGTCACGTAGCACCTAACTAGCTACTCCCCGCACCTCACCGACCCCCCTAGCGACAAGTTCGACTTCGGCCGAACTCCGGTGGCCGCCAAAGTCGTCGCCGGCGCCAACTCCGGCCACCCCGACCCCAACGGACTCCACCAAGAGCTGCGGCTCGACCTCAGCTCCTCTCCGGTGGCCTTCACGGCTCGTTTGGTTGCCGGAACGGCAAAAATCACTTCCGCCGCCGCGTCGGGCTCGCCGGCGGCTAAACGCCGGTGCAGCCGACCCGGGTTTGACCACGGGTGGGCCCTGGTTGACTCTCCTGAGTCAATGACAGGTGGGGCCCAGCCCTGTTAATTAAACAGGTTTAGTTTTAATTAAACTTTAACTAATCTAATCACACTGACATGCGGGACCCACTGTCAGGTTTGACCGGACCGTGTCCCGTTGACCTGCTGATGTCACACTGACGTCAGGCTGACACAATAAATTAATTTCTGGATTTAATCTAATATAGGAAATTCCAGAATATAGTTTAAACTTCAAAAATTCATAACTTTTAATCTGTAACTCCAAATCAGACAAGTTATATATGAAAAATGATCAGAAAAATCCAATCTATCCATCTGTACTATTTTCATGCATGATTAAACAAGTTAACTTGATGTTTAATGCAGAACAAGGTAAAACACTTTAAAGGGCCATGTATGAGTTTGAAATTTGAATCTTTGGTTCAAATTGGTTCAAACCCTTCTGGTCTTAGTTGCATTAGCCCAACACACTCATATTGCCATGTTTCATGCATGCATCATATTGTTGCACATTGTTTGGTGATGGTTGTGTATCAGTGTTCTTTGCGGCAGGTTCTGCCTCCGAGGAGTACCGTGATTACCCTAACGAAGAACCGTATCAGTGCATCGAACCATCAGGCAAGCAACCAACCATTTGATCATATCGATACAATCCCATGTTCTCGCTCCTGCTCTCTTTTACTGCATTAAGACAACGCGTTTCAAACTGCTGTGTGCTACGGTAGTTGAACCCATTTCCTCTGCATGACCTGTCATTGCCACAGTAACTAGATGAAACCCACTAGCATGTGTAGGAGTTGATTGAGCCATATGTATGTGTTGTTCCTACCTTGCTATGCCTGCTATGCTTAGAGTCGTGTCAGGTCTGGTTCATCTGGGTGATGGACTAGAGTGAAATGTTTATGTCGGTAATGAGAGTGGTGTGGTGAACACGATTTGGTAAAGGTATCGATGAAAGGCCATGTAGGAGTACATGGTGGGTTGTTTCATTGAAGCCAACCTTAAGCACTGAGATCTGTATGTGTGATTTAAGATACAGCTACTACCATGCATTGGACCCTGAAATATGACCCCCCCTCGACTTCTTATTCACCCTAGTCCTCTGTCCAGGAGTTGCAAGTAGTTTCTGGTGTTTGTAGCCTACTGGAGGCCGTGGACAGCGCTGACCGTAGGGGTGGGCTGTGATGCGGTAGGTACGTGGCCGGGTAAACCGGACACCTGTTTGGTGTCACGGAACCCTGTTCACATCGTTTGGGGCTGTGAGCGAAACTCCGGCCGGATCTCCTCATGGATGGAACCTGAATAGGCGATAAACCTGGACTAGAGACTTAGGTGTTTAGGTATGTCGTGGTCTACACCCACGTCGGCTTTCGCTTGAAGTCTGCCGAGCACATGTCGTGTGCAGACGCTAAGTGGTGGAAACATGTATGAAGAAGTACACCCCTGCAGGGTTATCATGATCTATTCGAATAGCCGCGTCCGCGGTAAAGGACTACTTGGTTGCCTATACAGTTCATAGACAAGTAAATGGAAATACTAAAAGCCTCAAGATAAGTGTGAGTGCCGAGGATGGCTCTTCCGTAGGAAGACGGAGGTGGATCCTCGGTAGTGTATTGAAGTGGTGAGTAGTGGACTCGTGTACGCAAAACCATTTCAAGTTGGAGTCTCGTAGGATAGCCTAGCCAAGAGTCAAAGCTGGCTTGCTGCAATAACTCCACCAACCCTTCTTGATAATGTGCATGTATGTAGGATCTGATGTAAGTCTTGCTGAGTACCTTTGTACTCATGTTGCTATAATTTACATTTTTTTTACAGAAGACGCTGCAACCCCTTCTGATGGGTTCTTCGTAGACGTTGACATCAATGAGTAGGCTAAGGCCGAGGTGGTGATTCTGAGCTTGTGAAGGACCACGTAGTATAGCTAGGCTTTCCAAGCCTCTTTTATTTTACTAGTTGTCTGTACCCAGACAAGCTACTTCCGCTGCTAGTTTGTATGACTGTATGACTTGAATGCTGGGTCGTGTGACCCGTACCTATGTGTATGTTATGTATGGCTCTCTGAGCCTTAAATAAAGTACTGGTGTCGTAGAGTCATGTTGTGATGCCATGTTTTATTTGCACATATCGAGCATATTGTGTGTATGTTATTGAAATGCTTGGTATGTGTGGGATCTGACTATCTAGTTGTTTATCTTGAGTAGCCTCTCTTACCGGGAAATGTCTCCTAGTGTTACCGCTGAGCCATGGTAGCTTGCTACTGCTCTGGAACACTTAGGCTAGCCGGCATGTGTCCTTCTTCGTTCCTGTGTCTGTCCCTTCGGGGAAATGTCACGCATTGAGTACCGGAGTCCTGTTAGCCCGCTACAGCCCGGTTTACCGGAGTCCTGCTAGCCCAATGCTACAGCCCGGACCCACTTGCTGATGACCGACACGTTCGAAGCTGGGTCATGGATGCCTGTCCCTGTAAGTCTGTGCCACTTTGGGTTTACAACCAGTCATGTCAGCCCGGGCTCCTTATCATATGGATGCTAGCGACACTATCATATACGTGAGCCAAAAGGCGCAAACGGTCCCGGGAAAAGGTAAGGCGACACCCGTGGGGATACCGTGCGTGAGGCCGCAAAGTGATATGAGGTGTTACAAGCTAGATCGATGTGACATCGAGTCGGGGTCTTGACATCGGGTGAGCCATTCGTCGCGGATGTTATGCTTAAAGGCCGCTAGGGCTTCGGCATCCGGGCAGTCGATGATCTGGTTCTTTTTAGTTAAGAACCTAGTCCAGAATTTCCTGGCTGACTCTCCGGGCTATTGAACTATATGACTTAAGTCATCGGCATCCGGAGGTCTGACATATGTGCCTTGGAAGTTGTCGCGGAAGGCGTCTTCTAGGTCTTCCCAGCTACCAATAGAGTTTTCAGGCAGGCTGTTCAGCCAGTGCCGGGCCGGTCCCTTGAGTTTTAGGGGGAGGTATTTGATGGCATGAAGATCATCACCGCGGGCCATATGAATATGGAGAAGCAAATATTCGATCCATACCGCGGGGTCTGTTGTCCCATCATATGATTCGATGTTCACGGGTTTAAACCCTTCTAGAAATCCGTGCTTCATTACTTCATCAGTGAAGCAAAGGGGGTGTGTGGCGCCTCTATATCGGGCCAGATCGTGACGTAGTTCGGATGGAGTCCGTCTGCGGTTTTCGGCCCGGACGTGATTATGCTTGTCATGTTCGGCTTGATGGCCGTCATCGCACGTCGGGGCACGCCCCCGCGATATGTAGATCGATCTGGCCGGACCTGCTTTATTCTTCAGGTTCTGCCGCAGGTCATATGTGTATCCCCGAGCTATTGTGTCTCTACCTTTATGGCGAGATAGTATGGGCCGGTGTTCGGCTTGAACTATTGTTTTGTCCCGGCCACATGGTGGTCGGTCAGCCGCATTACATGTTGCTGGTACGGGTTCGCGTGCCTCGTCGTCGAAATGAGGTAGCAGTTTACACTTTAGGTAAATTTTGGTTGGGCGCACGAGGCCGTATTCCTTGGATGCCAGGACATTAGTCCATCTATCGTTAAGTAGATCTTGATCAGCTTGAAGCTGCTGGTGTTCTTTTTCAGGCTCCTTGCAGTGGCTATTAGTCGTTGCTTAAAGCGCTCCTTCTCAAGAGATTCCTCAGGCACGATAAAGCCTTCGTCGCTGAGGCTCACCTCATCCTCGGAGGGTGGAAGGTAATACTGTCCTCCGAGTCTTCGTTTGCAGTCTGTTCATCAGGACTAACTTTCCCATCCTCCCAATCGTCTTGTTCAGAGTTTTGCTCGACGGGGTTTTCTTGGTCTTCGGCATCATCCGGAGTATTGTTATCTCTCGTACTGGTGTTGCTGTCTTTGCAGTGTCGTGATTTAGAGCGACGCCGCTGTCGTCGGCGATTTGGCTGTATCTCAGGAGGTTTATCCTTGACTAGGTCTTCTTTTCCTCGCTGTTAGCTTCTTTGGGTGTATCCACCATGTACACGTCATATGAAGAGGTGGCCGTCCAGTGTCCAGTAAATGACAGGTTTTGGGCCTCCTCCTCTCCGGCATCATCGGCCATACCATCGATGTCCTCAGAGTCGTAATCGAGCATGTTGGTTAAGTCCTCGATAGTGGCTATAAAGTGGGTGGTGGATGGGTCGTAAAATTCCCTGCTCTCACCCCCTAGTCCAGGCTGGGCATAGTTCGGACGTTGCTCCTCTGTAATGACAAGGGATCGCATTAAGTCCAAGGCCTCGCTTAAAGGCGAGGTTTGGCCCGAGAGGAGAGAGCCCGTGGAGTACGACAAGAGGGATACTCCTTGGCCGAACTCACACGATGCTGACTCCGAGGATTCGGAGCCCGTGTCCGGAGAAGGTTCCGGCTCCATGATGGCTGCCAGCGACACTACTTCCCCCGGCTCTCCCACAATGGGCTTAGTGGCCGAAGATAGTCCGGCGAGCTCAGGGAGCCTGTCTTCGGACCTGGCCATACGCTTCGGATCTAAGGCCAGAGTGGAGATTGAGGGCGTGAATCCTTGGAAGATCAAGTCTCCTCGGATATCTGCGACAAAGTCCGGATTTCCAAAACTAATCTGGTGACCTGGGGCGTAGCTGTCGATCTGCTCTAGATGGCCAAGCGAATTGGCCCGCAGTGCGAAGCCGCCAGACACAAAGATCTGGCCGGGGAGGAAAACCTCCCCCAGGGCAGCTTTGTTGTAGATGATTGATGGAGCCATCGAACCTTATGGTGACGACGCAGTGAAACTCTCAACGAAAGCACCAATGTCGGTGTCCAAACCGGCAGATCTCAGGTAGGGGGGCCTGAACTGTGCGTCTAAGGTCGATGGTAACAGGAGGCAGGGGACACAATGTTTACCCAGGTTCGGGCCCTCTTGATGGAGGTAATACCCTACGTCCTGCTTGATTTATATTGATGAGTATGAGGATTACAAGAGTTGATCTACCACGAGATTGAAATGGCTAAAAACCTAGAAGTCTAGCCTGTATGATTGTGATTATGATTGCCTCTACGGACTAAACTCTCGAGTTTATATAGACATGGGAGGGGACTAGGGTTGTACAAAGTCGGTTACAAAGAAAGGAATCTTCATATCTGAACGCCAGGCTTGCCATCCACGCCAAGGAGAGTCCCATCCGAACATGGGAGAGAGTCTTCTACCTTGCATCTTCATGGCCCATTAGTTCGGCCCATGTTACATAGGCCAGGCGCCCGAGGACCCCTTAATCAAGGACTCCCTCAACGGTGATGATGAAGTTACCCATCCAGGGCTTCGCCTAAGCACTACGACGATATGATCGAGGTGATAAATTGTGGAGGGGGCACCGCACATGGCTAAGAGATGTCTGTTGTGCCTTTGGGGTGCCCCCCCCGCCTCCGTATATAAAGGGGGAGGAGGAGGTGGCCGGCCTAAGGGGGCGCGCCATAAGGGGGAGTCCTACTTGGACTCCTAGTCCAAGTAGGATTTGGCCCCCTCCTTCCTTCCATGGAGAGGGGGGAAAGGGGAAGGGAGAGAGAGGGAGAATGTAACACCCCAGATGTAACTTTCCATACTTGTAACTCAAACTCTTGCCATTTCCGGCGATGTGATATGATATTCCCTCTGTGGTTGGGTTTTGTCTTTCGTTTTGCATTTTGTTCATGTCATGCATTTCATCTTATGTCATCATGTGTATCTCATTTGCATTCGTGTTCGTCTCATGCATCCAGTCATTTTTCCCGTTGTACGTTTAGCAATCCGACACTCCCACATGCACCCGTTGCACCCCTCAAATCTTGTTTCGTGAGCGGGAGAAAAACGTTCTCGGAATGGGCCGAGATTTGTCGAGTGGCCTCGGCATATCACCGGTAGGCCGCCTATCAAATTGCGTTTCATTTGAAGGTTGTTTGGTGCCCCAACTATTAACCGGGTAACCGCAAAAGCCCATGTCTTGTTGCAGCCCAACACCCCTCCAAAACAGCCCACCAACCCATCTAAACCCCCTCCATGCTCTCCGTCGTTGGATCACGATCGTGTGGCCGAAAATCGCACCTCATTTGGACACTCCTAGCCCCCTACCTATAAATATGTGTCTCCCCGTCCATTTTCGGGTCCAAAACCCTAGCTCCTCTCTTCCCGCGCCGCCGGACACGTCCGGGCGACGCCAGACAAAACTGCGCCACCTGTCCCTCCGCCGCCATAGCCGCCACCGGCCCGCTCAGCCCACGAGGAGCCCGCCCCGGGCCCGAACGCCCCGCCGCCTTCGCCCGAGATCCGCGCCGCCGCCTTCGTTGCCGTCTGCATCGCGCCGGCCACCGCCGCCGCCCCGCACCACGCGCCGCCCTGCCGCGTCCTTCCTCGCCGGCAGCCGCGCCACCCGCCAGCACCGCCCTGCAGATTCGGCCGACCCCAAGTCCACCACCTCCCCCATCCATTCCGGCCGCCTCGCGATGTCACCTCCGGCGAGTTCATCTGGCCATCCTAGAAAACCATGCAACCCTAGATCTGAAAGGTTGACCCCCCCTCTTTTTCTCCAAGTCCCGAAATCCCTAACATTTTGTTGCCTTGTTCATCATGTCATATCGCCATGTCCGTAACTCCGTTTTGCATGCATGATATATCAACATGTTCATCTCGTTATGCTCTTCATGTTAGTGTCATTTGCTTGCATGTTACTATCGATATTGATGCTCTAATCTCCGTTGCAAAAGTGCTATATGATGTTGTCTGCTAGAATTTAACAGAACTTGATGGTTTTTCATTTTTGTTGCATTTTGTGTGTGCATCCTATGAGCTTGATGTCTACATGTTTTATGAGATCCATCATGCCATATTTACAGTGGTGCAAGCCTTGTATTTTTATGAGCTATGTGGTGACTAGCACAAGCATGCAAAGTAGGCTATGTGATGTTGCTGATTTCAGACACTTAGGGGAGTTAGCCGTCTTTTCCTATTACATTTTGATGCCATGTAAACTTGTTGCTACCATGAGATCCATGCACATTTTAAGATAGTTAATTAAGAGTGTTTTGAATATGTGGTATTGCTCTATCCATTCATGCCTCTTGTTGTAATTATGGAGCACTATAGGATGTCATTTCCTTGCTCTACTTTTGCTAAATATTGTTCCTGGCAGATTGTTAACATGAGATTTAGTTTTGCCATGTGTTTTGCTAGTGATACATGTACCATATGAACTTTCTCTTGACATGCTTAGTTTCATGAGTATGTCTACTTACTGGTGAGTACCTTGTGATGCCATGAAATGCTTTCTAGTGAGTGGTTTGAGCTTGCAAAGTTGCTATCATGAATCTGTTTCTACCATGTCTTGTTTTTCTTCTAAGTCTAAAACTGATCATATAACTTGACATGTTTGCATGGGTGCCACATTATTTTCCGTGCCTTTTTGGTTAAAGTTCCTTAAGGTAGATTTGTTCTATGTCTTTAGTACTAGCATGCCATGTCTTTGTTTGCCATGATATTTTCCTGCAGCATGTTGTTTGCTAGCTCTAAACATTGCTATATGTTGCTGTTTTGACATGTTTAGTATTTTCTCTAAGTCTGTGAATCTGTTATCATTTGCATTTTTTCCATGCTATTTTGAGCTTGTTCTAGAGAGTTCTAGCAGGAGCTCAGTGTTCATGATTTGTAGAGCTTCACCTGTATTGTCATGCCATGTGCTTTGTTGCTATGTTGGAGTGTTGTAGCATAGTTTCTTATTACATTCTAAGTGTTATGATGTTGTTAATCGCAGATTTGCGTCATTCTTGTTTTTCTTGTCATTTGCAAACCGTGCATCCGTTTCTGGTGATCCTTATATCGATTTTAACCGAAATCACCCCATCTTTCCAGCGGCACACTTGGTATGCCAAGTTGATGCCTTGATCATCCTTTTCCTTCTGGAGTACACATATGCATTGCACATCATACCTTGCATCCCATGTCATGTCTTGCATCATGTAGCTTTTGTGCATTGCACCGTGATTGATTGTTGTTCCGTTGCTTGTGTTCTTGCTTTGGCTAGAGCCGGGAGACGAGTTCGTGGACGAGGAACCTGTTGAGTATGCTAACGAGGAGCAAGCTTTCGACAACTCTGAGAACTTTGCAGGCAAGATGACCATTACCCTCGATATCACTTCTATCTTTGCTTGGTAGTTGTTCGTTCTATCGCTATGTTGCGCTACCTACCACTTGTTAATCATGCCTCCCATCTTGCCATGTCAAGCCTCTAACCCACCTTCCTAGCAAACCATTGTTTGGCTAAGTTACCGCTTTTGCTCAACCCCTCTTATAGTGTTGCTAGTTGCAGGTACCTTGCAGGTTGTTCCATGTTGGAACATGGATATGTTGGGATATCACAATATCTCTTATTTTAATTAATGCATCTATATACTTGGCAAAGGGTGGAAGGCTTGGTGTTTTGTTCCACTCTTGCCGCCCTAGTTTCCGTCATACCGGTGTTATGTTCCTTGATTTTGTGTTCCTTGTGCGGTTGGGGTTATGGGACCCCCTTGACAGTCCGCTTTGGAATAAAACTCCTCCAGCAAGGCCCAACCTTGGTTTTAACATTTCCCTAACCACCACCTATACTTTTCCCTTGGGAGTTGCAAACCCAAGGGTCATCTTTATTTAACCCCCCCCCCCTCGGCCAGTGCTCCTCTGAGTGTTGGTCCGAAATGGGCAGCCTGCGGAGCCACCTCGGGTAAACTTGAGGGTTGGTTTTACTCGTAGCTTGTCCCATCCGGTGTGCCGTGAGAACGAGATATGTGTAGCTCCTATCGGGATTTTTCGATGCATCGGGCGGTCTTGCTGGTCTTGTTTTACCATTGTTGAAATGTCTTGTAACCGGGATTCCGAGACTGATCGGGTCTTTTCGGAGAAGGAATATCCTTCGTTGATCGTGAGAGCTTGTGATGGGCTAAGTTGGGACACTCCTGCAGGGTATAAACTTTTGAGAGCCGTGCCCATGGTTATGTGGCAGATGGGAATTTGTTAATATCCGGTTGTAGAGAACTTGACACTTTACTTATTTAAAATGCATCAACCGCGTGTGTAGCCGTGATGGTCTCTTTTCGGCGGAGTCCGGGAAGTCAACACGGTTTGGGTTATGTATGAACGTAAGTAGTTTCAGGATCATTTCTTGATCACTGCTAGCTTAACGACTGTTGCATAGCTTCTCATCTTACTCTTGTATTCATTGGTTAGCAACCATATTTGCTTAGCACTTGATGCAAATCCACCTCATTACCACACCCTACCCATAAACTTAAATAGTCTTGATCTCACGGGTTTTGAGATTGCTGAGTCCTCGTGACTCACAGGTACTACCAAAACAGTTGCAGGTGCCGATGATACCAGTGCAGGTGATGCTACCGAACTCAAGTGGGAGTTCGACGAGGAGCTTGGTCGTTACTACGTGTCTTTTCCTGATGATCAGTAGTGTTGCCCAGTTGGGACGATCGGGGATCTAGCAGTTGGGTTTATCTTCTTTTCAATTGGTTGTCCGTAGTCGGACTATGAGTGTACTCTGATGATGTATGAAATTATTTGAATATTGTGTGATGTGGCGAGTGTAAGCCAACTCAATTTATTCCTTTCTTGTTCATTACATGGGATTTTGTGAAGATGACCCTTCTTGCGACAAAACCACAATGCGGCTATGCCTCTAAGTCATGCCTCGACACGTGGGAGATATAGCCGCATCGTGAGCGTTACCGAGAAGGAAAGAGGGGGGTCGGCCCTCTCCCGTAGTCCAACTCGGTTTGGGAAGGGGGCCCCCCTCTCACGTGGCCTTTCTCCTGTCCTCCTATAAGGCCCAATAGGCCCAGTACTTCTCCACAGGGGTTCCGGTAACCTCCCGGTACTCCTGAAAAATGCCCGAACCACTTGGAACCATTCCGATGTTCAAATGCAACCTTCCAATATAAGAATCTTTACCTCTCGACCATTTCGATACTCCTCGTCATGTCTCCGATCTCACTCGGGAGTCCGAACAAACTTCGGCCATCAAATCACAAAACTCATAATACCAATCATCATCGAGCGTTAAGCATGCGGACCCTATGGGTTCGAGAACTATGTAGACATGACCGAGACACATCTCCGATCAATAACCAATAGCGGAACCTAGATGCTCATATTGTCTCCTACATATTCTACGAAGATCTTTATCGGTTAAACCGCATAACAACATACGTCATTCCCTTTGTCATCGGTATGTTACTTGCCCGAGATTCAGTCGTTGGTATCATCATACCTAGTTCAATCTCGTTACTGGCAAGTCTCTTTACTCGTTCTATAATGCATCATCCCATAACTAACTCATTAGTCACATTGCTTGCAAGGCTCATAGTGATGTGCATTACCGAGGGGGCCCAGAGATACCTCTCCGATACACGGAGTGACAAATCCTAATCTCGATCTATGCCAACTAAACAAACACCATCAGAGACACCTATAGAGCATCTTTATAATCACCCAGTTACGTTGTGACGTTTGATAGCACACAAGGTGTTCCTCTGGTATTCGGGAGTTGCATAATCTCATAGTCAGAGGAATATGTATAAGTCATGAAGAAAGCAATAGCAATAAAACTTAACGATCATTATGCTAAGCTAACGGATGGGTATTGTCCATCACATCATTCTCTAATGATGTGATCCCGTTTATCAAATAACAACACATGTCTATGGTTAGGAAACTTAACCATCTTTTATTAACAAGCTAGTCAAGTAGAGGCATACTAGGGACACTCTATTTTGTCTATGTATCCACATATGTATCAAGTTTCCGGTTAATACAATTCTAGCATAAATAATAAACATTTATCATGATATAAGGAAATATAAATAACAACTTTATTATTGCCATTAGGGCATATTTCCTTCAGCAGGGACCCCAAAGACGCATTTCTCCGGGTTGAGCCGTATGTCGTAAGCCCGCAGGTTGTCGAAGGTTTGGCGTAGGTCGTCTATCAGTTGTTCTATGTGCTTGGTTTTTACAACCACGTCATCCATGTATGCTTCGACCGTTCTACCAATTTGGTTTTTGAGGCATGTTTGAATCATGCGCTGGTATGTGGCTCCTGCATTTTTAACCCGGACGACATGGTGTTGAAGTAGAAATGCCTGTAAGGGGTGATGAATGCGGTTGCTACCTGGTCGGACTCCTTCATCTTAATCTGATGGTATCCGGAGTATGCATCAAGGAAGCATAACGATTCGTGTCCGGTGGTGGTGTCGATGATCTGGTCTATCCTTGGCAGGGGGAATGGATCCTTATGGCAAGCCTTGTTAAGGTCCTTAAAGTCGGCACAAAGCCGCCAGGATTTATCCTTCTTGGGTACCATAACCAGACTTGCTAACCACTCAGGGTGCTTGATCTCACGGATGAATCCAGCCTCTAGCAGTTTTGCAAGCTCTTCGCCCATGGCATGTCATTTGGGTTCGGAAAATCGGCACAGGGTTTGTTTCACTAGATTGAAGCCTTTTAAATTGTTGACGTTGTCCTCTGCTAGCCTACGTGGGATTCCTGGCATATCTAAGGGGTGCTAGGCGAATATGTCCCAGTTTTCACGCAGGAATGCCCTTAGCGTCTTGTCAACTGCGGGGTCCACTTGTGCTCCTATGGATGTGTTTTATTGGGATCTGTTGGGTGCACTTGGAATTTTACTATTTCATCTGTTGGCTTGAATGATGTGGGTTTTTGTCTTTTACTAAGAACGACATCATCCCTGTCGACCGTGGTACGTAGCACTATCAACCCTTCGGCTACGAGGGCTTCGGATAGTGGGTCTAGGGCGAGCGATGTCATCTTGTTTTCGGCTCGCAAGGCTTTGCTCGGGTCGCTTTTAAGTGAGATTACCCCGTTGGGCCCTGGCATCTTGAGTTTCATATACCCGTAATGTGGTATGGCCTGAAATCTTGAGAATGCCTCACGTCCTAGAAGGGCGTGGTATCCACTATGGAAGGGCACAATGTGAAATAGCAAAGGTTCAGATCTGTAGTTATCGGATGTGCCAAACACAACGTCCAGGGTTAAGCGTCCCGAGCAGTGTGCCTCCCTACCGGGTATTATGCCTCGGAATGTGGTATGACTGCGTTCGATGCGAGACCTGTTGAACTGCATCTTGTCGAGAGTATCCTCATAAATGAAGTTGAGGCCACTGCTTGCGTCCATCAACACTTTAGTCAGCCGGAAACCGTCGACAATGGGGTCAAGGACCAGTGCGGCTGGTGCGTGGTTGTTACGGGAGCTTGGCTCGTCCTTCTTGTTGAAGGTGATAGGCGTGGCTACCCATGGCTGTGCGACCTTCACTTGATATATCTGGCTGAGCTCTCCAAGAGCCTTTTTCCTTTTATTGTTCAAGGCGAATGTCTCGTATACCATAAGGACATTGTGGTCTTGTGGTGAAGCCGAGGATTGCTTATCTGGGGGTGTAAGGCCCAAGATTGGTTCGCCATATTTGGCCACTTGTCTTACCACCCAACAGGCTCGAAGTCTGTGGGTTGGGTTTGCGTCTAGCAAGACCGGGTGAATTGGGCATGGTTTATCCAGCAACTCGTCTAGCACTGATCTGGGCCTGGTTTTCTTTTCGTTAGGCTCACGCTCCGGCGATCGACTTGTGTAAGCTCGTTTAAAGCGAGACTTTCCATGATGCACGGCAGGCGGTGGCCCCATGTTCATCTCTTGTGCCCTCCACGTGTCCTCCATGGCGCAATACTTGCGCATCATGTCTGATAGTTTGGTGAAGCTTTGAATTTGGTGACGAGCGAGGGCATTTAAGAGGCCTCCGTCCTTGCAGTTGAACTGGAAGGCTTTAATTATCTCTTTGTCACAGCAAGGTGCCATCCTGTTCTTCACCAAGAAGAATCTAGCCCAGTAATAATGGTCTGTCTCGTTTGGCACCTGTTTGACATACATGAGATCCCATATGTCTGGGTTTCCCGAATCCGGGGAGTATTCTGTGTGGTGGGTGGGTGGGAAAAATTCCAGGATTCCCTCATGCAGCGGACCCGGACTATCTTTAATGGGTAGCCGAATCATGTCCGGTTCTAATCGCACAGGGCTCAGATCCGGACTAGTGTGTGGCAGGAGAGGCTCAAGACCGAGTCTTGTGTTGGGTATCAAGTCTGGACGTACATCTGGGCTGTTGTTTGACTCTGAGCTGGAGATTCGAGTGTACACCGTTCTTAGCTTGCAAGGTTGTAGCCCCTTCTGGGCCTCTTCGACCGTCGCGACGAGGTGCATGACCAAAGTGTTGGGGAACACAGTAATTTCAAAAAAATCCTAGCACATGCAAGATCATGGTGGTGCATAGCAACGAGAGGGGAGAGTGTTGTCTACGTACCCTCATAGACCATAAGCGGAAGCGTCATGACAATGCGGTTGATGTAGTCGTACGTCTTCACGATCGACCGATCCTAGTACCGAAAGTATGGCACCTCCACGATCTGCACATGTTCAGCTCGGTGACGTCCCACAAACTCACAATCCAGCAGAGTGTCGAGGGAGAGCTTCGTCAGCACGACGGCGTGATGATGGTGATGATGCTACCGGAACAGGGCTTCGCCTAAGCACCGCTATGATATGACCGAGGTGCATTATGGTGGAGGGGGGCACCGTACACGGCTAAGAGATCAATGATCAACTTGTGTGTCTATGGGGTGCCCCCTCCCCGTATATAAAGGAGTGGAAGAGGGGGAGTGAAGCGACCCGACCTCAGACGGTCAAGTCTCTGTGTTTTAGTGTCATCCCTGGATCGGTAATGTTGACACACGCAGTACTCGAAGGATTTATAACAGAGTAGCAATCACACACTTATTACATCAAATGTCTCAAAAGAGAACTTATTACAATAAATATGGCTTAAGGCCATCTAAATACGATAACAGCGGAAGACTTGGGAGATAAAGTGAGTCCATCAACTCCAACGACATAGCTGAGTGCATGACAACCGACCTATGGCACCTTACTCGTCATCTGAAAAGTATGCAACATAATATGTTGCAGCCCGAAAACGGGTCAGCACATGGAATATGCTGGCAATGTAACACAGTAGAGCAATGGACAAATAAACGCTATCACTACATGCATATATGGCTGGTGGAGGCTCTATGGTTACAAAGTTTTTGCGAAAAGCCAGTTTTTCCCTACAACAAAGGAATATATTTTATTTAACTATCATGGTAGTTGAAACAACATTGAGAATGGTACCCCCATCTGAATCCCAATTAAAAGTAATTTATCAACCCAACAAATTAATTTTAGAATTGATGAGATCCATAGGATAATCCAAGAACCAGATACTCAAGATGTTCATAACCGGGGACACGACTAACCATGATTAGTTTGTACACTCTGCAGAGGTTTGCACACTTTTTCTCACAAGACTCGATCTCCTCCGTTGGATTTCTCGCACTACATGGTGTTTGAGAAACGGATGACCGAGACATAGTTTTTCAGAAGCATTAACTCTAACCCCGGGTAGACCGTACCAACCTACATCCCCTACATCTGCTAGTCTACCACTGGAAGAGGTCATGCAACTTACTCCACTATCCTAGAGACCAAAATAGCTTGTGGCTGCACACGGAAGTTTCTAGCATGAATAATCTTACGATCCCTTTGAGCCTCGGTGGCGGACCATAGGAGGATCACATGGTATAACCCCGGGATCTCCTAGGACAACACTGGCATAACCCTAGGTGCCCACAAGCAATCCACCCAGATGTGTATTAAAGTTGCCACCTTAAGTTGAACCATTAATTAACAATCTCACATCTGTCATGGATACTCTCAAACCCAATCCACGTCTACGAGCATAGCATGGTAATATAAGCATAACGTAGAAGTAACTCCGGGTTTGATAATAAACAAGTAATAGGTTCTACCTCATCATCTACTTCCCAGACCCACATATTAAGAGATCCTACTCATGCAATGTGTGAGGGTTGAAACTAATGCATAAAAACTGGGTATGAAAAAGTATGATCAATGTGTTACTTTCCTTGCTGACGATCCACAAAACCTAAAGACTCGTAGTAGCATGCTTCGCACTCCGGGTGTTCTATTGCAAACAAACAATAGCATACATAAGTAATCAAGCAAAGATGCATGGGGAAAACTTTGAATAAAAGATCTAACCAGAAAGTTCAACTGAAGAACTCCAGTTTGCAAAAAGAATCAAATCAAACGGAGCAACGAAACTCAAACTACGAAAGAAACAAGATCCGATTACTAATCTGGACTAAAGTCAAATTTTACAGTACCAAAATCTTGTTCAAGTTGTTTAAACAAAAAGAGGGCTTCAAGATGAATATCTAGGCGCCTGTTTCACCTGATTTGGATAAACGAGCGAAAAGATAAACTAAAACGAAGATTAGGGCAGAAATCGCGATCGAAAATAATCGCGGAAAAACCGTGGAAAATAAAACGAGACGAACAGGCTAACGAACGAATGTTCGCTGTCTGCGGCTAACAGATGAACGGCGCTTGTTAAAACGAACGTACGAACAAACGTCCGCTATTTAACTAAACCGAAGAAAACCAAACAAAAACCAATCTAAAAAAACCGAACTAGGGTTTCTAAAAAAAACGAATGGTTTTCTCGCGAAAACCGGCGGCGGCCGCGGTTACCTCCGGCGAGATCGGGTCCGGTGGCTCCGGCGGCTAGCGGCGGCGGCGGGACGGGGCGGTGGCTAGCGGCGGCGGCGGCGCAGGCGGGCGGCGCGGGCGGCTTGGATTTCGGGCGCGGGGCTGGGGTTTGGTGGGATCGGGCATCCCAGCTTATAAGGCCGGCTGGGCCAGGAGTCATAGTCGGACACGGCCCGGTTAGGTCGGTTCACTTTTTTAAAAAATAAATCCTGACGCGGAAAAACAAATAAAAGAAATACAAAACAGAGTCCAAAAAACCTGAAATAAATTTTCACGGTCCCCTAATAATATTGCGGACAAAGTGAACATTTATTTGGGCCTCTAATGCAATTTTGGAAAACACATATTTTTCCTAATTCAAATAAAATTGCAATAAGATCCAAATAAAATAACTTATTTGATTTTAATATTTTGCCTCTAATATTTCCTTTATTTTGGAGAAGTCATATTATCTCCTCTCATATATTTTAATTAGAAATGTTTTTAGAGAGGAAAAATAATCAAAACCAAATGATCCTGTTTTCAAAATTTGAGAAAACTCAAATATGAAAATAACGAAATTCCTAACTCTCTCCGTGGGTCCTTGAGTTGCTTAGAATTTCTGGGATTAGCGAAATGAAAATGCAATAAAAATATGATATGCATGAATGACCTATGTATAACATTCCAAATTGAAAATTTGAGATGTTACAGGGAGGGTCGACCCTCTACTATGGCGCGCCCTGGGGAGTCCTACTCCCACCGGGAGTAGGATTCCCCCCTTCCATGTAGTAGGAGTAGGAGAGAAGGAAAGGGAAGAGAGAAGAGAAGGAAGGAGGGGGCGCCGCCCCTCCCCTTAGTCCAATTCGGACTAGGCCTTGGGTGGGGGGGGGGCTGCCCTAGGCAGCCCCTCCCTCTCTCCCATAAAGCCCATTAGGGCCCATATACTCCCTCGGGGGTTCCGGTAACCCCCAGTACTCCGGCATATGTCCGAACTCATTCAGAACCTTTCCGATGTCCAAACATAGGCTTCCAATATATCGATCTTTATGTCTCGACCATTTCAAGACTCCTCGTCATGTCCGCGATCACATTCGGGACTCCGAACAACCTATGGTACATCAAAACATATAAACTCATAATATAACTGTCATCGAAACGTTAAGCGTGGGGACCCTACGGGTTCAAGAACTATGTAGACATGACCGAGACACGTCTCCGGTCAATAACCAATAGCGGAACCTGGATGCTCATATTGGCTCCCACATATTCTATGAAGATCTTTATCGGTCAAACCACATAACAACATACGTTGTTCCCTTTGTCATCGTTATGTTACTTGCCTAAGATTTGATCGTCGGTATCTCAATACCTAGTTCAATCTCGTTACGGGAAAGTCTCTTTACTCGTTCCGTAATGCATCATCCCGCAACTAACTCATTAATCACATTGCTTGCAAGGATTATATTGATGTGCATTGCCGAGAGGGCCTAGAGATACCTCTCCGACAATCAGAGTGACAAATCCTAATCTCGATCTATGCCAACTCAACAAACACCATCGGACACACCTGTAGAGCACCTTTATAATCACCCAGTTACGTTGTGACGTTTGGTAGCACACAAAGTGTTCCTCTGGTATTCGGGAGTTGCATGATCTCATAGTCATAGTAACATGTATAAGTTATGGAGAAAGCAATAGCAACAAAATAAACGATCATCGTGCTAAGCTAACGGATGGGTCAAGTCAATCACATCATTATCTAATGATGTGATCCCGTTAATCAAATGGCAACTCATGTCTATGGTTAGGAAACATAACCATCATTGATTCAATGAGCTAGTTAAGTAGAGGCATACTAGTGACATTCTGTTTGTCTATGTATTCACACATGTACTAAGTTTCCGGTTAATACAATTCTAGCATGAATAATAAACATTTATCATGATATGTGGAAATATAAATAACAACTTTATTATTGCCTCTAGGGCATATTTCCTTCACGGAGAGGTGTTGATTTCTCGGTCATCGGGTTTAAGCCCGATCCGATCGTAGGTTGTGGGCCTGATAACAAAGATTCCCATTTCATAGAACAGACTTGCCACGTGGTCTGCCGGCTGGGCACATGGGGGCGCCAGACGCTCCAGCGACTCGATGGGAGATCTCATAGGTGGTCTGTCGGAGTTGGGCTTCAGGGCCAGACTCTGAGATATACCGGATTTTTGTGAGACTGCTGGTCCTGGGGTGGATGCCCCTAAACTAGAACCCTTCGACGGGGGTGAAGCCTTCGATCTGGTCAAGGCGACTAGTGGGATCGGCGCGCACTAGTTGAAGGAAATATGCCCTAGAGGCAATAATAAAGTTATTATTTATTTCCTTATATCATGATAAATGTTTATTATTCATGCTAGAATTGTATTAACCAGAAACATGATGTCTGTGTGAATACATAGACAAACAGAGTGTCACTAGTATGCCTCTACTTGACTAGCTCATTGATCGAAGATGGTTATGTTTCCTAACCATAGACAAAGAGTTGTCATTTGATTAATGAGATCATATCATTAGGAGAATGATGTGATTGACTTGACCCATTCCGTTAGCTTAGCACTTGATCATTTAGTATGTTGCTATTGCTTTCTCAATGACTTATACATGTTCCAATGACTATGAGATTATGCAACTCCCGTTTACCGGAGGGACACTTTGTGTGCTACCAAACGTCACAATGTAACTGGGTGATTATAAAGGTGCTCTACAGGTGTCTCCGAAGGTACTTGTTGGGTTGGCGTATTTCAAGATTAGGATTTGTCACTCCGATTGTCGGAGAGGTATCTCTGGGCCCTCTCAGTAATGCACATCACTTAAGACTTGCAAGCATTGCAACTAATGAGTTAGTTGCGGGATGATGTATTACGGAACGAGTAAAGAGACTTGCCGGTAACGAGATTGAACTAGGTATTGAGATACTGACGATCGAATCTCGGGCAAGTAACATACCGATGACAAAGGGAACAACGTATGTTGTTATGCGGTCTGACCAATAAAGACCTTCGTAGAATATGTGGGAGCCAATATGAGCATCCAGGTTCCGCTATTGGTTATTGACCGGGGTGTCTCGGTCATGACTACATAGTTCTCAAACCCGTAGGGTTCGCACGCTTAACATTTCGATGATAGTTATATTATGAGTTTATATGTTTTGATGTACCGTAGGTTGTTCAGAGTCTCGGATGTGATCACGGACATGACGAGGAGTCTCGAAATGGTCGAGACATGAAGATTGATATATTGGAAGCCTATGTTTGGATATCAGAAGTGTTCCGGGTGAAATCGGGATTTTACCGGAGTACCGGGAGGTTACCGGAACCCCCCGGGAGCTTAATGGGCCATAGTGGGCCGTGTGGAGAAGAGGAGAGGCGGCCAGGGCAGGGCCGCACGCCCCTCCCCCTAGTCCGAATAGGACAAGGAGAGGGGGGCGCCCCCCCTTTCCTTCCTCTCTCCCTCCTCTTTTCCCCTCCTCTCCTAGTCCAACAAGGAAAAGGGAGGGAGTCCTACTCCCGGTAGGAGTAGGACTCCTCCAGGCGCGCCCCCTCTAGGCCGGCCGCACCTCCCCCTTGCTCCTTTATATACGGGGGCAGGGGCACCCTAGATACACACAATTGATCGGTTGATCTTTTAGCCGTGTGCGGTGCCCCCTCCACCATAGTCCACCTCGATAATACTGTAGCGGTGCTTAGGTGAAGCCCTGCATCGGTAGAACATCATCATCATCACCACGCCGTCGTGCTGACGAAACTCTCCCTCAACACTCGGCTGGATCGGAGTACGAGGGACGTCATCGGGCTGAACGTGTGCTGAACTCGGAGGTGCCGTGCGTTCGGTACTTGATCGGTCGGATCGTGAAGACGCATGACTACATCAACCGCGTTGTGCTAACGCTTCCGCTTTCGGTCTACGAGGGTACGTGGACAACACTCTCCCCTCTCGTTGCTATGCATCACCATGATCTTGCGTGTGCGTAGGAATTTTTTTGAAATTACCACGTTCCCCAACACTAGTATGCCACCGAAGACGAGGAGATGACCAAGGGCGGGGAAACCCTTGGCGCGGGGGTGGTCTCCAATGACCGGTTGAGCCATCGATTCCTCTGGCGATCCCACAGCGGAACTCTCAATGAAAGCACCAATGTCGATGTCAAAACCGGCAGACCTCGGGGTAGGGGGGTCCCGTGCTGAGGATGTAGGATCAATGGGGAACAAGGGATGACGAACACAGTGTTTACCCAGGTTCGGGCCCTCTCGAAGAGGTAATACCCTACGTCCTGCTTGATTATATTGGATGTATGATGTGGTTTACAGAGTAGATCTACCTCGAGATCAGCACGAGCTAAACCCTAAGGCGATGAGGTGATGAATGTAGCTCTGCTCCTAAAGACTACAACCCTCGGTTTATATAGACATCGGTAGGGTTAGGGTTACCGAAGATAGATTACAATTAGGGATTAAAGAGATCCCGCACCTTCCTGACTTGGAGGGCACACCACGGCTTCATAGATCTCCTGTCACTATATGGCTCCACCAGTCCGGTCCATGTACAAGGGGTCGTCGCCCCGAGGACCCCTTAGTCCATGACTCTCTCAATATGCATCATGACTCCCTATCCCCAACGGTTTCTGGGTCATGCGGGAAGGCCCTCCCTATCACCCACAGTCACCTGGTGACGGTTTAAAATGTCGTCGCAAAAAGGGGTTGGAAGCCGTTTGTATAGAAGCTCGCTGTACCAGTGATGGCTAGTGTAGTTTTTCTTCCGTTGTATCCTATTTAGTTATTGTTTAACTGCTCGTCTTCGAAGACATTGCCTGTCTTCAAGACTGTCATAAGAAAAGTCTATTCACCCCCTCTAGTCGATAACTAGCACTTTCAACTACCTTTTGCATCTCCGAGGCCCAAAAACACCTGTCCAACATATGATGTAGATGAAAAAATATTACATCTCGCCTCTCGGAGATGTAAGATACAACACCTTCGCGGTGCAAATTTGCATCTCCGCTGACTGGAGATGCAAAAAGGACAGCCGCGTGCCAACCATCCAACTGCTCACCCAACTCGGACGTTGGCCGAATTTGCACAAAATTGCCGCCGCAGCCGCCCGCAGCTGTCTATTCCCTTTCGGCCGCCGCTTCTAATCGAAGCATCTTCGGTGGTTCGGCTGACCTAATGCCTTCCACGACGAGGTCGTGGATGGGCTAGCCTTCTTCCATGATTTTTCTGGGGAGGCGCGCCATCCCGTCCGCCCGCCTCGGCCGTTCTTCCGACCGTGCGATGCCGGCCGCCCACAGCGCCGAGCTCCCTCCTTCTTCTCTGCTGAGTTGTGACCATCTGCTCTTCAGAGGCGTCGCTGCCGCCGAACGGCTGCCCAACTGCAGTCGGCCGATTTCGTCCACCCCGCAAGCAACGTGTTCGACGAAATTCCCCAGGTAAAAAATGATGAAAGTTGACGATTTTTTATTGGGTTGGAGAGTTAGTTTGACGGTAATTTTCCGCATTATAGATGAGCTCATGTGACTCCTCTTTCGTGGGCGATTCCTCGTCGGATGAGGAATCTGTTTGAACAAAGAAGAGGACATTGCTATGCTAGTGGCAATGCACAGGGAGGAGAAGCGGAAGCACGGCGGTTCCGTGTATGGCGGTGCATTCATTCAGAGAGAACGGGTTGAGACGCACAAGAGGTTGATGCACAACTATTTTGGTTCACCGCCTGTTTTTCCGGAGAGGTACTTCCGACGCCAGTTCAGAATGTATAAAGACTTGTTCATCCACTATGTTGTATGTGTGTTGCATTTGATCTTGTGGATTTGATGAATTATGTAATAATTTAATATTGTGGACATGAGAAATTTTTAAGTTGTTCTTTTACATGTTTTAATTCAATTTATGTGGTTGACCAGCAGCTGAACAACAGCCGCGCAGCCGGCGGCCGGTTTTATATTTCTAGTTTGCATCTTTTATTGGAGTTGCTCTTTTATATCTTCGTTTTACATCTTTTATTGGAGTTGTCTCTTTTTTTAATGCAAAATCACATTTTGAGGATGTAAATTTTTACATATCAAATTTGCATGTTCCATTGGAGATGCTCCTGCTCACGCAAGTCGCCGTGCATGCAACCGAGACTGACGCGAGCCACTGCGACTCTGGGAGGCATGTCATCTGAAAGCCCAGTGCACGTTGCTCGGGCGCTTAATCCGGCAAGGACGCTGACTACCGGCCGGAGCTACGTACTAGCTGCGGGGGGAAGTGAACGCGTGAGCCACCGCCCACAAGTCAACCGGGAGGAACCGGCAAACCGGGCCAAGATTACGGCTCGTGCCGCGGCTTGCCGCGGGGCTCAGGCCGAATGACCGCGCCTCCTGGCCGTCCGAAGGGAGGGATCGACGGTGCGGAGACGGTGTGAGATCCTGACGACTGGACCTCGTGACAGCAGTTGACCGATCTGAATTTCGGGGATGGTGAAATGGACGGGGCGTGGAGCCGTCTCGGGATGGGCGGCAACTCGACTCGTAGGGTCGCCTCGTGTCTAACCGAAATAACGGCAACTGTCGTTTTTCTGCTCACTGAGTGACTAGACGCCGAGCACTGTAGTACTCGCTGGTCGCTGGTGTACAAATTTGGAAGACAGGAAAAACCTTTCTGCGGCAGATCGATCGTCCAGTGTTCAGATTGCTTTTTAAAGATCACCAACGAACGGGTTTATTTATTATTTATTTAAAAATCCCCTTGAATCCGCGCGTGCAACCCAGCAAGTAAACAAGAATTCGTTTTTATTTCTTCAAAAGAAACCAAGGGAGAATTTAATCACTGGCCGCGATCACTCAGCGGTGCACCCTACCTGCCGCCTATAAATGGAGGCGAGGAGTACACTTCCTAGCACACACCAAGGCCACCCCTCTACTTCAGTCTCTTCCTCCTTGTACTCTAGTGATCGTCGGTGAGTGAGAAAGAGAGGCATGGCCTTTTCCGTGGCCAAGATCTCGGCCTCCTTCGCCGTGTTCATGGCCCTAGCCTTCCTCCTTCGTCCCTGCGCGTCCGTCGAGATCCACCGCAAGCTCTCCGGCTGGTCCAACGGCGGCGCCACCTGGTACGGCGGCCCCAACGGCGCAGGGAGCGACGGTAATTAATACTACATGAACGAACATAAACTGTTTAATTTCTCCAGCATTATGCAAGTAACGCTTTGCATGCACGGTCTGTAGGTGGTGCATGCGGGTACCAGGACGCCGTCGACCAACCGCCCTTCTCATCCATGATCGCCGCCGGCAGCCCGTCCATCTACCAGGACGGCAAGGGCTGCGGCTCTTGCTACCAGGTCCGACGATCATACAACCAGCTCTTAATTTTAACGCCGCGTTGTCAACTAGTCGGCTTAACTTAATTACACCCGCGCGCATTCCATTGATGTGAATTCCGCAGGTGAAGTGCACCGGCCACGGCTCTTGCTCGTCCAGCCCGGTGACCGTCGTGCTCACCGACGAGTGCCCAGCTGGCGCGGCGTGCCTGGGTGAGCCCGTCCACTTCGACCTGAGCGGGACGGCGTTCGGCGGCATGGCGAAGCCCGGCCAGGCCGACCAGCTCCGCGCGGCCGGACGTCTCCAAATCCAGTACACACGGTAAGCTGGCTGCATGCATCTTCACGTGAGTTTTTTCATGCAAAACGGCAAACGGCACACGGTAAGCTACCTAGCTGCGTGTCCGGACGCGCGTAAAAGAGCGGCAAGCGTGCACCGGCACGCACACGGTATGCCGCTTTCCTAGCCGACCGACTAACCGCCGTGCTTTGTCTTGGCCCTGGCATCCGTGCGTGTGGCTGCATGCTGCAGGGTCCCGTGCAACTGGCCGGGGATGGACATAGCCTTCAAGGTGGATGCCGGCTCCAACTCCTACTACCTCGCCGTGCTCATCGAGTACGAGGACGGCGACGGCGACCTGTCGTCGGTGGAGCTCATGCAGAGCGGCGGCAACGGCGCCGGCTGGACCAAGATGGACCGGTCGTGGGGCGCGGTGTGGAGGTACAACTCCGGGGCCATGCTGCAGGCGCCATTCTCGGTCCGCCTCACCTCCAGCTCCGGCAAGCCCCTCGTGGCGAGCAAAGTCATCCCCGCCGGCTGGAAGCCCGGCGGCACCTACCGCTCCGTCGTCAACTACTGATAAACTAGGCGTGGGGTGGGTTGCACGCAAGCACGCCGCGCGCTCGCCCGTATGAAGAGGCGTGGCGCCATCCCGATTTATGCTTGGAGCCATGGGCGTGGGATATGTGTGTAACCTGACCGCCATTAATAAGGCGTGTGTCGCAAGTGTGTGTCTGTGCGCGCCATTGTTGTGTGTGAAGCTTGTGTTATCTGTCTGTTTGGTCCATATATATATGTGAAATAAACTGTATCGGGGCGGAGGTGGCCGGGAAGAGTTTCTACTTCTTGCCCCTCGCTCTTGTTGTTGCAGTCTCATTTCATTTGCTCTACAAAGTACTACTGGAGTGTGACGGTACTTCATTCACTTGGGCCCTTTTTGTCTAGTCTCACTGAAGGCGCCAGCCTAGCTAGCTATCAATATGGATTTAATTAAGTTGCTAGAAAAACAAATGTGTACAAGTACAAGAGATATACGTACAAATCTTTGTCACATTCACACACGAACGCACGCGCACAAAAATGCTTGAGAGTTTTAAACCGGTGACAGTATACAAAAAAAATATTAACTAGATTTGTCACATGAATATTAAATTCTTGTTGCATTAATTTGAGTTAGCTTTCATGTCTGTTGAAAAAGACATATCCACCAAGTTGAAAAAATTGCTCCGTGGAATATGTATCATTTCCCTCTTGTGACGTACTCCCTCCGTTCGGAATTACTTGTCGCAGAAATGGATGTATCTAGACGTATTTTAGTTCTAGATACATCCATTTTCGCGACAAGTAATTCCGAACGGAGGGAGTAGAAAATTTTGCTCCACCAAGTTGAAGGCCCAGAGGCAGGATCGAGTTTAGCTCACGGCGTGCCGTGGGTGGATGCAAAAGGAAGAAAATTTTGGCACACCTAAGGATTTATATGTTTTTTTGTATAACATGTGTTTGGAAAGGACTTGTGATACTTAATACATTTCCACATTTTTGGGGTCCATACCTACTGGCAAGGTTGATACGTGGACGTGGAGGACACTTCCGGTTGATGCATGACCACATTTTTTTTGTTGAGGGGCGTGACCTCTATTGTTGTAACATCTATTTTGTTTCCAAAAAATATTTCCTCCGTTTCAAAATAAGTGTCTCAAATTTAATCCTAAAATAAGCATCTCAACTTTAGTACAACTTTATGTTAAAGTTAATATAAAGTGAAGACACTTCTTTTGAGATGGAGGGAGTATATCAAAACTTTTATTACACACTAGTAAATGCGCACGTGCGATGCACGTTAATATTTTAGGCAATATATTAATTGCATGTGTTGCATGTTAATATTTAAACAATATATTAATTGCACGTGGATATTATGTATGCTATTATTTGTGTGCTAATTCTGCAGTTAATACAATATTTGGTATGATATTAATTGCACGTTAAACACGTTGAACGCCCGCTATTGGAGCAGTCTTGGTCGTTGGATTGACTTAGTTTGATGGCCAAGATCAATTGGATCTGCCTCTTTGGGTCCACGAAAACCTCTACTTATCTTCTCTCTTTCTTGTCTAGGACCTCGCGACGCCTCGCTAGAGCCTAGCGCACCCACGAACATTTGGCAACAAAAGCAACATCCCTTTAAGATCTGCGTGTGTGTTCATTGAGATGCGTGTATGCACGTATATATGAGTGTCTTTGTTTATACTGTGTTCTAAAAAAAAAGCAACATCCCTTCTGTCCGGGCACGCGTGTTGTGTAACCAGCCCTTGCGTTATCTCCAACTTTGCTAGCGTAGGTATTGATCACCGTACGAGGGAGTCACCGGGGATGATTCAAGAAACGTATATATATATACCAAGCGCCTTTTGTTGTTTTCACGGAAACGCCCAACCTTTTCTCGGTGTAAGGGAAACATCCAGCTTCTTTCGTAAGTCCAGCCGTGTTATGGTCCTCATGGAAAATAAGCAATGTGAGCAATGTTCAAAAGAAGCCGTTGCCTTATATGGATGAAGCTTGTACTGTCCCCCAGATTTGGACTCACGATGCTCATGGATAAAGCTTGTTGCTTGTACCCGTAGCTGCTAAGATTCGCATTCCCGTTGCTGCGTATGTCGTCTCCAGGCTGTGAGATCGTATCACTAGGTCCATTTTAAGCAAATCTTGTGCCAATGCAGTTGCACATGTATGGTGTGTCCACCAAGCTGTGTATACCCGATTTGATCATGGCCGCCTCAAGATAGATAATATGACCCCATAGCCTTCGTTATATCCAATTCTAGCGCACAATAGTATTTTTTTCTTCTTATTTTGCCTCTTCATGAATGGCAAGACACCGTGTGCCATGATTAAATCTGTACTCCTATATAGTATAGGAATACAATTCATATGAACCGCTGGATCTTTTTAATTGGACGGTTCAAATTTAACGGCTTGTGCTACAGGACTACGTGGTTGCATTTGGACCATTGGATATGTCAATCTGATGGTCCACATGGCAGGGATTCGTGTTGTGCCTTCCCTGTGTTGGTCTGCCACTCTCAGAGCATCTCTAGTAGACCCCGTATAAATCGTTGGAACTATAAAATTCCGGCGATTATACGGGTTTGGATCGTTTTGTCTGCCAGAACAGACACCGTAAACGCAGCCCGGCCCATAAAAGTTTTGCGGTGGCCCGCAAACGCACCCCCTCGACCAGTATATGTGCAGGTTCGGCTGTTGGATACGGCCCGGAACCCTACCCCTCCACCTCCGTGAAAATCCCCAACCCCTCACCATCGGTGTCTCAGATCCGCCGCCCGCGATGGCCAAGTCCGCCCACCGTGACAGCGAGGACCGTGAGCAGGCGCGTTGCATCAGATCCGACGGGGCACGGAACACTAATAAAAAAATGGCCTAATGTGAAGCTCATTAGTCCTGATTTGTAATTGAACCGGCACTAATGTGACCATTAGTGCCGGTTCCAACGGCTAGGCGGACGGCGCTCATTAGTACCAGTTCGTGAAGAATCTTTAGTACCGGTTCGTGCCACGAACCGGTACTAAAGAGGTTGTGGCAGACTGTTGTCAGGCTGGGGCCCCACGAACCGGTACTAAAGAGGTTGTGGCAGACTGTTGTCAGGCTGGGGCCCCACCGGCCTCTTTAGTACCGATTCATGCCACAAACCGGTACTAGAGTTTTTTAGTTGATTCTTTTTGCAGCAGTTTTTTAGTCCCACCTCGCTCCGCTAACAGGGTTTTTACCACCTTAAATATGTTACTTCTAAAACTATCACAATCATTTGGTCGTCATTGAACTCTATGTGTAGAATTTGTGACCGCAATATGAGTCTTCTCCAGTTTCTAAACCGGTGAGGACTCATATTGACAATTCAGATTGTACATAAAAAGATCACTGATGATCAATGTATTTTTGATGTATATTTTTACATGTTTACACATAGCAGTAGCGCGTTTGGCTGAAATGCGCTACTGATCAATGTATTTTTGATATATATTTTTACATGTTTACACAATCTCTTTCGAAGTATCAGGATTTCGAACGAAAACTCATCTATTACAAAGACATTTCATTTTTTAAAACTTATTACAACTCCAGATTTTTTGTGTGTTCATTATGCACCATTCAAAGCCACGTCATCAACTTTCAACCCTTTCTGCCTTCATTTTCTATTTTTCATGCATTTACTGATTTGTTTTGAGCTAAATGACCTTGAAATTGAAAAGCACTACAAATGAACTCTGAAAAGGTTGAAACTTGACATGGTATCATCAGTTCACCCACATAACATGTGCAAAAAAGTAGAGAGGGTTACGGCAAAAACTGGATGCACTTCGTGTACAAACTAGACAATCTCTTTCGAAGTATCAGGTTTTCGGATGAAAACTCATCTGTTACAAAGGCACTTCATTTTTTTAACTTATTACAACTCCAAACTTTTTGTGCATTCAGTATGCACCGTTCAAAGCCACGTCATCAACTTTCAACCCTTTCTGACCTTATTTGCTATTTTCATGCATCTACTGATTTGTTTTGAGCTAAATGACCCTGAAATTGAAAAGCACTACAAATGAACTCTTAAAAGGTTAAAACTTGGAATGGTATCATCATTTCACCCACATAGCATGTGCAAAAAAGTAGAGAGGGTTACGGCAAAAACTGGATGCACTTCGTGTACAAATTGGACAATCTGTTTCGAAGTATTAGGGTTTCGGATGAAAACTCATCTATTAGAAAGGCACTTCATTTTTAAAAACTTATTACAACTCTAGACTTTTTGTGCGTTCAGTATGCACCATTCAAAACCACGTCATCAACTTTCAACCATTTCTCATATCATTTGCTATTTTTCATGCATTTACTGATTTGTTTTGAGCTAAATGACCTTGAAATTGAAAAGCACTACAAATGAACTCTGAAAAGGTTGAAACTTGGCATGGTATCATCATTTCACCCACATAGGATGTGCAAAAAAGTAGAGAGGGTTACGACAAAAACTGGATGCACTTCGTGTACAAACTGGACAATCTCTTTCGAAGTATCAGGGTTTCGGACGAAAACTCATGTGTTACAAAGGCACTTCATTTTTTTTAAAGTTATTACAACTCGAGACTTTTCGTGCGTTTAATATGCACCATTCAAAGCCACATCATCAACTTTAAATCCTTTTTGACATCATTTGCTATTTTTCATGCATTTACTGATTCGTTTTGAGCTAAATGACCCTGAAATTGAAAAGCACTACAAATGAACTCTGAAAAGGTTGAAACTTGGAATGGTATCTGTTGGGGAACGTAGTAATTTCAAAAAAAATCCTATACACACGCAGGATCATGGTGATGCATAGCAACGAGAGGGGAGAGTGTCGTCCACGTACCCTGTTAGACCGTTAAGCGGAAGCGTTATGACAACGCAGTTGATGTAGTCGTACGTCTTCATGATCGATCGATCCTCAGTACCGACCGTACGGCACCTCCGCGTTCAGCACGAGTTCAGCTCGGTGACGTCCCGCGAACTCACGATCCAGTAGAGCTCCGGGAAGAGTTTCGTTAGCATGACGGCGTGATGACGATCTTGATGAAGCTACCGTGACAGGGCTTCGCCCAAGCACCGCTACATTATGACCGAGGTGGATTATGATGGAGGGGGGCACCGCATACGGCTGGGAGAGATCTTTGTGATCAACTTGTGTGTCCCGGGGTGCCCCGTGCCCCCGTATATAAAGGAGCAAGGGAGGAGGAGGCCGTCCCTAGGAGGGGCGCGCCAAGGGAGTAGGATTCCTACTCCTAGTAGGAGTAGGTTTCCTCCTTTCCTAGTCCAACTAGGAGAGGGGGGAAAGGAGGGAAGGGGAGAAGGAAGGGAGAGGGGGCCGCGCCCCAAACCCCTTGTCCAATTCGGATTGGGCTTGGGAGGGGCGCGCGCCACCTCCTGGCCATCGCTGCCTCTCCTTCCCACTAAAGCCCATTAAGGCCCAACACTCCTTCCCCGTATTCCCGTAACTCCCCGGTACTCCAAAAATACCTGAATCACTCGGAACCTTTCCGATGTCCAAATATAGTCGTCCAATATATCAATCTTTACGTCTCGACCATTTCGATACTCTTCGTCATGTCCCCGATCTCATCCGGGACTCCGCACTACCTTCGGTACATCAAAGCACATAAACTCATAATACAAATTGTCACCGAACTTTAAGCGTGCGGACCCTACGGGTTCGAGAACTATGTAGACATGACCGAGACACGTCTCCGTTCAATAACCAATAGCGGAACCTAGATGCTCATATTGGCTCCCACATATTCTACGAAGATCTTTATCGGTCAAACCGCATAACAACATATGTTGTTCCCTTTGTCATCGGTATGTTACTTGCTCGAGATTCGATCGTCGGTATCTCACTACCTAGTTCAATCTCGTTACCAGCAAGTCTCTTTACTCGTTTCATAATGCATCATCCCGCAACTAACTCATTAGTCACATTGCTCGCAAGGCTTATGGTGATGTGCATTACCGAGAGGGCCCAGAGATACCTCTCCGACAATCGGAGTGACAAATCCTAATATCGAAATACGCCAACTCAACAAGTACCTTCAGAGACACCTGTAGAGCACCTTTATAATCACCCAGTTACGTTGTGAAGTTTGGTAGCACACAAAGTGTTCCTCCAGTAAACGGGAGTTGCATAATCTCATAGTCATAGGAACATGTATAAGTCATGAAGAAAGCAATAGCAACATACTAAACGATCAAGTGCTAAGCTAACGAAATGGGTCAAGTCAATCACATCATTCTCCTAATGATGTGATCCCGCTAATAAATTGACAACTCATGTCTATGGTTAGGAAACTTAACCATCTTTGATCAACGAGCTAGTCAAGTAGAGGCATGCTAGTGACACTATGTTTGTCTATGTATACACACCTGTATTATGTTTTCGGTTAATACAACTCTAGCGTGAATAATAAACATTTATCATGAAATAAAGAAATAAATGATAACTTTATTATTGCCTCTAGGGCATATTTCCTTTAGTCTCCCACTTGCAATAGAGTCAATAATCTAGTTCACATCGTCATGTGATTTAACATCAATAATTCACATCACCATGTGATTAACACCCATAGTTCACATCGTCATGTGACCAACACCCAAAGGGTTTACTGGAGTCAATAATCTAGTTCATATCGCTATGTGATTAACACCCAAAGAGTACTAAGGTGTGATCATGTTTTGCTTGTGAGAGAAGTTTAGTCTACGGGTCTGCTACATTCAGATCCGTATGTATTTTGCAAATTTCTATGTCAACAATGCTCTGCACAGAGCTACTCTAGCTAATTGCTTCACTTTCAAAATGTATCCAGATTGAGACTTAGAGTCATCTAGATCAGTGTCAAAATTTGCATCGATGTAACCCTTTATGACAAACCTTTTGTCACCTCCATAATCGAGAAACATATCTTTATTCCAGTAAGGATAATTTTGACCGCTGTCCGGTGATCTACTCCTAGATCACTATTGTACTCCCTTGCTAAACTCAGTGTAGGATATACTATAGATCTGGTACATAGCATGGCATACTTTATAGAAACTATGGCTGAGGAATAGGGAATGACTTTCATTCTCTTTCTATCTTCTGTCGTGGTTGAGTTTTGAGTCTTACTCAATTTCACACCTTGTAACACAGGTAAGAACTCTTTCTTTGACTGTTCCATTTTGAACTACTTCAAAATCTTGTCAAGGTATGTACTCATTGAAAAAACTTATCAAGCGTCTTGATCTATCTCTATAGATCTTGATGCTCAATGTGTAAGCAGCTTCATCGAGGTCTTTCTTTGAATTTTTTTCAAACACTCCTTTATGCTTTCCAGAAAATTCTACATTATTTCCGATCAACAATATGTCATTCACATATACTTATCAGAAATGCTGTAGTGCTCCCACTCACTTTCTTGTAAATACAGGCTTCACCGTAATTCTATATAAAACCATATGCTTTGATCACTTTATCAAAGCATATATTCCAACTCCGAGATGCTTGCACGAGTCCATAAATGGATCGCTGGAGCTTGCACACTTTGTTAGTACCTTTTGGATCGATAAAACCTTCAGGTTGCATCATATACAACTCTTCTTCTAGAAATCCATCCAGGAATGCAGTATTTACATCCATTTGCCAAATTTCATAATCATAAAATGCGGCAATAGCTCACATGATTCGGACGGACTTAAGCATCGCTACGGGTGTGAAGGTCTCATCATAGTCAACTCCTTGAACTTGTCGAAAAACTTTTGCAACAAGTCAAGCTTCGTATATAGTAACATTACCATCATCGTCTATCTTCTTCTTGAAGATCCATTTATTCTCGATGGCTTGCTGATCATCGGGCAAGTCAACCAAAGTCCACACTTTGTTCTCATACATGGATCCCATCTTAGATTTCATGGCCTCAAACCATTTTGCGGAATCTGGGCTCATCGTCGCTTCCTCATAGTTCGTAGGTTTGTCATGGTCTAGCAACATGACCTCCAGAACAGGATTACCGTACCACTCTGGTGCGGATCTTACTCTGGTTGACCTACGAGGTTCGGTAGTAACTTGATCTGAAGTTTCATGATCATCATCATTAGCTTCCTCACTAATTGGTGTAGGTGTCACAGGAACCGGTTTCTGTGATAAACTACTTTCCAATCAGGGAGCAGGTACATTTATCTCATCAAGTTCTACTTTCCTCCCACTCACTTCTTTCAAGAGAAACTCCTTCTCTAGAAAGGATCCACTTTTGGCAACAAAGATTATTCCTTTGGATCTGTGATAGAAGGTGTACCCAACAGTCTCCTTCGGGTATCCTATGAAGACACATTTCTCCGATTTGGGTTTGAGCTTATCAGGTTGAAACTTTTTCACATAAGCATCGCATCCCCAAACTTTAAGAAACGACAACTTAGGTTTCTAGCCAAACCACAGTTCATATGGTGTCGTCTCAACATATTTAGATGGTGCCCTATTTAACGTGAATGCAGCTGTCTCTAATGCATAACCCCAACATGATAGTGATAAATCAGTAAGAGACATCATAGATCGCACCATATCTAATAAAGTACGATTATGACGTATGGACACACCATTACGCTATGGTGTTCCAGGTGGCGTGAGTTGCGAAACTATTCCGCATTGTTTCAAATGAAGACCAAACTCATAACTCAAATATTCTCCTCCACGATCAGATCGTAGAAACTTTATTTTCTTGTTACGAAGATTTTCCACTTCACTCTGAAATTATTTGAACTTTTCGAATGTTTCAAATTTATGTTTTATCAAGAAGATATACCCATATCTTACTCAAATCATCTGTGAAGGTCAGAAAATAACGATACCCGCCGTGAGCCTCAACACTCATCGGACTGCATACATCAGTATGTATTATTTCCAACAAGTCTGTTGCTCGCTCCATTGTTCCGGAGAATGGAGTCTTAGTCATCTTGCCCATGAGGCATGGTTCGCAAGCATCAAGTGATTCATAATCAAGTGATTCCAAAAACCCATCAACATGGAGTTTCTTCATGCGCTTTACACCAATATGACCTAAACGACAGTGCCACAAATAAGTTGCACTATCATTATTAACTTTGCATCTTTTGGCTTCAATATTATGAATATGTGTATCACTGCGATTGAGATTCAATAAACCATTCACCTTGGGTGTATGACCATTGAAGGTTTTATTCATGTAAACAGAACAACAATTATTCTGTGACTTTAATGAATAACCGTATTTCAATAAACATGATCAAGTTATATTCATGCTTAACGCAAACACCAAATAACATTTATTTAGGTTCAACACTAATCTCGAAAGTATAGGGAGTGTGCGATGATGATCATATCAATCTTGGAACCACTTCCAACACACATCGTCGCTTCACCCTTAACTAGTCTCTGTTCATTCTGCAACTCCCGTTTTGAGTTACTAATCTCAGCAACTGAACTAATATCAAATACTGAGGGGTTGCTATAAACACTAGTAAAGTACACATCAATAACATGTATATCACATATACCTTTGTTCACCATGCCATTCTTCTTATCTGGCAAATACTTGGGGCAGTTCTGCTTCCAGTGACCAGTCCCTTTGCAGTAGAAGCACTTAGTCTTAGGCTTAGGTCTAGACTTGGGCTTCTTCACTTGAGGAGAAACTTGCTTGCCGTTCTTCTTTAAGTTCACCTTCTTCCCTTTGCCCTTTTATTGAAACTAGTTGTCTTGTCAACCATCAACACTTGATGCTTTTCTTGATTTCTACCTTCATCGATTTCCGTATCACGAAGAGCTTGGGAATCGTTTTCGTTATCCCTTGCATATTATAGTTCATCACGAAGTTTTAGTAACTTGGTGATAGTGACTAGAGAATTCTGTCAATCGCTATCTTATCTGGAAGATTAACTCCCACTTGATTCAAGTGATTGTAGCAGTCAGACATTCTGAGCACATGCTCACTAGCTGAGCTATTCTCCTCCATTTTGTAGGCAAAGTACTTGTCAAAGGTCTTATACCTTTCAACATGGGCATGAGTCTGAAATACTAATTTCAACTCATGGAACATCTTATATGCTCTGTGGCATTCAAAACATTTTTGAAGTCCCGATTCTAAGCCGTAAAGCATGGTGCACTAAACTATCAAGTAGTCATCATACCGAGCTTTGCCAAATGTTCATAACGTCTGCATATGCTCCTGCAATAGGTCCGTCACCTAGCGGTGCATCAAGGACATAATTCTTCTGTGCAGCAATGAGGATAACCCTCAGATCACGGATCCAATCTGTATCATTGCTACTAACATCTTTCAATTTATTTTTCTCTAGGAACATATCAAAAATAAACGGGGAAGCTATGTGCGAGCTATTGATCTACAACATAGATATGCAAATATTATCAGGACTAAGTTCATGATAAATTTAAGTTCAATTAATCATGTTACTTAAGAACTCCCACTTAGATAGACATCCCTCTAATCATCTAAGTGATCACGTGATCCAAATCAACTAAACCATGTCCGATCATCACGTGAGATGGAGTAGTTTTCAATGGTGAACATCACTATGTTGATCATATCTACTATATGATTCACGTTGGACCTTTCGGTCTCAGTGTTCCGAGGCCATATCTGCATATGCTAGGCTCGTCAAGTTTAACCCGAGTATTCTGCGTGTGCAAAACTGGCTTGCACCCGCTTATCACACTCGATCATCACGTGGTGTCTCAGCACGATGAACTTTGGCAACGGTGCATACTCAGGAAGAACACTTGTACCTTGAAATTTAGTGAGAGATCATCTTATAATGCTACCACTGAACTAAGCAAAATAAGATGCATAAAGGATAAACATCACATGCAATCAAAATATGTGACATGATATGGCCATGATCATCTTGCGCCTTTGATCTCCATCTCCAAAGTACCGTCATGATCTCTATCGTAACCGGCATGACACCATGATCTTCATCATCTTGATCTCTATCAATGTGTCATCATATGGTCATCTCACCAACTATTGCTCTTGCAACTATAGCTATCGCACAGCGATAAAGTAAAGCAATTGTATGGCGCTTGCATCTTATGCAATAAAGAGACAACCATAAGGCTCCTGCCAGTCGCCGATAAGTTTAACAAAACATGATCATCTCATACAACAATTATATCTCATCACGTCTTGACCATATCACATCACAACATGCCCTGCAAAAACAAGTTAGACGTCCTCTACTTTGTTGTTGCAAGTTTTACGTGGCTGCTACGGGCTGAGCAAGAACCGTTCTGACCTACACATCAAAACCACAACGATAGTTCGTCAAGTTAGTGTTGTCTTAACCTTCTCAAGGACCGGGCGTAGCCACACTCGGTTCAACTAAAGTTGGAGAAACTGACACCCGCCAGCCACCTATGTGCAAAGCACGTCGGTAGAACCAGTCTCGCGTAAGCGTACGCGTAATGTCGGTCCATGCCGCTTCATCCAACAATACCGCCGAACCAAAGTATGACATGCTGGTAAGCAGTATGACTTGTATCGTCCACAACTCACTTGTGTTCTACTCGTGCATATAACATCTACGCATAAAACCTGGCTCAGATGCCACTGTTGGGGAACGTAGTAATTTCAAAAAAATTCCTACGCACACGCAGGATCATGGTGATGCATAGCAACGAGAAGGGAGAGTGTCGTTGGCGTACCCTCCTAGACCATTAAGCGGAAGCGTTGACAACATGGTTGATGTAGTCGTACGTCTTCACGATCAACCGATCCTCGGTACCAAACGTACGGCATCTCCACGTTCAGCACACGTTCAACTCGGTGCGTCCCGCAAATTCATGATCCAGTAGAAATCGGGGAAGAGTTTCGTCAGCACGACAGCGTGATGACGATGTTGATGAAGCTACCGTGATAGGGCTTCGCCTAAGCACCGCTACAGTATGACCGAGGTGGATTATGGTGGAGGGGGGCACCGCACACGGCTGGGAGAGATTTTTGTGATCAACATGTGTGTCTTGGTATGCCCCCTGCCCCCGTATATAAAGGAGAAAGGGAGGAGGAGGCCGGCCCTAGGAGGGGCATGCCAAGGGAGTAGGATTCCTACTCCTAGTAGGAGTAGGTTTCCTCCTTTCCTAGTCCAACTAGGAGAAGGGGGAAAGGAGGGAGGGGAGAAGGAAGGGAAAGGGGGGCCGCGCCCCAAAACCCTTGTACAATTCAGACTAGGCTTCGGAGGGGCGCACACCACCTCCTGGCTCCTGCCTCTCCTTCCCACTAAAGCCCATTAAGGCCCAACACTTCTTTCCCGTATTCCCGTAACTCCCCGGGACTCCGAAAAATACCCGAATCACTCGGAACCTTTCCGATGGCCGAATATAGTCATCCAATATGTCGATCTTTACGTCTCTACCATTTCGAGACTCCTCGTCATGTCCCGGATCTCATCCGGGACTCCAAACTACCTTCGGTACATCATAACATATAAACTCATAATACAAACCGTCACCGAACTTTAAGCGTGCGGACCCTACGGGTTCGAGAACTATGTAGACATGACCGAGACACGTCTCCGGTCAATAACCAATAGCGGAACCTGGATGCTCATATTGGCTCCCACATATTCTACAAACATCTTTATTGGTCAAACCGCATAACAACATACGTTGTTCCCTTTGTCATCGGTATGTTACTTGCCCGAGATTCGATCGTCGGTATCATCATATGTAGTTCAATCTCGTTACCGGCAAGTCTCTTTACTCGTTTTGTAATGCATCATCCCGCAACTAACTCATTAGTCACATTGCTTGCAAGGCTTATGGTGATGTGCATTACCGAGAGGGCCCAGAGATACCTCTCCGACAATCAGAGTGACAAATCCTAATCTTGAAATACGCCAACTTAACAAGTACCTTCGGAGACACCTGTAGAGCACCTTTATAATCACCCAGTTACATTGTGATGTTTGGTAGCACACAAAGTGTTCCTCCGGTAAACGGGAGTTACATAATCTCATAGTCATAGGAACATGTATAAGTCATGAAGAAAGCAATAGCAACATACTAAACGATCAAGTGCTAAGCTAACGGAATGGGTCAAGTCAATCACATCATTCTCCTAAAGATGTGTTGGTGTACAAAAAAGGGGTGCATCTTTGTACCCCTTTTCCTGTGCACGGGCAGTCAGCGCCGCACCCACGGCCACACCAAGCAGAACGAGGGAGGTGAGACAAGTTTAGATCGAAGCCCAAGACAATCAAAGCAACGCCAAGGCCAAGACCACAAAGAGCAGAGGGACGAAGCAAGTTCCCCAGGCAAGACCCTTGCCGGGTGGCCTCAGCGGCCTCGGGAAGACTCTTGCCGGGACAGCTCGCCTCGCACCAACAGAGCGAGCCACCCTTGAGCCCACGGCCCCCAGTGCCATCATCAGCGTGGGGCCAGGGCTCGGGAAGGCACCCCTATGGTGGCATGCGGATCTTGGTGAAGACATATTCAAGATCAGATTAGAAGACGACGATTCTCGGCAAGATCCTTGCCAAGGAAGGCCACCAGACCCTCGGCAAGATCCTTGCCAGGGACAACAATACGCCACCACGAGACCCTTGCCGGGCCACCCGGCAAGGCCCTCGCCAAAGACGCCGGCAAGGCCACCGCCAAGACCACATCAACCAAGCTTCCACCGCCATTCACATGCAGCTGCCAGCCCAACCAGCTGGGCGGGCACCTGCGTGGCGACATGCAGCTCCCAGGCCAACTCATCAAGCGCCTGCGTGGCAGCATGCAGATCTTCGTGAAGGCTCCACCACCGCGCCAACTCAGCTGCCTGCCTGCCTACATGGCACCGCACGCATCCCTGGCCGAGGCACGTGTTGAAGCGAGGAGGAGCAGCGACGGACGGGATGGGCCTCGGCCCCATCCCCGATAAAGTAAGAGGACACCTAAGCGATGCATTAAATGCACCTTGTCCTGTAATACGAGGGATAACCTCGTGCCACTGTAGACCTTTCCACCTCCTGTGTGCCACAGTGGCAACCCCTTTTTCCTATAAGAGGAAGCCCGAGGCGACGAGGAGGGGGATTTATCTCTTTCGAACCACACGCTAACCACAGCTAGTTCGAGAGCTCAAGAACACTCAAAAATACACCCACCAAAGCAGGACTAGGGTTTTACGCATGCTCGCGGCCCGAACTTGGGTAAATGATCCTTGTGCTGTCTACTAGCCCTGCTCTCCTTGCAACCCTGCGCCCCGGCAACCGTAGTAGGGATTCTTGTGATCCCATAGGTGTCATTCCACACCGACATCTTTGGCGCGCCAGGTAGGGGGGCGCAATTGTGAGAATCTGGTCTGGTAGTTAGCCAAGCGGTTCTTCATCGCTTTCAGTTTCTGAGAAGAAGGCAATTGGAGGAACGACGCCGTCTCGGCGACAGAAAAGCTAAGTCATTCAGAGCCTTGGATTATTTCCTCTTACACTTAAGGTTATCGTCCTAAGAGATCTGGCCTATTGTGACGCCCGGATACTCAAGCTACAGTCAACCTCTGCTAATGATGCCACGTCACCTCGATTACAATGGATAATCTCGCGTTAATTCGAAACCGTTTCAAAATTCAAATTCAAATTAATGTCAACAATAAAAGTTTTTAAATATCAAAACTAAAATGTGCAAGCTATGGCACATAATTGGTAAATATTGTTGGTGAAGAAACCAAAATTTTATAAAATGTTTAAGTGCTCAAAATGATTAAAACAATGGCTAAAACAATTAATTGAATGCCTTTTATAATTTCAAAAATGCTAAACTATTTTATTTAAGAGCGAAACCTTTTGTGGCACAGGTATAAGCGGTAGTACTAATTTAGAAACTACTTTTGTGTTTTAACTAAACCAAAATAATGTGAAACTTAAATAAAATAAATAAAACAGAAAAGTTAAAAGATAATTACAAGGCAAAACAAAAGAAATAAAACAAACCCCCCTACCTGGGCCTCAAGGCCCATCTACCTAGCAGGCTGGCCCAAACACACGCTCCCTCCCCATATCCCCTGTTCACCGTTACGGTGGACACCGGCGATTGCCGCCACGGCACCGGGCGATGCCGTGGCGCCCATCCACCGCTCCCCTCGCCTATATCTTCCATGGGCTAAAACCCTAGCCGGCCCCTCGCATCTCTCTCCCTCGCGCCGCTCCTCTCTTCCCCTTGATGAACCGAGCCGCCGTCGCCACTACCTCGATGCCGGCGTGGCCACAGTGGCCTTCTCGCCGCCCCGACCTGTCCAGGAGGATCGCCGCCCTCTCCTCCGTCACCTGCGCCCCTGGATTGGAGCTGACGACCTGCCTCGACACCGCCCGCTTCTTCCTCTCCCTCGGACCACCGCCGGCGAGCTCTGTCGAATTCGTCGCCCCGGCAGCTCCTAAGTCCCCGTCGCCCGCCGTCGCGTCCCCGACTTCTGCCCGACTGGCCTCTGCAAGCGCGCCCCGACCTCCCTGGGGTGAGCCACTCCCGTTTCCCCCTTCTCCCCACCTCACCATCGTCGTAGGACGACCGCCGCGCCATGGCCGAGCTCTCTGTGAGCCCAAGCACACCACGCCCGTGGCCATGTCCCTCGCGCGCCACCCCGTTCTGCTCCGTCCGACCGGGCGCCCCACACGTCACTGTTCCCGCTGCTTGCCACCGTCCCGCCACGGCTCACCGCCGGCCGTGCCTTGCTAGACCCGCCTACGCGCGCCCCCATGTTCGTCGACGCTGCTGCTACGCTGTTTGCTACTGCCGCTGCTTCTAGGCCCCGCCGCTGGCTGCTGTTGCTTCTGCCCGCCACCCCGATCGCGCCTCACGCCGCCTGCCGGTAGCCGCTCGCTGCCGCCTTCCCCTTCCATTCTCACTGCCGTCTTCCCCTGCTGCTCCCGCCGTGTGCTTGCTGCTGTCGCTCGCGCCACCGCCTAGCTCCTCGCTTCCCCGCGCCGCAGCGGCCGTTCCCACCGGCCACGTCTGCGCTCGCCGTCGCCCAGGGCCGCGCCCCTGGCCGCCCCTTCCCCTCGGCGCCCGGTGGCCTCGACCCATGCCCGGGCGGGCTACGCCCCGCCCGCACCCGTTCCGCCCACTAATCGCATGCCCGCTGAAACCCCGGGCCACTTACAAGTGGGGCCCATGCCCCTGTCCAAAAAAAGAGATTAAAAAAATATATGTGTAAAAATTAATAATAATTTAATTAATTAATTAGTTTAGTATGGTTTAATTAGGTTGATTACCTTGTTTAACTAATTACCCTAGTTAGTTGATCAACTAGTCCATGACAGGGGGCCCCACCCCCTGTTGACCAGTCAAATGTTGACTGGTCAACTGGGACCCCCTAGCCCACCTGTCAGCCTCTGGTACACCTCTGTGTACGTAGAGCTGGGTGCATCTAGCATTTGAGCTTTATTTTCGAATTAATAATAAATTTCAGAAAATATTTAAAACTTCGAAAAATCATAGAAAATAATTTGTATCTCGGATGAAAAAGTTTTATACACGAAAGTTGCTTAGAACGACGAGACGAATCCGGAAACGCAATCCGTTCGTCCTTCACACGTCCCTAGCATAGTGAACACACAACTTTCCCTCTCCGGTTCATCTGCCCGAAAACGCGAAACAACGGGAATACTTTCCTGGATGTTTCCCCCCTTCGCCGGTATAGCCTATCCCTACGTTAGGTCACCCCTAGCACAATGTATTGTCGCGTCTTGCTTTGTGTTACATTTGATTGCTCTATTATTTATTGTGTTCCCCCTCCGTTACTCCTTTTCGGTAGACTCCGAGACCGCTGCCGATGTCCGTGTGTTCGACTACATCCAAGATGACCCCTCCTTCTTTCCAGAGCAACCAGGCAAGCCCCCCCTTTGATCACCAGATATCGCCTATTCTTCTCTCTACTGCTTGCATTAGAGTAGTGTAGCATGTTACTGCTTTCCGTTAATCCTATCCTGATGCATAGCCTGTCCCTGCTACTGCGGTTGTTACCTTTACCTGCAATCCTAATGCTTAGTATAGGATGCTAGTTTATCATCAGTGGCCCTACATTCTTGTCCGTCTGCCATGCTATACTATCGGGCCGTGATCACTCGGGAGGTGATCACGGGTATATACTATATACTTTATACATGATACATGTGATGACTAAAGTCGGGTTGTCTCGAGGAGTACCCACGGTTGATTCACGAATTGGGGGCTGGAAGGACATACTTTCCCAACGGCCCTCTGTGTGGATCTTTGTGGCGAAGCGACATGGTAGGTTGGGACCACCTAGGAGAGAGGTGGGCCTAGCCCTGGTCGGCGTTCGCGGTTATTCAAAATTAACACACTTAACGAGATCTTGGTATTTGATCTGAGTCTAGCTACTGGCCTATACGCACTAACCATCTACTCGGGGACAGTTATGGGCACTCGACGTCGTGGTATCAGCCGAAGCCTTCGTGACGTCAGCGACTGAGCGGCGCGCGCCGGGTTGGACTAGAACGCCTACTCCTGTATAAGGGAGGCTAGGTCTGCTCACCGTTCGCGTATGCAACATGTAGGTGTGCAATGGGCGATGGGCCCAGACCCCTGCGCCATAGGATTTAGACTGACGTGCTGACCTCTCTGTTGTGCCTAGGTAGGGCTGCGACATATTGATCTTCTGAGGCCGGGCATGACCCAGGAAAGTGTGTTCGGCCAAATGGGATCGAGCGTGTTGGGTTATGTGGTGCACCCCTACAGGGAAGTTAATCTATTCGAATAGCCGTGATCTTCGGTAACAGGACGACTTGGAGTTGTACCTTGACCTTATGATAACTAGAACTGGTTACTTAATAAAGCACACCCTTCCAAGTGCCAGATACAACCGGTGATCGCTCTCTCATAGGGCAATGAGGGGGGGGGGGATCATCGGTTAGGATTATGCTATGCGATGCTACTTGGGGAACTTACCATCTACTCTCTTCTCCTGCTGCAAGATGGAGGTTACCAGAAGCGTAGTCTTTGAAAGGATTAGCTATCACCCTCTTATTCCGGCATTCTGCATTTCAGTCCACATATGATACCCTTATTCCATTTGATACCAATGCATACATATGTAGTGTAGCTCCTTGCTTGCGAGTACTTTGGATGAGTACCCACGGTTGCCTTGCTCCCCCCTTTTCCCCTTTCTATACCCGATTGTTGCAAGAAAACAATGGAGTCCAGAAGCCAGAGGATCCCGAGGATGATTCTACCTGGAGTTCGGCTTCGAGGAGTAGTTAGGAGGTCCCAGGCAGGAGGCCTCACCTTTTTGATCGTTACTACTTTTGTGCTAGCCTTCTTAAGGAAAACTTGTTTAACTTATGTCTGTACTCAGATATTGTTGCTTCCGCTGACTCGTCTATGATCGAGCTCTTGTATTCGAGCCCTCGAGGCCCCTGGCTTGTGATATGATGCTTGTATGACTTATTTTATTTGTAGAGTTGTGTTGTGATATCTTCATGTGAGTCCCTGATCTTGATCGTACACATTTGCGTGTATGATTAGTGTATGGTCAAATCGGGGGCGTCACAAGTTGGTATCAGAGCCGACTGCCTATAGGAATCCCCCTTCCAAACTCCTTGGCCGAAGTCGAGTCTAGACATTGCAAAACTTTTTACTAACATGGCTGTGTGCCTTATGGGCCCACGTCGCCATTGGGTGGTATTAGGATCTTTTATTCCTCGTCTATACTCTGGGACTCTGATCTCTCTTCTACTCGGGTTAAAATGGTTTTACTAACTCTAATATTAGGATCTCGTGATCACATCCACCTGGAGAGCCCCTTATTACAGATGATCGCCTGCTGCACCAGAAGGTTCCGAAGATACTCTACGATGTTCTCCTGCGACTTTGTGCCATCGCTTTTGCAATTCCCTTCCATCGATAGACCCTTATGGATAACGTCATACTCTTGTCGTTCGTACAATCATTCTTCGTTGATCTTGTTATCACAAGATACCCCAAAATTCTCTCTATTGTTCCAAGAATACCCTGTGCCTACTGCCTTGCAGTTCATTGCCACATGAATACCCCTACGGATATTCCTTGCACTTACTGAGTATCCCTTCATCCCCAGTTGTTTATGTGTTTCACAAAATTCTTAGAAATGCTATTCGATCTTCTGAAATCCTCGGTAGCCTATTGCTCCTCATCTTCCTTACCTGCTTGCAATATGGTTAATTCCATATGACTAGCGATATTCATCAACATCCTTTGACATCGTCATAATGAGCATTTGATTCGATATGTTTGCGAATGCCCGCAATCATCGTTGATCCTTATAAATTACCTTTGCGGCTGAGTTGCCATTCTTTTAACTGGAATTGGTCCTCGACCAATCAAATTGCCATCAATTGTACCCTTAGGTCTATTGAATTTACCCATCCTTGATCAGAGCGTTTGCTTCTGATCCCTTGATTTGGAAATGATAATTCCTTTGCATTTGAGCTTTGAGTTAGTCAGTTGTTTCTATACTCCAATGCATTTGCATTGTTTCCTCTTCTGATTGTGTGCCGATGCTCACATCAGCTCCGTTGTGGACCGCCATATCCATTATCGGGTTATTATCCGAAAATGTCCCTCACAACCAAAATTCTTGTGATTTCTTTACATGATACATAATGCCTTTGGTAAATTGTATCCTCTACTTTTGTCAACCATGCTCTACTTTTGAGCTTGGGGTATTTACTATTGAAGCTTGTGGTATATGTTTCCACGATACCCTGACGGGTTGAACCTATGCCTTCCTTATTAAGCGTGAACTCGAAAGTTTCCACGAGTCATACTCTTCTGGTATTTTGCTAGATAAAATTTCTACACTACAGCTTCATCAAAAGCGAGAAGTAAAATGAAAGGTTATGCATGGAAGAAGTGGGAGTCGACCTTGAGCCTTTGCGTTCATGCCCATGGACCCGATGTGAAACTTATCATCGAAGCTTCTTGTAAATGATAATAATCCCCTTGTTATAAGTTCATCCTGTATCTATGTTTGGTCCTTTGCAATCATGGTTCCGACCATATTTTCTCATTAATACCATTTATCGGACAAGTTGAAGTACTTGTCTTTTGCAGATCATTGCACCTGTCCGACCTTTACTTTGATCTACCGTTGAGTATTACACTATGATATCTTGATAATGTCATGGAACTGCATAACTTCTTATGGGTTCTTCATTAACTGTTATTTCTCACTAATTCCAATTTTTCCCCGGGTTCTGAGTTGTTTGTCACTCGAGGACGCCAATAAGTGAATCTATTCCGCACTCCCATTCTATAACTCTTAAGTAATTTTTCGTTGCTTATGAGTTTAATAATCCTTCAAGCCATTCCTAGCCTGATCGACTATATCATTATCCTACTAAATTTTTAACTGTGCTACCAGTCCATCTTCCGGAGCACAACTTTCGATCGCGAGCTAAGCTTACGTCGATCTTCCTCGTGATATCATTTCACCTTGAACAACAATCTTGGTTCCGAGTTTGTGTCGTACCCGTGGTTCCAATAAACTTGCGCTTCATCATTCCTTTGACTTCATGTCATCATTGATCGATTACATCTTCATGAAACCTCTCAATGAATGTGTCATGATCATCATAAACATTCTGAGCTCTTCCAAGATATCTATCGAATTCTTGATGAGAAATACCATCCTTGCCCTAGATGGTTTGTGTTATCATCAGCCACTTTATTGCCTTCCCTCCAACACAAACTTCGTCGTGTTTTGTGTTATACCTTGAGTTCCTTGCTATCCAGCTTTTGTTCTTCTTTACCTTGGAGAATTACCATCTTTAATGTCAAGAAAGTCGTGAGAATTTCACCACCTCTTAAGAATTCTTGATACAGGTGATACTTCTTGCCATCTCCGTTCATTCCTTGGTCCTCGGGTTGTTTCTAGCTGGAATACCAACAAATGGATTGTGAGGTTTAAAGTTCAAAACCTCTAGCAACCCTATTGCTTTGAAGTTAATGGTCGATAGTTCATTCTTATACTATTTGTTATGGAATCACCATTTTAACATTGAACATGCTACCTTAGCCCATATTTCGGGTGCATTGTTCAACCAATGTTTAATTGTGTATGTTTTCCTCGAGCATACCTTGATATAACATGTGATTTGACAAATGTTATCTCCTTGTTCACATAATGGTGGAAATCCATCTTTTGGAAGTCTCGATAAATTGTCGCTGAGTTCATCAGCCACCTCCTCATTCTCTCCTTGGTTTAATGATGAACTTTTGTTTCGGAACTCGCTTCCATAGTTCATTTCCCGAGAATCTTACAAGGTCATTTTGTCAATTTGAGTTGCACCCTTTTTCGTCTCAGGCATCCTGAGTCTAAGGTATCCTGACACCAATCAGATCTGAATCTCGGTCGGATATGATGGTTGGAACATATTTCCAGGAGTAATAACATCTTTACATGACCAGGTAAGGTGATGTCATGCCTAGCACACCTGGCCGGGGCACCCAGTGTTATAGTTTCCTTTTCTGCAAGGTTATCCATTCTTCCATGAGGAAATTGTAAGACTTATTCTACAAATTGTTCCTGATGGATCCTTTGAGTATCCAAAGTCTGACCTTTGCTTGAATACCACGCCAACGCTATCTCGAAGCATGTCTGTGGTACTCCGATTTTTCAATAGGAGCATTTGAAGCACAATGCTAAATTTTCTTTGTCCCTCATCCAAACACCGTTGTATGGGTAATGTCATGAAAATTTCTCTCCCCTTTCCTAAAGGGTTTTCTATGTTATATCCTATCATGGATATCATGCTCTGTTGGTCCTTGGGAAGGCTATACCCTTGAAATATGTGTTTAGACACATTGTCCTTTCCATTGTTCTGTTTAATCTGATAATCATATTGTCCTTTCATTGTTTGGTTTAACCTCTCTTGTGATCTATATGATCTAAGCAGTAATATTCTCCTGCTTATGTAAGCACCTCGGTGTAAAATTCTGTCAGCAAGACCCTGTTACTATTGTTGATGACATTCCGGTAGCCACCGATGGACGAGAACTTTGCCTACTGGTCCGCCTCGTCTAATGAGCAAGAAAATGGTTCTCCTCGTCCCTCGCCCTTGGTACCAACGTTGTTGCCGACATAACTGACAGGCTACCCTCTGACATGCCTTGCTATCATGACCATGCAAGATGTCACCGCTACTCCTACTTTTAACCCACGTGGTGGGCCCATAACCCACATTTCCACAGGATCGAAACCTGACTCTCTTGTACACCCTATTGCCAAAGTTATTCCTAGAGCTTGCCTTTGTATGTAGTTCATGGGCCACCTGCCTAGTGATCTATTCTGGTATCAGACACAATACTTATTCCCATTGCTCTGAACCCCCTTTCACATTTCGTATCAGGCAACGAACGATTGCCTATGTGCTTGAAACTTCTACTTTGCACCTTCTTACTTTGCTCTCATTAATTTCTTAAGTTTCAATTCGAGAGTTACTTTCCACCACCTTCCCCGATGTTATCGACCAGATAGTCAACTTTGTGAAGGTTCGTTCTTCCGGAATAACCACCCTTTATTCTTTCGTAAGTACGATGGAGTTCCCGATGGAAGGGCGACCAATTCAGCATGATGACCTGAAGCACAGAACTAAATACATCAACTCAAAGGATCAACTACTCCGAGAAGAGTAACCAAGTGCAAGAAGACTCGCTAGAATTTCGTAGCCAGAACCTTCTCCCTTACTCACCTCTTAAATCTTGGGACGAGATTTCTTGTAGTGGAGGAGATTTGTGACGCCCAAATACTCAAGCTACAGTGAACCTCTGCTAATGATGAAACGCCACCTCGATTACAGTGGATAATCTCGCGTTAATTTGAAACCATTTCAAAATTCAAATTAATGTCAACAATAAAAGTTTTCAAATATCAAACTAAAATGTGCAAGCTATGGCAAATAATTGGTAAATATTGTTGGTGAAGAAACCAAAATTTTATAAAATGTTTAAGTGCTCAAAATGATTAAAACAGTGGCTAAAAGAATTAATTGAATGCCTATTATAATTTCAAAAATGCTAAACTATTTTATTTAAGAGTGAAACCTTTTGTGGCAGAGGTATAAGCGGTAGTACTAATTTAGAAACTACTTTTGTGTTTTAACTAAACCAAAATAATTTGAAACTTAAATAAAATAAATAAAATAGAAAAGTTAAAAGATAAATAAAACAAACCCCCTACCTGGGCCTCAAGGCCTATCTACCTAGCAGGCTGGCCCAAACGCACTCTCCCTCCCCATATCCCCTGTTCACCGTTACGGTGGACACCGGCGATTGCCGCCACGGCACTGGGCGATGCTATGGCGCCCATCCACCGCTTCCCCTCGCCTATATCTTCCCTGGGCTAAAACCCTAGCCATCCCCTCGCATCTCTCTCCCTCGCGCCGCTCCTCTCTTCCCCTCGATGAACCGAGCCGCCGTCGCCACTGCCTCGACGCCGGCGTGGCCACAGTGGCCTTCTCGCCGCCCCGACCTGTCCAGGAGGATCGCCGCCCTCTCCTCCGTCACCTGCGCCCCTGGATTGGAGCTGACGAGCTGCCTTGACACTGCCCGCTTCTTCCTCTCCCTTGGACCACCGCCGGCGAGCTCCGTTGAATTCATCGCCCGGGCAGCTCCTAAGTCCCCATCGCCCGCCGTCGCGTCCCCGACTTCTGCCCGACTGGCCTCTGCAAGCGCGCCCCCGACCTTCCCGGGGTGAGCCACTCCCGTTTCCCCCTTCTCCCATCCTCATCATCGCCGTAGGACGACCGCGCACCATGGCCGAGCTCTCTGTGAGCCCATGCTCACCGCGCCCGTGGCCATGTCCCTCGCGCGCCGCCCCGTCCTGCTCCGTCCGACCGGGTGCCCCACACGTCGCCGCTCCCCACTGCTTGCCGCCGTCCCGCCACGACTCACCGCCGGCCGCGCCTTGCTAGCCCCGCCTACGCGCGCCCCCGTGTTTGTCGCCGCTGCTGCTACGCTGTTTGCTACTGCCGCTGCTTCTAGGCCCCGCCGCTGGCTGCTGTTGCTTCTGCCCGCCACCCTGATTGCGCCTCGCGCCGCCTGCCGGTAGCCGCTCGCTGCTGCCTTCCCCTTCCATTCTCGCTCCCGCCTTCCCCTGCTGCTCCCGCTGCGTGCTTGCTGCTACCGCTCGCGCCGCCGCCTAGCTCCCCGCTACCCCGCGCCGCAGCGACCGTTCCCACCGGCCACGTCTGCGCTCGCCGTCGCCCAGGGCCACGCCCCTGGCCGCCCCTTCCCCTCGCTGGGCTCCCTCGCCGCTCGGTGGCCTCGACCCATGCCCGGGCGGGCTACGCCCCGCCCGCACCCGTTCCGCCCGCTAATCGCACGCCCGCTGAAACCCCGGGCCACTTACAAGTGGGGCCCACGCCCCTGTCCAAAAAAAGAGATTAAACAATATATATGTGTAAAAATTAATAATAATTTAATTGATTAATTGATTAATTAATTAGTTTAGTATGGTTTAATTAGGTTGATTACCTTGTTTAACTAATTACCCTAGTTAGTTGATCAACTAGTCCATGACAGGGGCCCCACCCCCTGTTGACCAGTCAAATGTTGACTGGTCATCTGGGACCCCCTGGTCCACCTGTCAGCCTCTGGTACACCTATGTGTACGCAGAGCTGGGTGCATCTAGCATTTGAGCTTTATTTTCAGATTAATAATAAATTTCAAAAAATGTTTAAAACTTCGAAAAATCATAGAAAATAATCTGTATCTCGGATGAAAACGTTTTATACATGAAAGTTGCTCAGAACAACGAGACGAATCCGGATACGCAATCAGTTCGTCCGTCACACGTCCCTAGTATAGCGAACACACAACTTTCCCTCTCCGGTTCATCTGCCCGAAAACGCGAAACAACGGGAATAGTTTCCCGGATGTTTCCCCCCTTCGCCGGTATAGCCTATCCCTACGTTAGGTCACCCCTAGCACAACGTATTGCCGCATCTTGCTTTGTGTTACATTTGATTGCTCTATTATTTATTGTGTTCCCCCTTCGTTACTCCTTTCCGGTAGACTCCGAGACCGCTGCCGATGTGCGTGTGTTCGACTACATCCAAGATGACCCCTCCTTCTTGCCAGGGCAACCATGCAAGCCCCCCCTTTGTTCACCAGATATCGCCTATTCTTCTCTCTAGTGCTTGCATTAGAGTAGTGTAGCATGTTACTGCTTTCCGTTAATCCTATCCTGATGCATAGCCTGTCCTTGCTACTACGGTTGTTACCTTTACCTGCAATCCTAATGCTTAGTATAGGATGCTAGTTTATCATCAGTGGCCCTACATTCTTGTCCGTCTGCCATGCTATACTATCGGGCCGTGATCACTCGGGAGGTGATCACGGGTATATACTTTATACATGATACATGTGATGACTAAAGTCGGGTTGGCTCGAGGAGTACCCGCGGTTGATTCACGAATTGGGGGCTGGAAGGACATACTTTCCCGACGGCCCTCTGTGTGGATCTTTGTGGCGAAGCGACATGGCAGGTTGAGACCACCTAGGAGAGAGGTGGGCCTGGCCCTGGTCGGTGTTCACGGTTATTCCAAATTAACACGCTTAACGAGATCTTGGTATTTGATCTGAGTTTGGCTACTGGCCTATACGCACTAACCATCTACACGGGGACAGTTATGGGCACTCGACATCGTGGTATCAGCCGAAGCCTTCATGACGTCAGCGACTGAGCGGCGCGCACCGGGTTGGACTGGAACGCCTACTCTTGTATAAGGGAGGCTAGGTCTGCTCACTGGCCGCGTACGCAACGTGCAGGTGTGCAATGGGCGATGGGCCCAGACCCCTGTGCCATAGGATTTAGACCGGCGTGCTGACCTCTCTGTTGTGCCTAGGTAGGGCTGCGACGTGTTGATCTTCCGAGGCCGGGCATGACCCAAGAAAGTGTGTCCGGCCAAATGGAATCGAGCGTGTTGGGTTATGTGGTGCACCCCTGCAGGGAAGTTAATCTATTCGAATAGCCGTGATCTTCGGTAATAGGATGACTTGGAGTTGTACCTTGACCTTATGATAACTAGAACTGGTTACTTAATAAAACACACCCTTCCAAGTGCCAGGTACAATCGGTGATCGCTCTCTCACAGGGCGACGAGAGGAGGATCATCGGTTAGGATTATTATGCGATGCTACTTGGGGAACTTACCATCTACTCTCTTCTCCTGCTGCAAGATGGAGGTTACCAGAAGCGTAGTCTTCGAAAGGATTAGCTATCCCCCTCTTATTCTGGCATTCTGTAGTTCAGTCCACATATGATACTCTTATTCCTTTTGATACCAATGCATACATATGTAGTGTAGCTCCTTGCTTGCGAGTACTTTGGATGAGTACTCACGGTTGCCTTGCTCCCCCCTTTTCCCCTTTCTATACCCGATTGTTGCGAGCAGGCGATGGAGTCCAAAAGCCAGAGGATCATGAGGATGATTCTACGTGGAGTTCGGCTTCGAGGAGTAGTTAGGGGGTCCCAGGCAGGAGGCCTCGCCTTTTCGATCATTGCTACTTTTGTGCTAGCCTTATTAAGGCAAACTTGTTTAACTTATGTCTGTACTAAGATATTGTTGCTTCTGCTGACTCGTCTATGATCGAGCTCTTGTATTCGAGCCCTCGAGGCCCCTGGCTTGTAATATGATGCTTATATGACTTATTTTATCTGTAGAGTTGTGTTGTGATATCTTCCCATGAGTCCCTGATCTTGATCGTACACATTTACGTGTATGATTAGTGTACGGTCAAATCTGGGGCGTCACACCTATGTATGGGAAA
>NC_041390.1:475466889-475523385 GCF_002162155.2 Triticum dicoccoides | reverse complement strand
GCGATTGGCAACGCCTTTGTTCTGTTTCGAGTCTGCTCAACAGCTCAAAGCTGCCGCGTCGAGAGTGGCAGGGTAGCCTTCCGCACCTGGCAACGCTCCTGACTTTGACTCGAGTCAATATCGACAGTTCGGGCGGCCGGCTATGGGCGGTAAGGCGGTTTTCCCGGCAGCAAGCACACCCGGCAGGCCAATGGGGATCCATCCCCATGACGCCGCCCTGGGTTTACGCACCGACAAGCCTACCTAGTTACATAGGGTGGACATACAAGGAAAAATCGAACAGGAAAATAACATGCATGATACTAAAAAGTGCTGCAGAGTTATGTTACATCAAATTGTTACTGCGGTTCTAACTAGAGATAGCAATTGTGTTGGTTGTGAACCTGCAACGGCGATAAAAAAATGGGATGCCTAATCCCGGCGCTGACCCTCCACCCTCAGAATTCCGCCGACTCGGCTGATGATGGGCTCGATGCGCTCCCTGAGCGGCGCAAGGTCACTTCCCTCCGAGAAGGTCTCCAGCGCGGCGTCAAAGTCGAGGTTGGGGTACCAGTGCGCCACCTTGGTGAGAACCTTGGTCATGGCACCCTGGCAAAACCTCTGGGACTCGTCGGCCAGTGAGGCCGCCCTATTGGCATGGAGCCGTTCCAGAGCGCCGACAACCTTCTCGAAGAACATGGTTAGGCTGCAATTGGCGCTCATGCCCCGCTCTGGGACATATCTCACGTCCGACATCCCCATGATGGCCAGCTGCGAGGTGGACTGGTTGGCGACAGTGGCAAGGCGATTGAGCCAACGGTTCTCGCCCTCCACGTGGTCCGCGAAGTTGAGGCCCTCGTTCTTCTGCAACAGCTTCTCGGCCTCCAGCTCCTTGACCAGGGTCCCCTCTCGGGTTGTGGCCTCCGACATCACCTTCTCAAGACCCTCCAGCTTCAGATTGAGGTCTTTGATGGAGTTGTTGGCCTCGGAGAGCTCCCCAGCCTTGCTGACGACCATGCAATGCGCCTCAGTCAGGGCACTATTGAGCGTGTCCTGCTCCTGGGACAGCTTCAGGGCCTGCTCCTTCAGCCTGTCGCGCTCTGCCTCCAGCTCCTCCACCTTGCCAGCGTGAACCTGGGCCTGGGCACTGAGTGCCTCCTTGTGCCTCTGCTCCAGCTCGCTGGTTTGCTGCAAGACAAGCTTCTCCACCTTTGCATCCTTGCCGCGAAGCATGGCAGAAAGCTTCTCCTCGTGGGCAGCGAGGTCCTCCTCCTGGGAGTTCAACACGGCCTCGCGTTGGGTCCGAGCGGCTTCGGCGGCCTTGGCCAAGTTCTTCGCCGCCTCCTGAGCTTTCTCGACATCGGCGAGCTTCATGGTGAGCTCCATGTCGTGCTTGGCCTGCTCACCCTGGGCCGCCTTGAGCTCCTTGTGGGCCTCGCAAAACCAGTCCTGCGCCTCGGCAACGCACTTCTGGATGTCCGCCTCCGCCTTCTCCACAGCCGTTGTCCTGGACTTAGCCTTGTCCAGGCGGGCGCGGTGGAGATCCTGGAGCTTCCGGAAGATGGCGCCCATGGCGTGGAGGAGCCGCTCTTCCTACGAGCCGTCGCCGCCAACGATCGGCTCGTCGACGACTTCAAACCCGATAGCGGCAAGCACCTCGTCGTCGAACACCTCTCCCTCAACGGCTGTCCTGGTGCTCGACGCGCCTAGAAGGTGGACGAACAAATCGTCACCCACCCTCAGGTACTTGTCGGAGCCAGAAGCAGCAGAGGAGGAAGGCTGGTCACCACCTCCTCCTCCTCCTCGGCAACGGTCACGTCGGCTTCCCTGGCAGGCCCCTTGCCGGCCTCCTCAGCGACAGCCTTGTCGACCTCACCGGTGGGGCCCTCGATGGCATCCTCGGTAGCGTCTTTGGTGGCCTCCTCGGTGGCTATCCTCTCGGCGTCCGCCTCGGCGGCCTTGGCGACACCCTCAATGACGGCGTCCATGCCCTCTAGGTTCACCGAGGAAGAATCTAGGCGCTGAAGAAGGGGGTGAGGCAAGGCCAGGACCAGGAGCCAAAAAAAGGGGGGAAGCAGGGACGAACGGCAAACGACTTACCCGTGCTAGTACCCGGCTGGGAAACGGAAGCCCCCACCCCGCCAACATTTGGTGTCAAGGCAAAGCCGCAGGCGCCCAAGTTCTCCTCCTCCTCCATATGCGTGGGCCCGGTTCCTGGCGCCCTTGCCGGGGACGCCCCCCAGGGCGGCATGGTCGATGGGGGCAGCGTGTTGGGAGTAGCCCTCTGTGGCTCCTCCTCCTGCTGCTGCTCTCCTCCTGCGTACCTGACAAGGTCAGCACCAAGGTGTCGTGCCCCTGACACATGTCGACGGGAGAAGAGTGATGAACTTACGCTGGGGGTTCTGCCGGGGCTGCTGTCTGGGCTGCTCAACACCACCAATGGCGCCCCCGAAGTACCAGCTGGGGGCTGGCCACCCGCCGAGACCTTGGCCCTCTTCGCTCTCTGGGCCAGCGTCTCCCCGTCCCTGCAAATATGAAAACAAGTCAAGACAGGCAACACAGGTTGAGGAGGCAGAGATAACGAAAAGGAACCAGATACTTACTCGTCGTCCGCCTCCTCCTCTGCTGTCTTCCTCTTCCTCCTCGGGCTGAGGGATCCATAATAAAAAGTAACCTCCATGTCAACATTCGCCGGAGGAGGAGAAGGAGGTGGTGTCTGGGCACGCGCGGACGAAGAAGGGGCGGCTGTCTTCTTCTTCACTGCGGCTTTCGCCGGCTTCTTTGCCTCCGTGGCCCTCGTATGGCGCCCGGGCTCCTCCAAGGTCAGCTGTGAGCGCGCAGCTCTGCCTAGCTGGACCGGCTCGCCGGAACTGGCTCACCGCAGGACTCGCCCCCTCCCCGTAGGTGGCGTTGGCTCTGCGGTCTCGGCCTCCTACGACGATGACCCGCCGGTCACATCTTCAACCAAAGGAGCCTCGGTGCCGGTGCTGCTGGCTCCCCCGGCGGTCATCGCCCACCGGGCGAGCTCCTCCTCCTCCGCGGCCGTTGTCGTGGGTCTAAGACTGACAGTAGAATGGGGGGTAGGTATGAGGAGGCAAGATCCTAGCTATGGAGTAGTTGTACACACGAGTTTTACGAGTTCAGGCCCTTCTTGGAGGAAGTAACAGCCCTACTTCTCAGTGCCCTAAGGTGGTCGACTGGATTATAGGTGTGTGTGTGAGTTTACAAAAGTGCGAACCCTTGTCCCAGAGGAGGGGGGTGGCTTATATAGAGTGCGCTAGGACCCCAGCTCCCCTCCGTTACACAGGGTTCAATGCTCGTAAAGGAAAGGCGTTACTGGTAACGTCTACAGTAAAGTGTCATAAATGCTCATAATGCTATGGTTTAAGTCCTAACCGTTGCAGAGTGGAGGGTTCCTCATCTTCTGGTGCATGGTCGAGTGTCTTCAAGGTGGTCGAGTGAGCGCATCTCCATGGTCGAGTGGATGATGGTTTCTCTTTGACTGCTTCTGATTCTTTGTAAAGATGTCCTTGGGGAGGGTATGCTGGACAGGTCCATGACCCTACCCTAGGTACATAGCTTCATCATTAGCCCCCGAATGGATCATGGTTTGAGTGAGGAAGGGATTGAGAACACTTCCAACCCACTCTTTGTGCTATGAATATGCCTTGTCCTGAAACAATGAGTTGAGGTGACGACGTCGACTCCTTTCTCAATCGCCTTGGTCCATTCTTGGTTGTTGTCAAGTGAACTTTCATGGTAGAATTCTGAATGATGATGTAGAGGGTGTTTGTCTTCAGTCTGACAGGTTGTTCTGCTCTCCACGGATCTCATGGGATTTGAATTTTGGGAAGTGTGCCAGACGGGAGGAACTGAGGTTATCGGGATGGATTAGGCAAGTCTCCTCGATCCCCACGCCACCTTTTTCTCCACGTACTATGCGCTCGACTATTGCAGGATTTGTTTAGATCGCTTGGGTCCACCAGTCAGCCACTCGGTGGAAGGCCTTATAAAAGGTCTCGGGCTAGGCCTCTGCTCCGCATGCTCCCATTCTCTCTTCTCTTTCTCCCAATCCCTCCACCACTCTCGCTTCCGCCTCGTCGTCGGACCTCCGCTCAAGCTCGATCCGCCACCATGGGGAAGGATAATACGGCGGCGCTGGAACACGCGAAGAAGGCGACCGCGAAGGCGAAGGGCAAGCGGACGAGACGGGGCGGATCCTCGTCGAGGTCAGGCCTGCCGGCGGGCTGGATCCAGGGCGACTGGATCCGCTCGGCAATCACGCAGGACGACCTCGATGACCTGGTGGAGGGGGGATTGATCCCTCACAAGTCGGCTCGACTCTCGAGGGACGAAACCGAGCCGCAGCCTAGAGAGGGTGAGTGTGTCCTCCTCGCAACCCACATAGATCGCGGATTCTCACTACTTCCCCACCCTTTCTTCCGGGGTTTTTTGAACTTCTTTGGGGCTCAGCTCCACCATTTCACTCCGAACACCATAGTCTATCTGGCCGCTTTCGTGTCCATGTGCAAAAACTTCTTGGGCTATCGACCGCACTGGGGGCTTTTCAAACACATCTTCACTTGCCGTTCCCAGTCGGTCAAAAAGGCCAAGTCGAGTGACGAGAGGACGCGGGTGATCCAGATGTGCGGTGGTCTGGGGATCCAGTTGAGGAGCAAGAGTACTTTCCCAGCCATGATCCTTCCTGACTCGGTCCGGGGCTGGCAGTCGACTTGGTTTTACTGCAAGGATCAGCCAACCCTTGGCCAGTCGACTGGACATCCTCCTTTTTCCTTGGCTTGAGTGGAGAAGCCTGCTCCCCTAAAGGTAGTTCCAGAAGAGAAGGCGCAGGTCAAGGAGCTGGTTGAACAGGTCATCCAGCTTGTCCGCCACGGAGTGACCGGGATGGATCTGTTGGAGGTCTTTCTCGGTCGACGCATCCAACCTCTTCAGGCGTGCGGTCATCTGATGTGGATGTACTCTGGGCTCGAGGATACCACTCGGATCCACCCGGAGGAGGTTAGCGAGGATATCTTGGAGAACTGGTTGAGGGGAATCACTAGCAACAAAGACAACCCTCGGGGATCTAGGAGGGTGATTCCATTCGACAACTCGCACCAGCTGGAGCAGGTATAATTTTGTTTTATCAAGTATCTTTCCGATTCACCACGTGATGTCCCGTTTGTGGTCGACTGAATGTCTTTTGATTGTTATCCTTTCAGGCCCTCATTGAAATGTACTCGATGCCCAACGGAGTGTAGGACCCAGGCGTTGAAGAAGAAGGGAGCAGGGGCGAGAGCGGCGAGGAGCATTCGGAAGCCGAGGAGGACGAGGAGAGCGATGAATCGACCGATGAGGAAGAAGTCGACTCGCCTCCTCGCAGGGAGAGGAGGTCCAAGCACACTCATGACCCGGCACGCGCTCCGGACTTGGTGGCTGCGCCGATCGGGCAATCCTCAAAGCGCCCCAGGACGTCTTCCCCGACGCCGACTGAGAAGCCTCCAAAGAAATCCAAGGTCATGCCGCTTCCAACACCGAAAGTGCCGAAAGCCATCTCTTCCAAACCGCTCAAAGCTTTGCCCCGGATCAAAGTGTCCGTTCCTACTATCTCCGGGTAACCATCTGACTTGTCCTTTATGTGGATTCGATTAACTGGGTGTAACCGATTGAATGCGGGCCTTTGCAGTGCTGCTACGTCAGGGACCTCTTAATACCAGTACCGGGACAAGGAAATGGAGGATGCGGTAACCTCTAACCCATGTATGAACTCTTGCTATTTTGATTCTTGATCCTTTATTTAGGGTCGAGTGGTTCACTTGCGGTCGAATGTTCTGTATTGCAGCTCCACCAAACATCATTGATCTTCCGGACGACGACGAAGATGTGGCTCCTAAGCCTAGGAAGAGCAAGAAGGTAACAGCTGGCAGGGTGGTTCGGCAAGAACCAACTGCAACGCCTCCCGTCCGTCAAGCTGAAGACGCGGGCAAGGCCACTGTGACATTCACTGCACCCTTGCGGAGTGGGCATCCCACGTGGTCGACCACGCCTGTGGTTCCTCCAACTATCCAACTCCACACCATGGAGCCTCAAGCAGCCGCACCTGGGTCGTCTGCACATTTTTTCACCAGCTACCCCGTCCCAGACAACCAGTCGGAAGCGGCTGCGGAAGCCATCCGACAGGCTGATATGATGATGGAGCAGGTGAAGATAGTGCACGAGAGCAGTCAGGCTGCCTACGACGCTAGTGCCGCCCTTCGGGCCAACGTCCAGGTGAGTAGACTTTCCGACTGTTTTTGTTCTCGAAAAATCATCTTCTGCATAATCTCCTGTTGTTCGCATTGAATTAGAGCACCCACTGTGTGTTGCTGTCGTTTTTGGTAGTTTCGCTCTTCCACTCGGTCTAGGCGAGTGGGATCAGAACCGGTGGGGGCACGCCAAGTGCACCCACTGGGTGTAGTCCCCGAGAGCGCGGTCGACTACTGGCAGTCGATTATGGTCTGAGTTCTTCTTTCTTGACGGTGCAATTGTTCTTTCCCTCTCTCTTTTTTACTCCTTGCACTCGACTCCGGCGGGCCGGTCGAGTCGGATCAGAACCGGTGGGGGAACGCCAAGTGCACCCACTGGGTGTAGTCCCCAAGACCGCGGTCGACTGCTGGCAGTCGACTGGGGTCTGAACAGCTTGTTGTCCACTTCTTTAGGTTTTATTCACTCGGAAATGAACTGCCTTCGAACCTATCGATTGATCTGTCTCTTGCCTCCTGCAGAAGTCTTGTACTCTTATCTCCAAGTTTGCCAAACTCGAAGAGAAGCAGAGGCAACTCAACTTAGACTTGGAATTGGCTCAGCAAAATCTAAAAAAAAGCTCAAGACGAGGCCGCTGGTATGGAAGGTAACTGATTGCCGACTGAATTTCAATATATCTCTTTGATCTCTTTTTTGATTCGATTATTTCTTTTGCAGAGAAAATGAAGTTGGCTCTGGACAAGAAGGACTTGGACCTCGCCGCCGCGCAAAAAGCAGCCCAAGACAAAACCGCTCTCGCAGACAAGAAGCTTGCTTCAGTCGGAACGCTTGAAGGAGAGGTGACTAGACTGACATCTTGTCTTAATGAAGCTAACCGCGAAGTGACCAGCCTGAAGAAGGATAAGGTCGTCCTGAACGAAAAGTTGGAGTCTACGATCCACTAGAGGAATGACACAGAAGCTTATCTGAGGACCCTCACCAAGAAGCTTTATCTCGTGCTGGGAGGTATTTCTTTTAATCCGATTGTGTTGATGCTTGCAATCGGATTTTGCTCGGTTGATGAACTGACTTTTGGCTGCAGAACTCTGTCAAGACTTCAACAAAGAAACTGGAAGGGTCGAGACGGGTCTGGACCCTATCGCTTCCCTGGTCTGCGACAAAACTGCGATGAACGTGCTCCGACTGGAGTCCCATATCGCCAGTGCCACAAGCTACGTCGCACGCCTGAAGGAGGTTGTTTCTCGAATCGACTCGATGCTTTGGCCGGGGGCGATGCTTCAGAATGATCTGGAATCTCTGATGACTCGACTGAACGAGATCCCTGACCGAGTGCAAGAATGGAAGAAATCCTCCGCCCGGTGTGGTGCTGATGTGGCGCTATCCCTGGTGCGAGTCCATTGCAAGGAGGCTTGTGAAGACAAGCTGGCTGCGATCAAAGTCGCTAACACCAAAAAGCACGACTTCCAGTCCTTCATGGAGACTTTCATTGCTGCCGCCACTCGGATCGCTGATGGGATCGATGTGGACTCATTCGTGGAGCCTGCCAGCCCTCCTCCGGCCGAGTGAACAAGCTTATGAAACTTGGATACGCTTTAAATTTGCCTCGGAATGCCGAGTGGTTTCTGTAACCGTTAAACTCCTTCGGGCTTGGTGCCCGAGTACCTTTGATTCACTGCTTGGAACCTTTTAGTATTTATCTGAATTTGGTTTTTCTTCGAACGTGCTTGTGTTTGCCTTCGGATGGACTTTGCTTGCTGCACCTCTTCGTCCTTGCGGATAGGGATGGAGCGGACGTTGTATTTGTGCCACAGCTTCGAAGGAGAAGGTGGCAGTCGACCTGCACCTCGTCGTCCTTGCAGATAAGGATGGAGCGGACATTGTATTTGTGCTGCAGCTCCGAAGGAGAAGGGTGCAGTCGACCTGCACCTCGTCGTCCTTGCGGATAGGGATGGAGCGAACGTTTTATTTGTGCCGCAGCTCCGAAGGAGAAGGTTGCAGTCGACCTGCACCTCGTCATCCTTGCGGATAGGGATGGAGCGGACGTTGTATTTGTGTCGCAGCTCCAAAGGAGAAGGTTGCAGTCGACCTGCACCACGTCGTCCTTGCGGACAAGGATGGAGCGGACGTTGTATTTGTGCCGCAGCTCTGAAGGAGAAGGTTGCAGTCGACCTGCACCTCATCGTCCTTGCAGATAGGAATGGGTCTCAAACTTAGGCGAGTACTGGACTGCAGCTAAGCCCCCGAGTGGGAGGATTGCTCTCAACTCGGTAGGATTTTTCCAAACTTAGGTGAGTGCTGGACTGCCGTTAAGCCTGTTAGTGAGAGAACTTAGGTGAGTACTCGACTGCAGCTAAGCCCCTGAGTGGGAGGATTGCTCTTCACTCGGTAGGATTTTTTCGAACTTAGGCGAGTGCTGGACTGCCGCTAAGCCTCTTAATGAGAGAACTTAGGAAAGTACTCAACTGTAGCTAAGCCCCCGAGTGGGAGGACTGCTCTCCACTCGGTAGGATTTTTTCAAACTTAGGCGAGTGCTGGACTGCCGTTAAGCCTCTTAGTGAGAGAACTTAGGCGAGTGCTCGACTGTAGCTAAGCCCCCGAGTGGGAGGACTGCTCTCCACTCGGTAGGATTTTTTCAAACTTAGGCGAGTTCTGGACTACCGTTAAGCCTCTTAGTGAGAGAACTTAGGCGAGTGCTCGACTGCAGCTAAGCCCCCGAGTGGGAGGATTGCTCTCCACTCGGTAGGATTTTTTCGAACTTAGGCGGAACGGATTCGCGACTAACCCCACCCACTGGGGGATTCAGGAGTAAATAAGAACAACACAATTGAATGAGAGAACCGTAAGCTCTTGTCTTTGATAAACGAATTACAAAAGGTGTTGCTTATTACATTTATTCGAACGAGTGTTTAAGTATAAAAGGGGTGGAGCAGCTCCGCGTTCGAAGCCCGTGGCTCATCTTTCTAATGCTCGATACTGTAAAGATGGTATGCTCCGTTGTGGAGAACTTTGGTGACGATGAAGGGGCCTTCCAAATTGGAGCGAGCTTGTGTGGTTTCTGCTGATCCACTTGAAGAACCAAGTCTCCTTCTTGAAAGGCTCGACCCCTCACATTCCTGGCATGGAATCGACGCAAATCTTGCTGATAAATGGTCGAGCGGATCAAGGCCATCTCTCTTTCCTCCTCTAAGAGATCGACTGAATCTTGCCGGGCCTGCTCTGCTTCTGCTTCGGAGAAGAGTTCAACTCGGGGTGCCTTGTGGAGCAAGTCACTTGGCAGAACAGCTTTGGCTCCATAGACTAAGAAGAAAGGAGTTCTTCCAATCGACCGATTAGGAGTTGTCCTTAAACCCCACAGAACTGACAGAAGTTCATAAACCCAATCACTTGCTGCGTGTTTGAGATCACGCATCAGTCGGGGCTTTAGTCCTTTGATAATTAGGCCATTGGCTCTTTCTGCTTGTCCGTTCGATTGTGGGTGAGCAACAGAAGCATAGTCGACTCGAGTGCCCTGAGAGGCGCAGAAAATTCTGAACTCATCGCAATCGAAGTTCAATCAGTTGTCCGTGATGATGCTGTGTGTTACTCCATATCTGAATGTAAATTCTATGATAAAACTAACAGCGGTGCTAGCGTAAATGTTCTTGATAGGTTTGGCTTCGATCCATTTGGTAAACTTGCCGACTGCAACGAGCACGTGAGTGAAGCCGCTTTTGCCGGTCCTCAGCGGTCCAACCATATCCAGTCCCCAAACAGCGAAGGGCCAGACGAGGGGAATGGTCTTCCGGGCTAACGCTGGCTTGTGAGACATATCTAAGTAAAATTGACAGCCTTCACATCTGTCAACTATATCTTTCGCCATCTCATTTGCTCGTGGCCAATAGAATCCAGCTCGGTATGCTTTGGCCACGATGGCCCGAGAGGACGCATGGTGGCCACAGGTCCCCGAGTGGATGTCATTGAGGATCATTCGACCTTCTTCTGGTGTTATGCACTTCTGACCGACTTCAGTCACACTTTCTCTGAACAGCTGCCCTCTTATCACAGTAAAAGCTTTGGATCGGCGGACGATCTGTCGAGCTTCTTCTTCATCCTCTGGGAGCTCTTTCCTAAGGATGTACGCAATGTAGGGCACCGTCCAGTCGGGAGTAATGGCCAGAACCTCCATGATTAGGTCGACCACAGCTGGGACCTCAACTTCAGTCGGATCCGTGGCGCTCTTGGGTTGTGGGGGTTCTTCAGTGAAAGGTTCTTCCTGAACTGTCGGCGTGTGAATATGCTCCAAGAACACATTGGTGGGAATGGCTTCTCTCTTGGAACCTATCTTTGCCAATTCATCGGCTGCTTGATTTTTCAATCGGGGGATGTGGTGGAGTTCTAACCCCTCGAACTTCTTCTCCAGCTTTCTCACCGCGTTGCAGTAACCAATCATGGCTGGGCTTCTGACGTCCCATTCCTTCATCACTTGATTAACTACCAAATCTGAGTCGCCATAGACCATGAGGCGACGGACGCCGAGTGAGATGGCCATGCGCAACCAATACAGAAGTGCTTCATACTCTACTTTATTGTTGGAGGAATCAAAGTGAATCTGGAGGACATATCTGAGCTTGTCTCCTCGGGGGGATACCAGAACTACTCCAGCACCAGAACCGTTCAACATCTTGGATCCGTCAAAGAACATGGTCCAGTGCTCAGAGTGAACTTGAGTCGGCAGTTGCTGTTCGATCCACTCGGCGAGGAAATCTGCTATTGCTTGGGACTTGATAGCTTTCTTTGCCTCAAACTTGATATCCAAGGGAAGGAGTTCAATCGCCCATTTTTCCACTCGACCAGTTGCATCCCTGTTGTGCAGAATCTCTGACAATGGAGCGTTGCTGACGATTGTAACAGAGTGATCTAAGAAGTAGTGTGCAACCTTCTTAGTGGTCATGTAAATTCCATAGACAAGCTTCTGATAGTGAGGATATCTCTGCTTTGACGGGGTCAGGACTTCAGAAATATAATAAACTGGGCGTTGAACTTTGTATGCTTTTCCTTCTTCTTCCCGCTCGACCGTAAGTACTGTACTGACGACTTGTCCAGTGGCTGCTATATAAAGAAAAAGAGGCTCTTTGCTGATTGGAGCAGCAAGCACCGGCTGGGTGGAAAGCAGGGCTTTTAGCTCTGCAAATGCTGTATCAGCTTCTGGAGTCCACTTGAACTTATCTGATTTCTTCATCAGTCGGTAAAGAGGCAGCGCCTTTTCACCGAGGCGAGAAATGAATCGACTTAGGGCGGCCAAGCAACCAGTAAGCTTCTGGACATCATGCAAACGCACAGGGTGTTTCATTCGGAGTATAGCACCTACTTTCTCTGGGTTAGCATCGATTCCTCGTTCGGAAACAAGAAAACCGAGTAACTTTCCACCTGGAACTCCAAACATGCACTTTGATGGATTGAGCTTGATATCATACATTCTGAGGTTAGCAAAGGTTTTAGCGAGGTCGGTCAGCAGGTCGGAACCTTTACGTGACTTGACCACAATGTCATCCATGTATGCTTCCACATTCCGACTGATCTGAGTGAGCAGGCACTTCTGAATCATTCGCATAAATGTGGCTCCGGCGTTCTTCAAGCTGAATGTCATTGTGACATAACAGAAGCACCCGAACGGGGTGATAAAAGCTGTCTTTATTTCGTCGGGTCCGTACAGACGGATCTGGTGGTACCCGGAGTAGGCATCCAAAAAGGACAAACGCTCGCACCCAACAGTCGAGTCGACTATCTGATCGATGCGAGGGAGAGGGAAGTGATCTTTCTGGCAGGCCCGATTGATATGCTTGAAATCGATGCACATGCGGAGTGATTCATCTTTCTTTGGGACCATGAAAACATTGGCTCACCACTCGGAGTGGTAAATCTCTCGGATAAACTCAGCTGCCAAAAGCCGAGCCACCTCTTCGCCAATTGCTTTTCTTTTCTGGACGGCGGACCGTCGAAGATGCTCTTTGACTGGTTTCACTTTCGGGTCGACTCGCAAACGATGCTCAGCCAGTCCCCTGGGAACACTTGGCATGTTAGAAGGCTTCCATGCAAAGATGTCCCAGTTCTCACGGAGGAACTGGACGAGCGCTTCTTCCTGTCTGGAGTCAAGTGTGGTCGAAATGTGGGTCGGAGCTGCATTGGGGTCCGTCGGGTGAATGTGAACCGACTTCGTCTCACCAGATGACTGGAATGCTGAATCCGTGGCTGGCTTCTTAGCTCGCAACAAGTCACTTAGATCTGCATTTTTCTAGTATTCTTGCAATTCTTCCACGACCATCTGGGCATCGACGATCTTTGAGCCTTTCTGGAAACACTCTTCCGCCTTTTTCCGATTACCAGAGATAGTGATGACTCCTCTGGGACCAGGCATCTTCAGTTTGAGGTACACGTAACAAGGTCGAGCCATGAATCGTGCATAAGCTGGCCTGCCCAGAATTGCATGATACACACTCTAAAAATCCATGACTTCAAACGTCAACTTTTCTTTGCGGTAATTTTTGGCATCACCGAAAACTATGTCGAGTGCAATCTGACCGAGGGACGCAGCCTTCTTGCCTGGAATGACCCCATGGAAACTTATATGGCTTTCACTGAGTCTGGACATCGGAATGCCCATTCCTTTCAACATTTCTGCATACAGAATGTTCAGGCCACTGCCACCATCCATCAGGACCTTTGTCAGTTGAGTGCCTTCGACCACCAGGTCGACCACCAACGCTTGCCTCCCAGGGGTGGCGATGTGCGCTGGGTGATCAGACTGGTCGAACGTAATGGCAGTCTGCGACCATTTCAAGTAACTGGGTGTCACCGGAGCGACCATGTTCACTTCTCTATTGATGACTTTCAATCGACTCTTGTTTTCAACATCAGCAAAAATCATCAGAGTGGAATTCACGTGAGGATAACCATCATCATCTTCCCCTTCACTCTCAGCCTTGTCTGCCTCCTTCTCCTTTTCCTTGGGCTGTTTCTCTCGGAACTGCTGGATCAGGAGCCGACATTGTCGAGTGGTATGCTTCGGGTAAATGAAATTACCTTCTTCATCTTTTTTGGTGTGGATATGGCATGGCAGATCCAACACGTCATTTCCATCTCGATCTTTTACTTTCTTGGGGTTCCACGGCCCTTTGGGCTCCCCCTTGAACTTTCGTTGAACCACAGCCAAGGCCTCACCCGGAGCAGCTGGTTCGGCCTTGCGTTTTTGTTTCCGATTGGAGTTTCCTCCTCCGGCTTCATGGGCGACTGCTTTGTGCTTGCCGCTCCGCAGTCGCTCCTCCTCTTCACCATTGGCATACTTGGTGGCGATTTCCATCATCCGAGTCAACTCCGGTACCTGATGCCTTCCTTGAAAGCACAAATTGCCTGATGATCAGACACATCTTCCACCGTGTGGTGCAGGGTGATCCACCTCTGGATATAATCTCTCAAAGTTTCATTCGGTTTCTGGATGCAACACTGTAATTCTGTCAAACCTGCTGGCTGCTTGCAAGTACCCTCAAATGTTCTGACAAACACTCGGGTGAGATCTTCCCAAGTATAGATGCTGCCAGGTGCCAACTGATTCAACCACGCCCTAGCCGATCCCTCCAACATCAGAGGAAGGTGTTTCATGGCCACCTCATCATTGCCGCCACCAATATGGACAGCCACTCGGTAGTCTTTGAGCCAGGTGTCAGGCTTGGACTCTCCGGTGAACTTACTGACTCCAGTCGCCAACCTGAAGTTGGGGGGAATCACTGCACCTCTGATAGCTCTGCTGAAGCACTCTGGGCCAGAGACATGCACCCTATTGCTGGTTTGCGGGCCTCTGTCATGGCCATCTCGGTGAGCTCTGTTTCTGTCGACCAAGCCTTGTATGAGAATAGATCTCGCATCAAAGCCTGGCTCCCCGGGGTCGACTGGAATACCTCTTCCGACGCTGTTAGGGCGCCTGTCTTCATGTGGCCGCGACACATATGACCCACTCCTTGGAGGAGGCATGGGCACTCGACGACGACCATCGTGATCGGCTCGACGATCATACTGCTCCTGGTTTCTGTACTGATCACACCGCTCTCCACGTCCCTCACGCCTCGGGGGAGATCTCGGGCTATGGGCCGACTGGACCGTATCTGCGACCATAGATCTGCTATGGATCCTATCCCGCGACTGAGACACGGCCATATTCTGCTCTCCTGCTGCCCGGAGCAAGGCCCTGATCCGCGCCAGACCTCGGCCAACTTCTGACTGGGAAGGTTGAATCGACTCTGCTATTCGGGCAGCAGCAGCTAGGTTTTGGATTGATGTTCGGTATACCTGAGCCGGAGGTGGAAAAAGTTGGCGTCGACTGGACTTAGGAGCACGTTGACGAGCGTGATCATCGAGTGCGCACTGGAGGTTCTCCAGCCGAGTGCGCTCAGCTAGATTGGCCAAGCGAGCCTGCTCCAAGGCCTGGGCCTCGGGTGTTTCTCCAACTATAGGAGTATGCAGGGCATCCATGTTTCGGCGATGAAGTTCTTCTCTCTGCTGCGAGGAGAGAGGCTCGGGGCAGTACTCCTCGTGAACGCGCAACGGATCGCCGTTCCCGTCACCTCCGTCTTCATGATTGAAGCCAGGAGGACCGCGTGGTCCATTGACCATCAGGACTTCCGCTGCCAAGTCATTGCTGCCACACTCGGATGCAGTCTCTACGGAGCCAGTCGACAGATCGAACAGGCCGTAGAGAGACTCGTCGGGCTCGATCGCCGCGACTTGAGGGGTGGCCGACTGGCGGGCCACCGCATGCTTCACCCACCGTTGGATCCTCGACCGGCCGGTGCGCTTGCCCTGGCGGGTCGCAAGGAGGGGGAAAGCCGTTGGAGTTGACTGGTACTGGGTCGACGGTTGCCGCAGGAGGACGCTGCGGACGCACGCGTGAAAGTGTGTCACCCCGCGGGCGAGGAGTGCGTCGATGTCGAGTGGTGCCTCCGGAAGCCAAGCGGAGTCGTCGGCGACAAACACGAGCGCACCGAGACGGATCTCACGGCCCTCAGCCAAACCTCTGCCTGGAACCATGATGATGGGGATCGGAAAAATTGCAACTCCTCCAATAAGTCGCTAAGAGACCTGCCCCACGGTGGGCGCCAACTGTCGTGGGCCTAAGACTGACAGTAGAATGGGGGGTAGGTATGAGGAGGCAAGATCCTAGCTATGGATTAGTTGTACACACGAGTTTTACGAGTTCAGGCCCTTCTCGGAGGAAGTAACAGCCCTACATCTCGGTTCCCGGAGGCGGTCGACTGGATTATATGTGTGTGTGTGAGTTTACAAAAGTGCGAACCCTTGTCCCAGAGGAGGGGGGTGGCTTATATAGAGTGCGCCAGGACCCCAGCTCCCCTCCGTTACACAGGGTTCAATGCTCGTAAAGGAAAGGCGTTACCGGTAACGTCTACAGTGAAGTGTCATAAATGCTCATAATGCTATGGTTTAAGTCCTAACCGTTGCAGAGTGGAGGGTTCTTCATCTTCTGGTGGTCGAGTGTCTTCAAGGTGGTCGAGTGAGCGCATCTCCACGGTCGAGTGGATGATGGTTTCTCTTCGACTGCTTCTGATTCTTTGTAAAGATGTCCTTGGGGAGGGAATGCTGGACAGGTCCATGACCCTACCCTAGGTACATAGCTTCATCAGCCGTCGCGGCCTTGTCCTCCACTCCGCCGGCGTTGCCAGCCTCCCTGGCGAGTTGCGCCTCCCTCGCCCTGGTGGCGATGTAGTTCAGCTCCGCATGGGAGGTGTCCTAGACAAGCAGCCGCTCGGCGTCGGCGTTGACATACACCTCGTGCATGGTGTCAAAGAACTGCTGCACTTCAGCGTCCTCCGGCTCCTTCCAGCTCGCGACGGGGCCGTGTGCATTGAAGTCCGGCATCATGGCGATGATCTCGGACCGACATGAGTTGTTGCACAATGGGACCACCCCCGTCGGCAGCTTGAACAGAGGCCCCTTGAGGACCTTGCCGGCCTTCGCAGCGGCCCTCGCAACCTTGCCAGTCCGCTCGACCTCGTTGTCGTGGCCCACGTCGAGCTGGAACATCCGCTGGCAGAAATGTGCGTGTGCCATCACTGTAAAGTTGTGGTCAAGGCCAGGGCGGAGCCGCATGATGTTGGCGGGGTTCGTGAAGAGCCAGGCTGCCCCCCCCCCTTGTTATGCAGAGCAGCGATCCGGCGACGGATGAAGTCCGCCCCGATCATCTCAAGAGTGAGCCTGGCCTGGGTAAGCCGGAGAATCTTGGTGATGGCGACCGTGAGATTTCCGTCGTCGGTGTCGACGTCGCTCCAATCGCTTCTGCGAACCAGCGGCGCCCAGCGAACTCTGCAGAACGCCGGCGGGTCCTTCTCTTCGATCCAGCACCACCGGCCCCGCCATTCTTCCCACCTCTACTTCATGGCACCGTCCGGGTACGCTCCCTTTGATTTTGGGATCCAAGCGATGCACCCTGAGATGGCACCTCCCGTTTGGATCCGAGGGAAGAAGTAATGGCAGAAGAGCGCCGTGTTGGGGTGCATCCCGGCAAAGCTTCCGCAGAGTTGCGTGAAAAGGGCCATGCACGCCACCGCATTCGGAGTAAAATCCAGGAGGTGGAAGCCGAAGGTGTGCATGATGTCGCTGAAGAAATCGGAGAAGGGAGGACAGAGCCTGCAAGAAAAATAATCAACAAAGAAGGGGTACCGGTTTGGGGCAGCCTTGGCGCAGTTGGCAGGGATCATGTGCGTGGCCGGATGCCCAGAATTCTCTCACCCCGTCTTCACTCCCCACAGGGGCCTGAAGGAGTCCCGAATCTCGAACACATCGAACGTCGAGGGGAAGAAGGCAGAATGCGTCCGCTGCACCGCTAGCGCACTCTCCGGCGGCTCTGCGGCTCCGGCGTCCTTGGCCACTCCCTTGCCCTTGGTGGATTTTGGTGCCATGGCAACTGGGGGAGGACGGCAGGACAGAGGGCGGCGGAAGCACAACGACAGCAAGCGGGGACGAAGCTTAAGGAAGAAGAGGAAGGCAGACAGAGGTTTCTGAGATTGGGGTTGCGCGGAGGGTAAAAGGAATAGTGCGCCCGCAGTTATCCCTTTTTATGGGTAAGCCATGGGGCGCGCTGCCCATTTACTGCGACGTGACGCATGCGTGTGGAAACCGTCCCACGCATGCCGCCCACGTCACGCACACCCCTCCACGCTGCGCCACGCGCACGGGTCGTGGGAGGCGGAGCGTGTGAAGAATCTTACCACGGTAAAAACCGCCCCACCTGCCCGCTCACCGTTTTGGGCCTGGCCCAACAACGTGTTGCGCTTATGTGTGGCCCAGGCCCGGGGGCTCCTGTAGGTGTACAAAAATAGGGGCGCATCATTGTACCCCCTTTCTTGTGCACGGGCAGTCAGAGCCGCGCCCACGGCCACACCAAGCAGAACGAGGGAGGTGAGCCAAGGTAAGATCAAAGCCCAAGACAATCAAAGCAATGCCAAGGCCAAGACCACAAAGAGGAGTGGGACGAAGCAAGTTCCCCCGGCAAGACCCTTGCCGGGTGGCCTCAGTGGCCCCGGCAAGACTCTTGCCGGGACAGCTCACCCCGCACCAACAGAGCGAGCCACCCTTGAGCCCACGGTCCCTAGTGCCATCATCAGCGTGGGACCAGGCCTCGGGAAGGCACCCATGTGGTGGCATGCAGATCTTTGTGAAGACATATTCAAGATCAGATTAGAAGACGACGATTCTCGGCAAGATCCTTGCTAAGGAAGGCCACCAGAGCCTCGGCAAGATCCTTGCCGGGGACGACAATACGCCACGGCGAGACCCTTGCCGGGCCACCCGGCAAGGCCCTCGCCAAAGACGCCGACAAGGCCACCGCCAAGCCCACGTCAACCAAGCTTCCACCACCGTTCACATGCAGCTGCCAGCCCAACCAGCTGGGGGGGCACCTGCGTGGCGACATGTAGCTCCCAGGCCAACTCATCAAGCGCCTGCATGGCGGCATGCAGATCTTCATGAAGGCTCCACCACCGCACCAACTCAGCTGCTTGCCTGCCTACATGGCACCGCACGCATCCCTGGCCGAGGCGCGTGTCAACGCGAGGAGGAGCGGCGATGGATGGGATGGGCCTCGCCCCCGTCCCCGATAAAGTAAGAGGACACCTAAGGAATGCATTAAATGCACCTTGTCCTGTAATATGAGGAATAACCTCGTGCCACTGTAGACCTTTCCACCTCCTGTGTGCCACTGTGGCAAGCCCTTTTTCCTATAAAAGGAGGCCCGAGGCGACGAGGAGGGGGATTCGGCTCTTTCAAACCACACGCTGACCACAGCTAGTTCGAGAGCTCAAGAACTCTCAGAAATACACCCACCAAAGCAGGACTAGGGTTTTACGCATCCTCGCGGCCCGATCCTGGGTAAACGATCCTTGTGCTATCTACACGCTGACATGTCGGTGTGGAACGACACCTATGGGATCACAAGAATTGTCAATACCCCAATTCCAAGTCATATTGATCTAGCCGGTAACACCTCATATCACATTGCGGCCTCACGCACGGTATCCCCATGGGTGTCGCCTTACCATGGCCCGAGGCCGTTTGCGCCTTTTGTCTCACGTATATGATAGTGTCTCTAGCATCCATATGACAGAGAACCTAGGTTGACATGGCTAGTCGTGAACCCAAAGCGGCACATACCTATTGGGACATGCATACATGAATCACATTGAGCATGTCGGTCAACAGCGTGTGAATTCGGGCTGTAGCACTGGGCTAACAGGACTCCGGGGAACCCGGGCTGTAGCAGGCTAGGCAGGACTCCGGATGTCACCGCATGACATTTCCCCGAAGGGACAGACATAGGCACGAAGTGAAACACATGCCGGCCAGTCAAGTGTCCTGAGCAGTAGTGCTGGGCTAGCAGGACTCCGGTGAACCGGGCTGTAGCGGACTACTATGGCTCGAGGAGCACTAGACAATATTTCCCCATAAGAGAGGCTGCCAAGGATAAACAACTAGATTGTCGGATCCCACACATACCAAGCATTTCAATCATACACACAATATGCTCGATATGCGCAAATACAACATGGCATCACAACAAAACTCTACAACTCAAGTACTTTATTTAAAGGCTCCAGAGACCATACATAACATGTTCATATTGGTAGGGGTAACATGACCCGACACTCAAGTCATACAAGCATACAAGCACATGCGGAAGCAAATAGTCTGAGTACATACACTAGGAAGAAAGAAGGAGTGTTGAAGCCTGTCTATCTACATAGGGCCCTCCATGGCCAGGATCACCACCTGGGTGGCAAGTTACTCATCGACGTCGAGGTCTACATAAAACCCATCGGAGGGGGTGGTGTTGTCGTCTAAAAACAATAATTGAAGCACCATGAGTACAAAGGTACTCAGCAAGTCTTACAACAGATCCTACTATACATGCTCATTCTCAAGAAGGTGGTGGAGTTATTGAAGCAAGCTAGCTTTGACTTTTGGCTAAGCTATCCTACGAGACACCACTAGTAAAATAATTTTCGCACACGAGTCCACTAATTACCAACACAATACTCCACCGGCGATCCTCCCTCGTCATCCTACGAAAGAGCCATCCTCGGTACTCACACTTATCTTGAATCTTTTAGTAGTAACCATTAACTTGTCTATGAACTGTATAGGCAACCAAGTAGTCCTTTACCGCAGACGCGGCTATTCTAATAAATGATGTTAACCCTGCAGGGGTGTACTTATTCATACACGCTCTCACCACTTACCGTCATTTACACGACATGTACACGGCAACCTTCAAGCGGAAGGCCAACAAGGGTGTTGGCCACGGCCTACATAAACACTAAAGTCTCTAGTCCAGGTTAATTTATCGCCTATCCAGGTTCCATCCACAGGGAGTACGGCCAAGGTTTCCACATACGGCCCCGAATGATGTGAACAGGGTTTCCGAGACACCAAACGGGTGACTCAGTACACCGTGCCATGGTGTATCTACCGCATCATAGCCCACCCCTAGGGTCAGCACTACGCACGGCCGCCAACACATAACCTACAAACACCAGAAACTAGTTGCAACTCCTGTACAGAGTACTAGGGTGATTAAGAAGCCGAGAGGGTCAATTAAGGATCCCAATGCATGGTAGTAACTGATTCTTAAATCACACATACAGATCTCAGTTCTTAGGGACGGCCTCAATGAAACAACCCACCATGTACTCCTACATGGCCTCTCATCGATACCTTTACCAAATCATGTTCGACACATCTCTCACATTACCGACATAATCATTTCACTCTAGCCCATCACCCAGATGAAACAGACCTGACTCAACTCTAAGCATAGCAGGCATAGCAAGGTAGGAAACACATACATGGCTCAATCTACTCCTACACATGCTACTGGGTTTCATCTAGTTACTATGGCAATGACAGGTCATGCAGAGGATAAGGGTTCAACTACCATAGCACACAGTAGTTTGAAACGTTGTTGTCTTAATGCAGTAAGTGAGAGTAGAGGCGAGAACATGGGATTGTATCGATATGTTCAATGGGGCTGCTTGCCTGATGGAGTGGTAGTCGGGTACTACCCTTTAGTTGGATACTCGGAGATATCCTCGGAGGCAGAACCTACCACGAAAGACACCACCGAATATAACCATCACATGGCAATATGCAACAATATGATGCATGCTATGACATGGCAAAATGAGGTGTCTTGCCTAATGCAATGTGAAACAAGTTGAATTGGGTCCATTTGAATCAAAGATTCAAATGGAAGCTTATGTTATTAAGCATTATAAGTGTATTATCTTGTTTCACCTAAACAGCAAGGTTAAAGTGTTTTGTCATGCATGAAACCATTACAGATGGAAAGATTGAATTTTTCTGATCAAATTTCATATATAAATCTTTGCATTGGGAGTTATAGATTAAAAGTTATGAATTTTAGAAGTTTTGGTTATTTTCTGGAATTTCCTATATAAGAATAAATCCAGAAAAGGATTTACTGCGTCCGCCTGGCATCAGTGTGACATTAGCGAGTCAAAGGCGCCAGCCCGGGTCAAACCTGACTGGTGGGCCCCATCTGTCAGTGTCACAACTAACTAATAGAGTTAGTTAGTGTTTTGTTAGCACTAAACTAGGTTAGTTAGGCCCTAGGCCCACATGTCAGTGAGACGGGGGTTAGTTAGCGAGGTCATTAACCCCTAACAGTGTGATTAGCACTAATTAAAAAATAAACTAATTTAGTTAGGAGCCGGCCCCACATGTCATTGAGTCAGGCGGGGTCAAACTGGGGTCAACCCGGGTGAAACTCGCCGGAATTGACCCGGGGCTCGTCGCCGGCAAGGCCAGGGACAGCGGAGGGTTTTGGGTTTCCTCCTCCGGCGAGCATTTGGCCGGCGGAGGGCATCTACGTGACGCGGGCACTCATCCGCATCGAGTGGTGTAGGTTGTTGGGCCTGGGGTGGCCGGAGTAGTCGCTGGCGTCGACCTTGGCGGTCATCGGGGCTCGGGTGAGGTCGGGGTCAGTGCTACGGTGCACGGAAGGGCGAGTGGGTGTGTGCGTTAGACTCCTGGGGGCTTGCTAAGCACGGTGAGGTGCTCCGTTGTGAGCTTGCGCGGCTGTGGCCATAGCTGCGCCATGGCCGGCGGCGAGAAGCTCTCGGCCGTGGTGGTAAATGGAGCTACGGGACGGGTGCGAGCTTGGGAGAGGAGGGGAAAGGAAGAGGGGCTCACGGCGGTTGCAGGGGAGCGAACGGTGAGCTCGGGGAAGAGCCGGAGCGAGCAGGGCGGCGAGGGGGATCTCCGGCGATGGCGGATCTGGACGAGCTCGGTGCAGCGTCTCCGGGGCGAGCGAGCACTTGGGGATGGGTCGAGGCGAAGCAGTGGACGACAGCAGAGCTTTTTGGCACGGCGAGGCGACGAGTGGATGGCGGTGGCCACAACTTTCACAACGGCCGCGGCTGCGTAGGCCATGGCGTCGGGGGAGCGAGGGAGAGAGCAGGGGGAGTGTGAGGTGTCGGGCAGTCTGGGGCGGCACCGAGGAGACGTGCGCGGCGTCGAGGCGGTAACCAGGTGAAGCAGGTGAGCAGGGAGGTGGCGTGGCGAGCTCGGGCACGCGCGCCGTGTCCCTCCTCTGTCTACTGGCAGAGGTAGGCGATGACTGGCACGGGCCAGCACAGTGCTGGGCCGACCAGTGGGCTGGGTGGGCTACGCCAGGTAAGTTCCTTTCCCTCTCTCTTTTTCTGCTTTTATTTATTTTCTATTATTTCTGTATCTTTAGGGCTTTATTAAAAATGCCAGGGCATTTCCAAAAATCATAAAATTAATCATGGCTACTACTTAGAGTATATCCAACAGTAAACATTTTAGTTTATGATTATTTGAGCATTTAAAATATTTTATAGCTTTTAAATGTCCAAATGAAAATACTATATGGATTAAGCCAATGACCTTAAGATGTCCTAGAAAAATGTGCACCATTTTTGTCAAAGGTTTTAACCCAAAACAAAAAGGGTGGGCTTTTTAGAAGGGCATTTCAGGTTCATTGAAAAGTTTTTTAGTAAACCCTAGTTGTTCCAGGGGGGCTGGGGGTTCTGTCATCCCCATTTAATCTTTCTGGGAAAATTAAACATGATGCAATCGCTCTAACGCATGAACTTGCTAGGGTGTGACAACTCACCCCCACTCAAAAGAATCTCGTGCCGAGATTTAGGATCTGTTGGGAAGAAGGTGGGGTACTCGAGTCGAAGACGATCCTCCCTTTCCCAAGTGGCTTCCTTTTCGGAATGGTGTGACCATTGAACCTTGAGAAACTTGATGTTATGGCGTCGAGTGGTACGCTCGGCTTGATCAAGGATACGAACGGGATATTCCCGATATGAGATTATCTTGTAGATCAAGTGTTTCGTGGTCCACTCCACGGATAGGATCCGCGAAGCAACGCCTGAGCTGAGAAACATGGAAGACATCGTGAACTTTGGAAAGATGCGGAGGTAGTTCCAATTGGTAGGCAACTTCTCCTCGTTAGGCAAGAATGCGAAAGGGTCCAATGTAACGAGGAGCCAATTTGCCTTTGATACCAAAACGATGGGTTCCCTTTAACGGAGTAACCCGAAGGTAAGCCTTCTCGCCGACTTCATAAGTAATGAGCTTATGTTTACGATCATATTGGCTCTTTTGACGAGATTGGGCTGTTTTCAATTTCTCACGAATAACGCGAACCTGCTCTTCTGCTTCCTGAATCATATCCGGGCCAAAGAGTTGTCTTTCCCCGGTTTCTGACCAGTTAAGAGGCGTTCGACATTTTCGTCCGTAGAGAACTTCGAAAGGAGCTTTGCCCAAGCTAGCTTGATAACTGTTGTTATAAGCGAACTCCACGCATGGAAGGCACTTCTCCCAATCCATTCCGAATGAGATGATAGAAGCTTGGAGCATATCCTCCAGAATTTGATTGACTCGCTCTACTTGACCAGTTGATTGGGGGTGGAAGGCGGTGCTAAAAGAGAGATGAGTTCCCATAGCATTTTGGAAACTTTCCCAAAATTGAGAGGTGAAGAGACTCCCACTGTCTGAGTTAATTTCCAATGGGACACCATGAAGAGACACTATTCGGGAGATGTATAAATCAGCTAGCTGGCTAGCGGTGATACTCTCACGAACAGGTAGAAAGTGGGCCACCTTGGAAAGACAATCGATTACGACGAAGATGGCATTATTCCCTCTCTTGGTCCTGGGAAACCCAGTAATGAAATCCATACTGATTTTATCCCATTTCCACTCAGGAATAGCCAAAGGTTGAAGGGTGCCAGCAGGCCGTTGATGCTCTGCTTTAACACGACGGCAGACGTTGCAACTAGCAATGTATTGAGCAATTTCTCTCTTCATCCTAGTCCACCAAAACCTCTGGCGTAGGTCTTGATACATTTTAGTACTACCGGGATGAATGGTGAGAGGGGATTCATGAGCTTCCTTAAGAATCAACTGGCGTAGATGTTGTTTCTTGGGAACCACCAAGCGGTTCTCGAAGAAGACAACACCTCGCTCATCCATGGAAAAGCATTTAGCAACTCCGCTAGCAATGTTTTCCTTGATCCGAGATATCCCCTTGTCATACTGCTGGGCGGTTATGATTTGATCCATAAGGGTCGGTTTTGCCACCAGGGTGGATAGGAATCCTTGAGGAACAATGTGAAGGTTAAGCTTACGAGATTCCTCGTGGAGAAGTGGTTGACTTTGTTGTAACATCAGGTTGTTACAATAAGATTTACGACTTGGCGCATCAGCCATGACATTGGCTTTGCCCGGGGTGTAAGTTATTCTTAAGTCGTAATCCGAGATCAACTCGACTCAACGTCTTTGCGTGAGATTCAAATCCGGTTGGGTGAAGATATATTTCAAACTTTGGTGATCGGTGAAGATCTCGCAACGATTACCGAGAAGGTAATGTCGCCAAGTTTTAAGTGCATGGACTACCGCTGCAAGCTCTACATCATGTGTGAGATAGTTTTCCTCATGTGGATGTAATTGCCATGAGGCATAGGCAATTACCTGATGATCTTGCATGAGTATGCAACCTAGTCCTTGTCGCGAGGCGTCGCAATAGATAATAAAGTCCTTGGAGAAATCTGGTGGTACCAGTACGGGAGCAGATGTCAAGCGCCTTTTCAGTTCCTGAAAGCTGAACTCGCACTGTGGGGTCCACTCGAACTTTTTATCTTTCTTGAGGAGTTCAGTTAGAGGTTTAGCAACCTCGGAGAAATTCTCAATGAAGCGACGGCAATAAATCGCTAAGCCAAGGAAGCTCCGAACTTGCTTGACCGTCTCAGGTGGAGTCCAATCAAGGACGGCTTGAACTCGCTCGGGATTGACAGCAATACCCTTACCCGAGATTACATGGCCTAGATAGCTCACTTCTGGCAACCAAAATTCACACTTGGAGAATTTGGCATAAAGACGATGCTCTCAAAGTTTTGTCAATACCAGCCTTAGATGTTCGGCATGTTCCTCTTCATTCTTGGAGTAGATGAGTATATCATCGAGGTATACTACGACGAATTTATCCAAATACTCCATGAAGACCGAGTTCATTAACCGAGAGAAGGTGGCTGGGGCATTGGTTAAACCGAAGGACATAACAGTGTACTCGTATTGGCCATAGCGAGTAACAAAGGCCATTTTGGGAATGTCCCCATTTTTGATTTTGATTTGATGGTAGCCCAACCTCAAATCCATCTTGGAAAATACTGAGGATCCAGCAAGCTGATCATACAGATCGTTGATCCTGGGAAGCGGATACTTGTTCTTGATAGTGACCAAGTTGACAGGTCGATAATCTACAACCATCCGATCCGTTCCATCCTTCTTCTTGACGAAGAGGACGGGGCAAGCCCAAGGGGATGAACTAGGACAGATGAAACCCTTTTTCAAGGACTCATCGAGTTGGTTCTTAAGCTCGGCTCTAAGGGTGCCATCTTATAGGGTCTTCTAGAAATTGGAACGGTTCCTGGAACAAGGTCTATCACAAACTCGACATCCCTGTCAGGTGAAACACCTGGTAGTTCTTCTGGAAAGACATCCGGGAAGTCTCGGACTACCGGAATATCTTCAAGGTCTGGAAGGGGGTTGGCATTTAGGGAGTAAAGCTGGCGCTTGGCCACTCGAGTTAAGACATTGACTGTCTTGCCCGATGGGTGAGTAAGTTGAACGGTTCTAGTGGCACAATCAATCTTAGCATAATGAGCTGACATCTAGTCCATACCCAATATGATGTTTATGTCTGATGACTTGAGAGCTATTAAAGATGCAAGGAAGATAGGTCTATCGACAAGAATTTCATTCCCATGGCTTACTCTAGAAGTTTGCCATTTGGAACCCGGAGTTTGAATTACCATGGAAGTGGGCATGTCACAGAATGTCGTGTTATGCAATCGAGCATAGCTCTCAGATATGAATGAATGAGATGCTCCAGTATCAAAAAGAACAGATGCCGGATGGAAATTAACAAGGAGCATACCAAGGACGACGTTAGGATACTCATGAGCCTCCTCAGCTGAGACATAGTTGACATGGCCACGTGCAATGGTGGCTAGCTTGGCGTAGAATGTCTTTCCCGCTGGCTTACCACGGCCAACGGACATTCCAGACTGATTGGGGTTGTTGTTCTGGGGACACTCTCGACTGTAGTGACCCGGCTCTCCACACTTGAAACATGTCACAACATTGGGGCGTGGAGCAGCATTAGCAGCGGGGCCACCATAGGGCTTAGATGGTGCAAACTGCTGGTTGGGGCGAGGTGCCTTAAAGGATGGCCTCAGAATGAACCTGGGTGGCAGTGCCATGCTTGGAATCCACACCCAGCACTTCTGAGATCTAGAGCCGGATGAAGAACCAAAACCACGAGAGTGCTTGCGTGAAGCGTCATAGTCAGACTGGCCTGTCTCAGCATTGATGGCTTTATTGACCAACTTCTAGAAGGAGGTGCACTCATGCAGACGAAGATCGCGGCGAAGCTCAGGGCTAAGTCCCTTGCGGAACCTTGCCTACTTCTTAGCGTCGGTGGATACCTCTTCAGGAGCATATCATTCTAGATTCCAAAATTCACGACTATATGCATCCACAGTCAGTCCACCTCGGGTGAAATTGCAGAACTCTTCCCTCTTACGATCCATAAGACCTTCCGGGATGTGATGCTCACGGAAAGCCTCACTGAATTCAGCCCAAGTAGTGATTTGGCCGACCGGGCGCATAGCCTCAAAGTTTTCCCACCAAAGTCTAGCATGGCCTTCGAGGTGATAGGCAGCATAGGTAACATTATCAGCTTCGGCTACGTTAGCAGAACGTAGCTTGTGGGTGATGCTGCGAAGCCAGTCATCCACGTCGAGGGGCTCGACGGAATGATTAAACTTTGGTGGGTACAACTTGATGAAGTCATTGATTGACACCAAGTCGTTTCGCTGATGGCGTGCAGTGTTTTGCTCAATCCGCTCCAACAAGCGGTTAGTCTCACGCTTGTTTCTTTCCGCCTCTAGCATAACTTCGGCCAGAGAAGGTGGGTGAGGCAGATTTTCACCCCTAGCTGCACTGGCTTCCCCCTGCTCCGGGGCAGCAGGGTTGCTGCGGGTGTTGACCATCCTAGGAAAAACAAGACAACGGTTTAGATAAGGACGGCACAAACTTGGCAAGGAAGTGCAGAATGTAATGGATAACATGTAATGCTGAGATGTTCATTGCACGACATGGTAATATAGAAACTGCCATATATATACCATTGGTCATACACACCGTACATAGTTTAGTACAAGCCCAGGCTAGAGTACAACTACGGTGAAAGACATTACATCTCATCGGAGGCATTCCAAGCTCCTATACATTATTTTTCTACACCTCCGGAGCATGATACACACCAAGTCATATCCCACGGTCACGCAGGACTGTGGAGAGTACAACTATTACAATACTAGTGAAACTACTACTAGCTCAGATGGGTCCGTAGTAATCCTCATAAAAGTCACCACCAAAGCCTGGAAGTGGAACATGATCATCTGGGAACAGACGGTCCTGCGGAGCCTGCAGACATAGGGGCTTAGATGTGGCCTTGGTCCCACAAACGGTGGCAGACGGGGACCACGAGGAGGGGTGATGCCTCCTACATCGCGCCACTCCATACAATCTGGCAATCTAGACCGTACAGGGTACAAGTCCCTCATGTCCATGTATCCTGCCTGCATCACAGGTGCAAACTGAGTCAAAGTGACCCAATGATCAGAACGAGTGTGGAAAAGCTCCATTCGCAAGGCCCGATTTTTGCGGTCCTTATCCTCGAGCATCTCGGCAGTGGTGCGGAGTAGTGACTCCTCATGTGTAGAGTCATAGTACAAAGCCTGATAGTACCCCTGTGCTCCAGGAAGTGAGGCTGGCATGTAGCGGAAGTCGGTGTTTTGAAGCAAGGCAGTCCTGGCTCGAATGATAGTCATCATTGAGTAAGCTGCATCCTGCACAGACATCTCAATAGTGACCCCAAGTCCATAGGAACAGTGAAGGGGTTCAGTCGCTCCAGGATAAGAGGGATGTATCCTGACGGTACAAAGGTACTGGCTCTGGTTGAAATCTCGGAACTGCTCCTCGACGGTATATTCCGGATACCACCGATAGCCTGACTCGACCATCACTCGAACCAACATGGCCGTGTGACCGGGTACATCGAGGCACCGGGTCAGACGAACCACTTGGTTCTGCGAACGGGTGGCCATCTGAAATCACAGAATAATGCAAAGGCATTAGAATTTTCTAGGGGAAATCAGACAGCATAACGGCTGTAAATGCTCAGAAAAAGATTTGAGACATCCACAACAGTTTGCAATACCACTCAAAAACATCATATCAAGGTTCTGATTCAACTGACAACATACCAAAAGTACTAGAAACTGTACTGTGGCTTGTAACAACAATCCTATAAGCTACTACGGATTATTAACACCTGAACCTGATAGAAGAAGAGAGCCTAGTCCTTAACCCACGTGGAATAAGAAGAGAATGACTCAGATCAGAGGGCATAAGGTAAAGGAGTAAAAAGAGCCTTACGTTCCCTCCCACAATCAATTCCCCTACATATAACTAAAGCATTTCTAGACTCGACATCGACCAGTTTGGCTCAACGAACCTACAGGCAGTCCGACTCTGATGCCAACGCTGTCAAGTCCCCGATTCCAAGTCACATCGATCTAGCCGGTAACACCTCATATCACATTGCGGCCTCACACACGGTATCCCCACGGGTGTCGCCTTACCATGGCCCGGGACCATTTGCGCCTTTTGGCTCACGTATATGATAGTGTCGCTAGCATCCATATGACAGAGAACCCGGGCCGACATGGCTAGTCATGAACCCAAAGTGACACAGACCTATGGGGACAGGCATACATGAATCACATCGAGCATGTTGGTCAACAACGTGTGAATCCGGGCTGTAGCACTGGGCTAACAGGACTCTGGGGAACCCGGGTTGTAGCAGGCTAGGCAGGACTCCGGATGTCACCGCGTGACATTTCCCCGATGGGATAGACATAGGCACGAAGTGAAACACATGTCGGCCAGTCAAGTGTCCTGAGCAGTAGTGCTGGGCTAGCAGGACTCCAGTGAACCGGGCTGTAGCGGACTACTATGGCTCGAGGAGCACTAGACTACATTTCCCCATAAGAGAGGCTGCCAAGGATAAACAACTAGATTGTCGGATCCCACACATACCAAGCATTTCAATCATACACACAATATGCTCGATATGTGCAAATACAACATGGCATCACAACAAAACTCTACAACTCAAGTACTTTATTTAAAGGCTCCAAAGAGCCATAAATAACATGTTCATACAGGTAGGGGTCACATGACCCGACACTCAAGTCATACAAGCATACAAGCACATGCGGAAGCAAATAGTCTGAGTACAGACACTAGGAAGAAAGAAGGCTTGTTGAAGCCTGTCTATCTACATAGGGCCCTCCATGGCCAGGATCACCACCTGGGTGGCAAGTTACTCATCGACGTCGAGGTCTACATAAAACCCATCGGAGGGGGCGGTGTTGTCGTCTGAAAATAGTAATTGAAGCAACATGAGTACAAAGGTACTCAGCAAGTCTTACAACAGATCCTACTATACATGCTCATTCTCAAGAAGGTGGTGGAGTTATTGCAGCAAGCCATTTTGACTTTTGGCTAAGCTATCTTACGAGACACCAGTAGTAAAATAGTTTTCGCACACGAGTCCACTAATCACCAACACATTACTCCACCGGGGATCCTCCCTCGTCATCCTACGAGAGGGCCATCCTCGGTACTCACACTTATCTTGAGTCTTTTAGTAGTAACCATTAACTTGTCTATGAACTGTATAGGCAACCAAGTAGTCCTTTACCGCGGACGCGGCTATTCGAATAGATGATGTTAACCCTGCAGGGGTGTACTTCTTCATACACGCTCTCACCATTACCGTCGTTTACACGACATGTACTCGGCAACCTTCAAGCGGAAGCCCAACGAGGGTGTCGGCCACGGCCTACCTAAACACTCAAGTCTCTAGTCCAAGTTTATCGCCTATCCAGGTTCCATCCGCAGGGAGTCCGGCCGAGGTTTCCACATACGGCCCCGAACGATGTGAACAGGGTTCCCGAGACACCAAACGGGTGACTCGGTACACCGTGCCACGGTGTATCTACCGCATCATAGCCCACCCCTAGGGTCAGCGCTACGCACGACCGCCAACACATAACCTACAAACACCAGAAACTAGTTGCAACTCCTGGACAAAGTACTAGGGTGATTAAGAAGCCAAGAGGGTCAATTAAGGATCCCAATGCATGGTAGTAACTGATTCTTAAATCACACATACGGATCTCAGTTCTTAGGGACGGCCTCAATGAAACAACCCACCATGTACTCCTACATGGCCTCTCATCGATACCTTTACCAAATCATGTTCAACACATCTCTCACATTACCGACATAATCATTTCACTCTAGCCCATCACCCAGATGAACCAGACCTGACTCAACTCTAAGCATAGTAGGCATAGCAAGGTAGGAAACACATACATGGCTCAATAAACTCCTACACATGCTAGTGGGTTTCATCTAGTTACTGTGGCAATGACAGGTCATGCAGAGGATAAGGGTTCAAATACCGTAGCACACAGCAGTTTGAAACGTTGTTGTCTTAATGCAGTAAGTGAGAGCAGAGGCGAGAACATGGGATTGTATCGATATGATCACTGGGGCTGCTTGCCTAATGGAGTGGTAGTAGGGTACTGCCCTTCAATTGGATACTCGGAGATATCCTCGGAGGCAGAACCTACCATGAATGACACCACAGATTATAATCATCACATGGCAATATGCAACAATATGATGCATGCTATGACATGGCAAAATGAGGTGTCCTGCCTAATGCAATGTGAAACAAGTTGAATTGGGTCCATTTGGATCAAAGATTCAAATGGAAGCTTATGTTATTAAGCATTATAAGTGTATTATCTTGTTTCACCTAAACAGCAAGGTTAAAGTGTTTTGTCATGCATGAAGCCATTACAGATGGAAAGATTGAATTTTTTAGATCAAATTTCATATATAAATCTTTGCATTTGGAGTTATAGATTAAAAGTTATGAATTTTAGAAGTTTTGGTTATTTTATGGAATTTCCTATATAAGAATAAATCCAGAAAAGGATTTACTACGTCAGCCTGGCGTCAGTGTGACATCAGCGAGTCAAAGGCGCCAGCCCAGGTCAAACCTGACTGGTGGGCCCCATCTGTCAGTGTCACAACTAACTAATAGAGTTAGTTAGTCTTTTGTTAGCACTAAACTAGGTTAGTTAGGCCCTGGGCCCACATGTCAGTGTGACGGGGGTTAGTTAGCGAGGTCATTAACCCCTAACAGTGTGATTAGCACTAATTAAAAAATAAACTAATTTAGTTAGGAGCCGGCCCCACATGTCATTGAGTTAGGCGGGGTCAAACTGGGGTCAACTCGGGTCAAACTCGCCGGAGTTGACCCGGGGCTCGTCGCTGGCAAGGCCAGGGATGGCGGAGGGGTGCGGGTTTCCTCCTCCAGCGACCATTTGGCCAGCGGAGGGCATCTACGTGACGCGGGCACTCATCCGCGTCGAGTGGTGTAGGTGGTTGGGCCTGGGGTGGCCGGAGTCGTCGCCGGCGTCGACCTTGGCGGTCGCCGGGGCTCGGGTGAGGTCAGGGTCGGTGCTACGGTGCATGGAAGGGCGAGTGGGTGTGTGCGTTAGACTCCTGGGGGCTTCCTAAGCACGCTGAGGCGATCTGATGTGAGCTTGCGCGGCTGTGGCCACGGCTGTGCCATGGCCGGCGGCGAGAAGCTCTCGGCCGTGGTGGGAAATGGAGCTACGGGACGGGTGCGAGCTTGAGAGAGGAGGGAAGAGGAAGAGGGGCTCACGGCGGTTGTAGGGGAGCGAACGGTGAGCTCGGGGAATAGCCGGAGCGAGCAGGGCAGCGAGGGGGATCTCCGGCGATGGCGGATCGGGACGAGCTCGGTGCAGCGTCTCCGGGGCGAGCGAGCACTTGGGGATGGGTCGAGGCGAAGCAGTGGACGACGGTTGAGCTTTTTGGCACGGCGAGGCAACGAGTGGACAACGGTGGCCGCAGCTTTCACGACGGCGCGGGTGCGGCTGCGTCGGCCATGGCGTTGGGGGAGCGAGGGAGAGAGCAGGGGGGAGTGTGAGGTGTCGGGCAGTCCGGGGTGGCACCGAGGAGACGTGCGCGGCGTCGAGGCGGTAACTAGGTGAAGCAGGTGAGCAGGGAGGTGGCGTCGCGAGCTCGGGCGCGCGCGCCGTGTCCCTCCTCGGCCTACTAGTAGAGGTAGGCGATGACTGGCACGGGCTAGCACAGTGCTGGGCCGGCCAGTGGGCTAGGTGGGCTGCGGCAGGTAAGTTCCGTTCCCTCTCTCTTTTTCTGCTTTTATTTATTTTCTATTATTTCTATATCTCTAGGGCTTTATTAAAAATGCCAGGGCATTTCCAAAAATCCTAAAATTAATCATGGCTACTACTTAGAGTATATCCAATAGTAAACATTTTAGTTTATGATTATTTGAGCATTTAAAATATTTTATAGCATTTAAATGCCCAAATGCAAATACTATATGGATTAAGCCAATGACCTTAAGATGTCCTAGAAAAATGTGCACCATTTTTGTCAAAGGTTTTAACCCAAAACAAAAAGGGTGCGCTTTTTAGAAGGGCATTTCAGGTTCATTGAAAAGTTTTTTAGTAAACCCTAGTTGTTCCAGGAGGCTGGGGGTTCTATCATCCCCATTTCATCTTTCTGGGAAAATTAAACATGATGCAATCACTCTAATGCACGAACTTGCTAGGGTGTGACAAGAATCCCTACTACGGTTGCCGGTTCGCAGGGTTGCGAGGAGAGCAGGGCTAGTAGACATCACACGGATCGTTTACCCAGGTTCGGGCCGCGAGGATGCGTAAAACCCTAGTCCTGCTTTGGTGGCGTGTGGGATCACAAGAATCCCTACTACGGTTGTCGAGGCGCAGGGTTGCGAGGAGAGCAGGGCTAGTAGACAGCACAAGGATCGTTTAGCCAGGTTTAGGCCACGAGGATGCGTAAAACCCTAGTCCTGCTTTGGTGCGTGTATTTCTGAGAGTTCTTGAGCTCTCGAACTAGCTGTGGTCAGCGTGTGGTTCGAAAGAGCCGAATCCCCCTCCTTGTCGCCTCGGGCCTCCTTTTATAATAAAAAGGGGTTGCTACAGTGGCACACAGGAGGTGGAAAGGTCAATAGTGGCATGAGGTTATCCCTCGTATTACAGGAGAAGGTGCATTTAATGCATCTCTTAGGTGTCCTCTTACTTTATCGGGGACGGGGACGAGGCCCGTACCGTCCGTCGCCACTCCTCCTCGCTTGGACACGCGCATCGGCCAGGGATGCGTGCGGTGCCATGTAGGAGGGCAGGCAGCTGAGTTGGCGCGGTGGTGGAGCCTTCACGAAGATCTGCAAGCCGCCACACAGGCGCTTGATGAGTTGGCCTGGGAGCTGGATGTCGCCACGTAGGTGCCCGCCCAGCTGGTTGGGCTGACAGCTGCATGTGAACGGTGGTGGAAGCTTGGTTGACATGGGCTTGGCGGTGGCCTTGCCGGCGTTTTTGGCGAGGGCCTTGCTGGGTGGCCCGGCAAGGGTCTTGCCGTGGCGTATTGTCGTCCCCGGCAAGGATCTTGCCAGGGGTCTGGTGGCCTTCCTTGGCCAGGATCTTGCCGAGAATCGTCGTCTTCTAATCTGATCTTGAATATGTCTTCACAAAGATCCGCATGCCACCACAAGGGTGCCTTCCCGAGCCCTGGCCCCATGCTGATGATGGCACTGGGGTCGTGGGCTCAAGGGTGGCTCGCTCTGTTGGTGCGGGGCGAGCTGTCCCGGCAAGAGTCTTGCGGGGGCATTGAGGCCACCCGGCAAGGGTCTTGCCGCGGGAACTTGCTTCGTACCTCTGCTCTTTGTGGTCTTGGCCTTGGCGTTGCTTTGATTGTCTTGGGCTTCAATCTTACCTTGGCTCACCTCCCTCGTTCTGCTTAGTGTGGCCGTGGGCGCGGCTCTGACTGCCCGTGCACAGGAAAAGGGGTACAAAGATGTGCCCCTATTTTTGTACACCGACATGATGTGATCCGTAAATCAAATGACAACTAATGTCTACGGTTAGGAATCTTAACCATCTTTGACTAACGAGCTAGTCAAGTAGAGGCATACTAGTGACACTATGTTTGTCTATGTATACACACATGTATTATGTTTCCGGTTAATACATTTCTAGCATGAATAATAAACATTTATCACAAAACAATAAAATAAATAATAAATTTATTATTGCCTCTAGGGCATATTTCCTTCAGTATCATCATTTCACCCACATAGCATGTGCAAAAAATTAGAGAGGGTTACGGCAAAAACTGGATGCACTTCGAGTACAAACTAGATAATCTCTTTCGAAGTATCAGGGTTTCAGACGAAAACTCATCTGTTACCAAGCCACTTCATTTTTTAAACTTACTACAACTCCAGACTTTTTGTGCGTTCAGTATGCACCATTCAAAGCCACGTCATCAACTTTCAACCCTTTGTGACATCATTTGCTATTTTTCATGCCTTTACTGATTTGTTTTGAGCTAAATGTGAAGGATACATGCCCTAGAGGCAATAATAAAGTTGTTATTTATATTTCCTTATATCATGATAAATGTTTATTATTCATGCTAGAATTGTATTAACCGGAAACTTAGTACATGTGTGAATACATAGACAAACAGTGTGTCCCTAGTGTGCCTCTACTAGACTAGCTCGTTAATCAAAGATGGTTAAGTTTCCTGACCATAGACATGCGTTGTCATTTGATGAACATGATCACATCATTAGAGAATGATCTGATGGACAAACACCCATCCATTATCTTAGCATTATGATCGTTTAGTTTTATTGCTATTGCTTTCATCATGACTTATACATGTTCCTTTGACTATGAGATTATGCAACTCCCGAATACCAGAGGAACACCTTGTGTGCAATCAAACATCACAACGTAACTGGTTGATTATAAAGATGCTCTACAGGTGTCTCTGATGGTGTTTATTGAGTTGGCATAGATCAAGATTAGGATTTGTCACTCCGTTTATCGAAGAGGTATCTCTGGGCCCTCTCGGTAATGCTCATCACTATGAGCCTTGCAAGCAATATGAATAAAGAGTTAGTCATGGGATGATGCATTATGGAACGAGTAAAAAGACCTCCCCGTAACGAGATTGAACTACATATGATGATACCGACGATCGAATCTCGGGCAAGTAACATACCGATGACAAAGGGAACAACGTATGTTGTTATGCGGTTTGACCGATAAACATCTTCATAGAATATGTAGGAGCCAATATGAGCATCCAGTTTCCGCTATTGTTTATTGACCGGAGATGTGTCTCAGTCATGTCTACATAGTTCTTGAACCCGTAGGGTCCGCACGCTTAATGTTCGATGACGATTTGTATTATGAGTTATGTGATTTGATGTACCAAAGTTTGTTCAGAATCTCGGATGAGATCACGGACATGACGAGGAGTCTTGAAATGGTCGAGACATAAAGATTGATATATTTGAAGGTTGTGTTTGGACACCAGAATGGTTTCGGAAATGTTTGGATATTTTCTAGAGTACCAGGGGTTACCGGAACCCCCCGGGGGAGTTAATGGGCCTTCATGGGCCCTAGTGGAGAGAGGAGGCGGCGGCTAGGTGGAGGCGCGCGCCCCCCAAGCCCAAAACGAATTGGACTAGGGTTGGGGGGCGGCCCCCTTTCCTTCTTTTCTCCTTCTCCTTCCCTCCTTCTCCTAGTGGTAATAGGAAGGGGGGACTCCCCCCATGGCGCGCCCCCTTGGGCCGGCCACCTCTCATTCCCCCTTCATATACGTAGGAGGGGGGCACCCCGTAAACACACGAAGCCTTCTCTTAGCCATGTTCGGTGCCCCCCTCCACAGTAACACACCTCTATCATATCATCGTAGTGCTTAGGTGAAGCCCTGCGTCGGTAACTTCATCATCACCGTCGCCACGCCATCATGCTGACGGAACTCTCCCTCGTCCTCAACTGGATCAAGAGATTGAGGGACGTCATCGAGCTGAACGTGTGCTGAACGCGGAGGGGCCGTACGTTCGGTGCTTGGATCGATTGGATCGCGAAGACCTGACTCAACTCTAAGCATAGTAGGCATAGCAAGGTCGGAAACACATACATGGCTCAATAAACTCCTACACATGCTAGTCGGTTTCATCTAGTTACTGTGGCAATGACAGGTCATGCAAAGGATAAGGGTTCAACTACCATAGCACACAGCAGTTTGAAATGTTGTTATCTTAATGCAGTAAGTGAGAGCAGAAGCGAGAACATGGGATTGTATCGATATGATCACTGGGGCTGCTTTCCTAATGGAGTGGTAGTAGGGTACTGCCCTTCAATTGGATACTCGGAGATATCCTCGGAGGCAGAACCTACCACGAATGACACCACAGAATATAATCATCACATGGCAATATGCAACAATATGATGCATGCTATGACATGGCTAAATGAGGTGTCCTGCCTAATGCAATGTGAAACAAGTTGAATTGGGTCCATTTGAATCAAAGATTCAAATGGAAGCTTATGTTGTTAAGCATTATAAGTGTATTATCTTGTTTCACCTAAATAGCAAGGTTAAAGTGTTTTGTCATGCATGAAGCCATTACAGATGGAAAGATTGAATTTTTCACATCAAATTTCATATATAAATCTTTGCATTTGGAGTTATAGATTAAAAGTTATGAATTTTAGAAGTTTTGGTTATTTTATGGAATTTCCTATATAAGAATAAATCCAGAAAAGGATTTACTGCGTCAGCCTGGCGTCAGTGTGACGTCAGCGAGTCAAAGGCGCCAGCCCAGGTCAAACCTGACTGGTGGGCCCCATCTGTCAGTGTCACAACTAACTAATAGAGTTAGTTAGTGTTTTGTTAGCACTAAACTAGGTTAGTTAGGCCCTGGGCCCACATGTCAGTGAGACGGGGGTTAGTTAGCGAGGTCATTAACCCCTAACAGTGTGATTAGCACTAATTAAAAAATAAACTAATTTAGTTAGGAGTCGGCCCCACATGTCATTGAGTCAGGCGGGGTCAAACTGGGGTCAACTCGGGTCAAACTCGCCGGAGTTGACCCAGGGCTCGTCGCCGGCAAGGCCAGGGATGGCGGAGGGGTGTGGGTTTCCTCCTCCAGCGATCATTTGGCCGGCGGAGGGCATCTACGTGACGCGGGCACTCATCCGCATCGAGTGGTGTAGGTGGTTGGGCCTGGGGTGGCCGAAGTCGTCGCCGGCATCGACCTTGGCGGTCGCCGGGGCTCGGGTGAGGTCGGGGTCGGTGCTACGGTGCACGGAAGGGCGAGTGGGTGTGTGCTTTAGACTCCTGGGGGCTTCCTGAGCACGATGAGGCGCTCTGATGTGAGCTTGCGCGGCTGTTGCCACGGCTGTGCCATGGCCGGTGGCGAGAAGCTCTCGGCCGTGGTGGGAAATGGAGCTACGGGACGGGTACGAGCTTGAGAGAGGAGGGAAGAGGAAGAGGGGCTCACAGCGGTTGCAGGGGAGCGAACGGTGAGCTCGGGGAAGAGCCGGAGCGAGCAGGGCAGCTGGGGGATCTCCGGCGATGGCGGATTGGGACGAGCTCGGTGCAGCGTCTCCGGGGCGAGCGAGCACTTGGGGATGGGTCGAGGCGAAGCAGTGGATGACGGTTGAGCTTTTTGGCACGGCGAGGTGACGAGTGGACAACGGTGGCCGCAGCTTTCACGACGGCGCGGGTGCGGCTGCGTCGGCCATGGCATCGGGGGAGCGAGGGAGAGAGCAGGGGGGAGTGTGAGGTGTCGGGCAGTCCGGGGCGGCACCGAGGAGACGTGCGCGGCGTTGAGGCGGTAACCAGTTGAAGCAGGTGAGCAGGGAGGTGGGGTGGCGAGCTCGGGCGCGCGCGCCGTGTCCCTCCTCGACCTACTGGTAGAGGTAGGCGATGACTGGCACGGGCTAGCACAGTGCTGGGCCGGCCAGTGGGCTAGGTGGGCTGCGGCAGGTAAGTTCCGTTCCCTCTCTCTTTTTCTGCTTTTATTTATTTTCTATTATTTTTGTATCTCTAGGGCTTTATTAAAAATGCCAGGGCATTTCCAAAAATCATAAAATTAATCATGGCTACTACTTAGAGTATATTGAACAGTAAACATTTTAGTTTATGATTATTTGAGCATTTAAAATATTTTATAGCATTTAAATGCCCAAATGCAAATACTATATGGATTAAGCCAATGACCTTAAGATGTCCTAGAAAAATGTGCACCATTTTTGTCAAAGGTTTTAACCCAAAACAAAAAGGGTGGGCTTTTTAGAAGGGCATTTCAGGTTCATTGAAAAGTTTTTTAGTAAACCCTAGTTGTTCCAGGGGGGCTGGGGGTTCTGTCATCCCCATTTCATCTTTCTGGGAAAATTAAACATGATGCAATCACTCTAATGCACGAACTTGCTAGGGTGTGACAAGAATCCCTACTACGGTTGCCGGTTCGCAGGTTTGCGAGCAGAGCAGGGCTAGTAGACATCACACGGATCGTTTACCCAGGTTCGGGCCGCGAGGATGCGTAGAACCCTAGTCCTGCTTTGGTGGCGTGTGGGATCACAAGAATCCCTACTACGGTTGTCGGGGCGCAGGGTTGCGAGGAGAGCAGGGCTAGTAGACAGCACAAGGATCATTTACCCAGGTTTAGGCCACGAGGATGCGTAAAACCCTAGTCCTGCTTTGGTGCGTGTATTTCTGAGAGTTCTTGAGCTCTCGAACTAGCTGTGGTCAGCGTGTGGTTCGAAAGAGCCGAATCCCCCTCCTCGTCGCCTCGGGCCTCCTTTTATATGAAAAAGGGGTTGCTACAGTGGCACACAGGAGGTGGAAAGGTCAATAGTGGCATGAGGTTATCCCTCGTATTACAGGAGAAGGTGCATTTAATGCATCTCTTAGGTGTCCTCTTACTTTATCGGGGACGGGGGCGAGGCCCGTACCGTCCGTCGCCACTCCTCCTCGCTTGGACACGCGCCTCGGCCAGGGATGCGTGCGGTGCCATGTAGGAGGGCAGGTAGCTGAGTTGGCGCGGTGGTGGAGCCTTCACGAAGATCTGCAAGCCGCCACGTAGGCGCTTGATGAGTTGGCCTGGGAGCTGCATGTCGCCACGCAGGTGCCTACCCAGCTGGTTGGGCTGGCAGCTGCATGTGAACGGCGGTGGAAGCTTGGTTGACATGGGCTTGGCGGTGGCCTTGCCGGCGTCTTTGGCGAGGGCCTTGCTGGGTGGCCCGGCAAGGGTCTTGCCATGGCGTATTGTCGTCCCCGGCAAGGATCTTGCCAGGGGTCTGGTGGCCTTCCTTGGCCAGGATCTTGCCGAGAATCATCGTCTTCTAATCTGATCTTGAATATGTCTTCACAAAGATCCGCATGCCACCACAAGGGTGCCTTCCCAAGCCCTGGCCCCATGCTGATGATGGCACTGGGGTCGTGGGCTCAAGGGTGGCTCGCTCTGTTGGTGCGGGGCGAGCTGTCCCGGCAAGAGTCTTGTGGGGGCATTGAGGCCACCCGGCAAGGGTCTTGCCGGGGGAACTTGCTTCATACCTCTGCTCTTTGTGGTCTTGGCCTTGGTGTTGCTTTGATTGTCTTGGGCTTCAATCTTACCTTGGCTCACCTCCCTCGTTCTGCTTGGTGTGGCTGTGGGCGCGGCTCTGACCGCCCGTGCACAGGAAAAGGGGTACAAAGATGCGCCCCTATTTTTGTACACCGACATGATGTGATCCCGTAAATCAAATGACAACTCATGTCTATGGTTAGGAATCTTAACCATCTTTGACTAATGAGCTAGTCAAGTAGAGGCATACTAGTGACACTATGTTTGTCTATGTATACACACATGTATTATGTTTCCGGTTAATACATTTCTAGCATGAATAATAAACATTTATCACGAAATAATAAAATAAATAATAAATTTATTATTGCCTCTAGGGCATATTTCCTCCAGTATCATCATTTCACCCACATAGCATGTGCAAAAAAGTAGAGAGGGTTACGGCAAAAACTGGATGCACTTCGTGTACAAAATAGATAATCTCTTTCGAAGTATCAGGGTTTCACACGAAAACTCATCTGTTACCAAGGCACTTCATTTTTTAAACTTACTAGAACTCCAGACTTTTTGTGCGTTCAGTATGCACCATTCAAAGCCACGTCATCAACTTTCAACCCTTTGTGACATCATTTGCTATTTTTCATGCCTTTACTGATTTGTTTTGAGCTAAATGTGAAGGATACATGCCCTAGAGGCAATAATAAAGTTGTTATTCATATTTCCTTATATCATCATAAATGTTTATTATTCATGCTAGAATTGTATTAACCGGAAACTTAGTACATGTGTGAATACATAGACAAACAATGTGTCCCTAGTGTGCCTCTACTAGACTAGCTCGTTAATCAAAGATGGTTAAGTTTCCTGACCATAGACATGCGTTGTCATTTGATGAACATGATCACATCATTAGAGAATGATCTGATGGACAAAGACCTATCCATTATCTTAACATTATGATCGTTTAGTTTTATTGCTATTGCTTTCATCATGACTTATACATGTTCCTTTGACTATGATATTATGCAACTCCCGAATACCAGAGGAACACCTTGTGTGCAATCAAACGTCACAACATAACTGGTTGATTATAAAGATGTTCCACAGGTGTCTCCGATGGTGTTTATTGAGTTGGCAAAGATCAAGATTAGGATTTGTCACTCTGTTTATCGAAGAGGTATCTCTGGGCCCTCTCGGTAATGCTCATCACTATGAGCCTTGCAAGCAATATGAATAAAGAGTTAGTCATGGGATGATGCATTACGGAACGAGTAAAGAGACTTCCCGATAACCAGATTGAACTACATATGATGATACCGACGATCGAATCTCGGGCAAGTAACATACCGATGACAAAGGGAACAACGTATGTTGTTATGTGGTTTGACCGATAAACATCTTCGTAGAATATGTAGGAGACAATATGAGCATCCAGTTTCCGCTATTGTTTATTGACCGGAGATGTGTCTCAGTCATGTCTACATAGTTCTTGAACCCGTAGGGTCCGCACGCTTAACGTTCGATGACGGTTTGTATTATGAGTTATGTGATTTGATGTACCGAAGTTTGTTCGGAGTCTCGGATGAGATCACGGACATGACGAGGAGTCTCGAAATGGTCGAGACATAAAGATTGATATATTTTAAGGTTGTGTTTGGACACCAGAATGGTTTCAGAAATGTTTGGATATTTTCTGGAGTACCAGGGGTTACCGGAACCCCCCGGGGGAGTTAATGGGCCTTCATGGGCCCTAGTGGAGAGAGGAGGCGGCGGCTAGGTGGAGGCGCGCGCCCCCAAGCCCAAACCGAATTGGACTAGGGTTGGGGGGCGGCCCCCCTTTCCTTCTTTTCTCCTTCTCCTTCCCTCCTTCTCCTAGTGGTAATAGGAAGGGGGGGACTCCCCCCATGGCGCGCCCCCTTGGGCCGGCCACCTCTTGTTCCCCCTTTATATACGTAGGAGGGGGGCACCCCATAAACACACCAAGCCTTCTCTTAGCCATGTTTGGTGCCCCCTCCACAGTAACACACCTCTATCATATCGTCGTAGTGCTTAGGTGAAGCCCTGCGTCGGTAACTTCATCATCACCATCGCCATGCCATCATGCTGACGGAACTCGCCCTCGTCCTCAACTGGATCAAGAGATTGAGGGACGTCATCGAGCTGAACGTGTGCTGAACGCGGAGGGGCCGTACGTTCGGTGCTTGGATCGGTTGGATCGCGAAGACGTTCGACTACATCAACCACATTACTAAACGCTTCCGCTTTTGGTCTACAAGGTTATGTAGACACACTCTCCTGGCTCGTTGTTATGCATCTCCTAGATAGATCTTGTGTGATTGTAGGTAATTTTTTTTGAAATACTGCATTCCCCAACAGTGGCATCCGAGCCAGGTTTATCCATAGATATTATATGCACGAGTAGAACAAAAAGAGTTATGGGCGAGAATAGTCATACTGCTTACCAGCAACGTCTTACTTTAATTCGGTGGTATTGTTGGATGAAGCGGCCCAGACCGACATTACATGACCGCGTTCATGAGACTGGTTCTACCAACGTGCTTCACACAAATGTGGCTAGTGGGTGTCTGTTTCTCCAACTTTAGTTGAATCGAGTTTGACTACGCCCGGTCCTTGTTGAAGGTTAAAACAGCACACTGGACGAAAAATCATTGTGATTTTGATGCGTAGGTAAGAACAGTTCTTGCTAAAGCCCATAGCAGCCACGTAAAATTTGCAACAACAAAGTAGAGGACGTCTAACTTGTTTTTGCAGGGCATGTTGTGATGTGATATGGTCAAGACGTGATGATATATAAATTTTTGTATGCGATGATCATGTTTTGTAGAAGTTATCGGCAACTGGCAGGAGCCTTATGGTTGTCGCTTTATTGTATGAAATGCAATCAGCACGTAATTACTTTACTTTATCACTAAGCGGTAGTGATAGTCGTAGAAGCAATAGTTGGCGAGACGACAATGATGCTACGATGGAGATCAAGGTGTCAAGCTGGCGACGATGGTGATCATGACGGTGCTTTGGAGATGGAGATCAAAGGCACAAGATGATGATGGCCATATTATATCATTTATTTTGATTGCATGTGATGTTTATCTTTTATGCATCTTATTTTGCTTAGTACGATGGTAGCATTATAAGATGATCTCTCACTAAATGTCAAGGTATAAGTGTTCTCCCTGAGTATGCACCGTTGCTACAATTCGTCATGCTAAGACACGAGGCGATGATCGGGTGTGATAAGCTCTACGTTCACATACAATGGGTACAAGCCAGTTTTGCACACGCAGAATACTCGGGTTAAACTTGACGAGCCTAGCATATGCAGATATGGCCTCGGAACACAAAGACTGAAAGGTCGAACGTGAATCATATATTAGATATGATCAACATAGTGATGTTCACCGTTGAAAATTACTCCATCTCACGTGATGATCATACATGGTTTAGTTGATAGGGACCACATGATCATTTAGATGACTAGAGAGATGTCTATCTAAGTGGGAGTTCTTAAGTAATATGATTAATTGAACTTTAATTTATCATGAACTTAGTACCTGATAGTATTTTGCATGTCTATGTTGTTGTAGATCAATGTCCCGTGCTACCGTTCCTTTGAATTTTAACGCGTTCCTAGAGAAAGCTAAGTTGAAAGATGATGGTAGCAACTACACGGACTGGGTCCATAACTTGAGGATTATCCTCATTGCTACACAGAAGAATTACGTCCTGGAAGCACCGCTAGGTGCCAAACCCGCTGTAGGAGCAAGTCCGGACATTATGAATGTCTGGCAGAGCAAAGCTGATGACTACTCGATAGTTCAGTGTGCCATGCTTTACGACTTAGAATAGGGACTTCAACGACATTTTGAATGTCATGGAGCATATGGGATGTTCCAAGAGCTATGAAGTCTCCAATAAGTTCTATAGCTGCAAGATGGAGGAGAATAGTTCTGTAAGTGAACATATACTCAGAATGTCTGGGTACCAAAATCACTTGACTCAACTGGGAGTTAATTTTCTTGTTAGTGTCATTGACAGAGTTCTTCAATCACCTCCATCAAGCTACAAAAGCTTCATGATGAACTATAATATGCAAGGGATGTATAAGACAATTCCCAAGCTCTTCGTCATGCTAAAGGCTGCGGAGGTAGAAATCAAGAAGGAGCATCAAGTGTTGAAGGTTAACAAGACCACTAGTTTCAAGTAAAAGGGCAAAAGGAAGAAGGGGAACTTCAAGAAGAATGGCAAGCAAGTTGCTGCTCAAGTGAAGAAGCCCTAGTCTGGACCTAAGCCCGAGACTGAGTGCTTCTATTGCAAAGGACTGGTCACTGGAAGCGGAACTGCCCCAAGTATTTGGCGGAGAAGAAGGATGGCAAAGTGAAAGGTATATTTGATATACTGTTATTGATGTGTACCTTACTAATGCTCGTAGTTGCGCCTGGGTATTTGATACTGGTTCTGTTGCTCATATTTGCAACTCGAAATAGGGGCTACAGATTAAATGAAGATCGGCTAAAGACGAGGTGATGATGCATGTGGGAAATGGTTCCAAAGTCGATGTGATCGCCGTTGGCATGCTACCTCTACATCTACCGTCGGGATTAGTTTTAAACCTAAATAATTGTTATTTGGTGCCAGCGTTGAGCATGAACATTATATCTGGATCTTGTTTGATGCGACACGGTTATTCATTTAAATCATAGAATAATGGTTGTTCTATTTATATGAGTACTATCTTTTATGGTCATGCACCCTTGATGAGTGGTCTATTTTTGTTGAATCTCGATAGTAGTGATACACATATTCATAGTATTGAAGCCAAAAGATATAAGTTTAATAATGATAGTGCAACTTATTTGTGGCACTGCCGTTTAGGTCATATTGGTGTAAAGCGCATGAACAAACTTCATGTTGATGGGCTTTTGGAATCACTTGATGCTTGCAAACCATGTCTCATGGGCTAGATGACTAAGACTCCGTTCTCTGGAACAATGGAGTGAGCAACAAACTTGTTGGAAATAATGGGTATATCTACTTGATGAAACATAAGTCTGAAACATTTGAAAAGTTCGAAGAATTTCAGAGTGAAGTAGAAAATCATTATAACAAGAAAATAAAGTTTCTACGATCTGATCGTGGAGGTGAATATCCGAGTTACGAGTTTGGTCTTCATTTGAAACAATGCGGAATAGTTTCGCAATTTACGCCACCTGGAACACCACAGCGTAATGGTGTGTCTGAACGTCGTAATCGTACTTTATTAGATATGGTGCGATCTATGATGTCTCTTACTAATTTACCGCTATCATTTTGGGGTTATGCTTTAGAGACGACTGCATTCACGTTAAATAGGGCACCATCTAAATCCGTTGGGATGACACCATATGAACTGTGGTTTGGCAAGAAACCCAAGTTGTTATTTCTTAAAGTTTGGGGCTGCAAGCTTATGTGAAAAAGCTTCAACTTGATAAGCTCGAACCCAAATCGGAGAAATGTGTCTTCATAGGATACCCAATGGAGACTGTTGGGTACACCTTCTATCATAGATCCGAAGGCAACATATTTGTTGCTAAGAATGGATCCTTTCTAGAGAAGGAGTTTCTCTTGAAAGAAGTGAGTGGGAGGAAAGTAGAACTTGATAAGATAACTATAGCTGCTCCCATATTGGAAAGTAGTTCATCACATAAATTAGTTCGAGTGACTCCTACACTAATTAGTGAGGAAGCTAATGATGATGATCATGAAACTTCAGATCAAGTTACTACCGAACCTCATAGGTCAACCAGAGTAAGATCCGCACCATAGTGGTACGGTAATCCTGTTCTGGAAGTCATGTTACTTGACCATGACGAACCTATGAACTACGAGGAAGCGATTATGAGCCCAGATTCCGCGAAATGGCTTGAGGCCATGAAAACTGAGATGGGATCCATGTATGAGAACAAAGTGTGGACTTTGGTTGACTTGCCCGATGATCGGAAAGCCATAGAGAATAAATGGATCTTGAAGAAGAAGATTGATGTTGACAGTAATGTTACTGTCTACAAAGCTCGACTTGTTGCGGAAGGTTTTTGACAAGTCCAAGGAGTTGACTATGATGATACCTTCTCACCTGTAGTGATGCTTAAGTCTGTCCGAATCATGTTAGCAATTGCCACATTTTATGATTATGAAATTTGGCAAATGGATGTCAAAACTACATTCCTTAATGGATATCTTAAAGAAGAGTTGTATATGATGCAACCAGAAGGTTTTGTTGATCCTAAAGGTGCTAACAAAGTGTGCAAGCTCCAGCGATCCATTTATGGACTGGTGCAAGCCTCTCGGAGTTGGAATATACACTTTGATAGTGTGATCAAAGCATATGAGTTTATACAGACTTTTGGAGAAGCCTGTATTTGCAAGAAAGTGAGTGGGAGCTCTGTAGCATTTCTGATATTATATGTGGATGACATATTGTTGATCGGAAATGATACTGAATTTCTGAATAGCATAAAAGGATATTTGAATAAGAATTTTTCAATGAAAGACGTCATTGAAGCTGCTTATATATTGGGCATCAAGATCTATTGAGATAGATCAAGACGCTTAATTGGACTTTCACAAAGCACATACCTTGATAAAGTTTTGAAGAAGTTCAAAATGGATCAGTCAAAGAAAGGGTTCTTTCCTGTGTAACAAGGTGTGAAGTTGAGTCATACTCAATGCCCAACCACTTCAGAAGATAGAGAGAAAATGAAAGTTATTCCCTATGCATCAGCCATAGGTTCTATCATGTATGCAATGATGTGTACCAGACCTGATGTGTGCCTTGCTATTAGTTTGGCATGGAGGTGCCAAAGTAATCCAGGAGTGGATCACTAGACAACAGTCAAGAACATCCTGAAATACCTGAAAAGGACTAAGGATATGTTTCTCGTTTATGGAGGTGACAAAGAGCTCATCGTAAATGGTTACGTTGATGCAAGCTTTGACATGGATCCAGATGACTCTAAGTCACAAACCGGATACGTATTTATATTGAATGGTGGAGCTGTCAGTTGGGCAGTTCCAAGCAGAGCGTCGTGGCGGGATCTACGTGTGAAGCGGAGTACATAGCTGTTTCGGAAACAACAAATGAAGGAGTCTGGATGAAGGAGTTCATATCCGATCTAGGTGTCATACATAGTGCATCGGGTCCAATGAAAATCTTTTGTGACAATACTGGAGCAATTGCCTTGGCGAAGGAATCCAGATTTCATAAGAGAACCAAACAGATCAAGAGATGCTTCAATTCCATCCGCGATCAAGTCAGGGAGGGAGACATAGAGATTTGCAAGATACATCCGGGTCTGAATATTGCAGACCCATTGACTAAGCCTCTCTCACGAGAAAAACATTATCAGCACCAAGACTCCATGTGGGTGTTAGAGTCATTACTATGTAATCTAGATTATTGACTCTAGTGCAAGTGGGAGACTGAAGGAAATATGCCCTAGAGCAATAATAAAGTTGTTATTTATATTTCCTTATATCATGATAAATGTTTATTATTCATGCTAGAATTTTATTAACCGGAAACTTAGTACATGTGTGAATACATAGACAAAAAGAGTGTCCCTAGTGTGCCTCTACTAGACTAGCTCGTTAATCAAAGATTGTTAAGTTTCCCGACCATAAACATGTGTTTTCATTTGATTAACGGGATCACATCATTAGATAATGATGTGATGGACAAAGACCCATCCGTTAGCTTAGCATTATGATTGTTTAGTTTTATTGCTATTGCTTTCATCATGACTTATACATGTTCCTCTCACTATGAGATCATGCAACTCCCGAATACCGGAGGAACACCTTGTGTGCAATCAAATGTCACAATGTAACTGGGTGATTATAAAGATGCTCTACATGTGTATCCGATGGTGTTTGTTGAGGTGGCATAGATTGAGATTTGGATTTGTCACTCTGTGTATCAGAGAGGTATCTCTGGGCCCTCTCGGTAATGCTCATCACTATGAGCCTTGCAAGCAATATGAATAAAGAGATAGTCATAGGATGATGCATTATAGAATGAGTAAAGAGACTTGCCGGTAATAAGATTGAACTAGGTATGATGATGCCGACGATCGAATCTCGGGCAAGTAACATACCGATGACAAAAGGAACAACGTATGTTGTTATGCGGTTTGATCGATAAAGATCCTCGTAGAATATGTAGGAGCCAATATGAGCATCCAGGTTCCACTATTGGTTATTGACCGGAGATGTGTCTCGGTCATGTCTACATAGTTCTCGAACCCGTAGGGTCCGCACGCTTAACGTTCGATGACGATTTGTATTATGAGTTGTGTGATTTGATGTACTGAAGTTTGTACGGAGTATCGGATGAGATCACGGGCATGATGAGGAGTCTCTAAATGGTCGATACATAAAGATTGATATATTGGAAGGTTGTGTTTGGACACCGGAATGGTTTCGGAAAGGTTCGGACATTTTTCGGAGTACCGAGGGTTACCGGAACCCCCCGGGGGAGTTAATGGGCCTTCATGGGCCCTAGTGGAGAGAGGAGGCAGCGGCCAGGTGGAGGCGCGCGCACCCCAAGCCCAAACTGAATTGGACTAGGGTTGGGGGTGGGCTTTCCATCTCTTCTCCTTCTCCTCCCCTCCTTCTCCTAGTGGGAATAGGAAAGGGGGGCGAATCCTACTTGGACCAGGAGTCCAAGTAGGTCTCCCCCCATGGCGCGCCCCCCTTGGGCCGGCCACCTCTCCTTCCCCCTTTATATACGTGGGAGGGGGCACCCCATAGACACACCAAGCCTTCTCTTAGCCGTGTGCGGTGCCCCCTCCACAGTAACACACTTCGGTTATATCGTCGTAGTGTTTAGGCGAAGCCCTGCGCCAGTAACTTCATCATCACCGCCGCCATGCCGTCGTGCTGACAGAACTCTCCCTCATCCTCAATTGGATCAAGAGATTGAGGGACGTCATCGAGCTGAACTTGTGCTGAACATGGAGGTGTCGTACGTTCGGTGCTTGGGTCGGTAGGATCGCGAAGACGTTCAACTACATCAACTGCATTACTGAACGCTTCTGCTTTCGGTCTACGAGGGTACGTAGACACACTCTCCCGGCTCGTTTCTATGCATCTACTAGACAGATCTTGCGTGATTGTAGGTATTTTTTTTGAAATACTACGTTCCCCAACAAAATGACCCGAAAATTTAAAAGCACTAAAAATGAATTCTTAAAAGGTTGAAACTTGGCATGGTATCATCATTTCACCCACATAGCATGTGCAAAAAAGTAGAGAGGGTTCGACAAAAACTATATGCACTTCGTGTACAAAGTGGACAATCTCTCTCGAAGTATCAGGGTTTCAGACGTAAACTCATCTGCTACAAAGGCGCTTCATTTTTTTTAAACTTATTACAACTCCGGACTTTTTGTGCATTCAGTATGCACCATTCAAAGCCACGTCATCAACTTTCAACCCTTTCTGACATCATTTGCTATTTTTCATGCATTTACTGATTTGTTTTGAGGTAAATGACCCTGAAATTGAAAAGCACTACAAATGAACTCTGAAAAGGTTGAAAGTGGGCATGGTATCATCATTTCACCCACATAGCATGTGCAAAAAAGTAGAGAGGGTTACGGCAAAAACTGGATGCACCTCATGTACAAACTGGACAATCTCTTTTGAAGTATCAGGGTTTTGGACGAAAACTCATCTGTTACAAAGGCACTTCATTTTTTAAACTTATTACAACTTCAGACTCTTTGTGCGTTCATTATGCACTATTCAAAGCCACCTCATCAACTTTCAACCCTTTCTGACATCATTTGCTATTTTTCATACATTTACTGATTTGTTTTGAGCTAAATGTTCCTGAAATTGAAAAGCACTACGTATTAACAATTTGAAAATAATGATAAAACGCACTAATATTAAACATAAGAAAAAAGAATCAACGAAAAAAATTATTTTTGAAGTAAAGTTATTCACAAACTAGTGATTCACACAAATTTCAAATAATTCAAATTTAAACTAGTCAAAATTAAAAACTACTGGAACTAATAGAAAGTTTGTAATTTTTTGTACCTAAAGCAAAAATATTCACAAAGAAACTCTAAATACAGCAAAAAACAACTCACAAATACAGAAAAGAAAATAAATAAAGAAGAAAAGAAAAAACAAAATAAAAGGCCTACCTACTGGGCCATAGTGGCCTGCATACGACTAGAAACCCAACCTGTAGTTGTGCAAGGATGCTGGCCCACAAGGCCCAGTAGGTCCACAGGGTAGAGCAGTAGTTTAGGCCCAGAAGCCTGCATTAGAGAGGAGCTCGAAGGAGCAGCTGCGACTGGGTTCATAAACCAGTGCGGCTGGCCTTCACTTGGCGAGGTGGGACTAAACTGTGTGCACCGCGGGGTGGCAGCGCACCCCATTTAGTACCGGTTTGTGGCTCCGAACTAGTAATAGAACACACTAATATTAAACATAAGAAAAAAATTACTGAAAAATCAATTTTTAAAGTTATTCACAAACTAGTGATTCAAACAAATTTCAAATAATTCAAATTTGAAAACTATTGGCACTAACAGAAAGTTTGTAATTTTTTGTACCTAAAGCAAAAATATTCACAAAGAAATTCTAAATACAGCAAAAAAACAACTCGGAAATAAATAAAAGAAAATAAATAAAGCAGAAAATAAAAAAACTATATAAAAACAACTTTGCACGCTGTCCAGTGGGCCTGCTTGTCCTTGGGCCAGGATGCAGGCCCGTAAGGCCCAGTAGGCCCACAGGGCAGCGCGGCAAAGTTAGGCCCAGAAGCCTGCTATAGAGAGGAGTTCGAGAGAGCTACCACACTAGGGCTTATAAACCAGTGCGGACGCCCCTCGGCTAGCGAGGTGGGACTAAACTTGCCGCACTGTACCTGCGCCAGCGCACCCCTTTAGTACCGGGTCGTGGCTCCAACTGGTACTAAAGGGTGAGTCTTTAGTACTGGTTGCAGCCACGACCCGGTACTAAAGGGGGTCGCTTCTTGCTGTTTGGCCTAGCCAAATTTGACTTGGCCAAATTTGATTTTTAGTACCGGTTGGTGGCTAATTTGACCCGGTACTAAAAGCCCCTCCTATATATATATCACTTACAAAAATTTCAATTAGTTTCTTCTTCATCTGCTTCCTTGTCGCGCTCGTCCGTGTCACCGCTGCGCCCGTCCCCGTCGCCGCCCCCTCGGGCGCGCCCGTCCCCGTCGTCGATCGCGCGCGCGCCGCCCCGGCTCATCCCCGTACGTCGCCGCCCCAGCTCGTCGCCGCCCCCCATCGCCTCGAATCATCGGCCGTCGTCCCGCTATAAGACCCCCCTGCCGCGCCATGGCGGCCCTCACACACACAGTACACACACAATACACACACATAAAGACATATTTTTCTTAATTATTTTCTATTTTTTAGTTTTTTATACTTTTAGTTTATATAAATGTTAGATTAATGTCAATTGTTAGATGAATTAGATAAAAATGTTAGATATTAATGTCAAAAGTTAGATGAATTAAATGAATTAGCTAGATATTAATGTTGGATGAGTTAGTTTTTATACTTTTAGTTATAGATGAATTAGATATATTAATGTTAGATGAATTAGATATATTAAATTTAGGTATATGAGATTTGATGATCTAATTAAAATTTTACTATAGAACTAGTTTATTTTTAGTAAGTGCTTAGTTGAATTAGTTGAATCAATAGAACTAGTTGAATTAATAGAACTACTTCAATTAATAGAACTAGTAAGTGTTTATCAATTAATGTTTCAACTATGAACATAGGAAATGTCTGACGACGAAAATGATTTTGGTATGTGCGAATACTGCGAAGACGAGCGCGACCTATGCAACAGAAATTTCCTAGTTGATGGTAGGCGCTTCAGCATCAAGCTGGATGAGACCTTCGAAGTGGATACAGTAAGTCACACCGACAAGACTTTTTTTCGTAATTAAGCATGACTTATGCTTCATTTGCTTCAACTTATAATTTTAATTTTTTCTATTCTACTAGCGTATCCCCTGCCATGCAAGAATTTTTGTCTTGGATAAGATTGGTTTCAGTCCTTTGAAAATTATGGAGGTAAAGAGAGTTACTTGAAGACCCCGCATGGTTATAATTTATACGCGAAATTATACAATGCAGATACCTACACCTATTTTCAATGCAAAACTTGGCAAGCACTATGCAAGGCTTATGCATTTGAGCCTGATATGGTTATCACCTTTGATATTCGTCCGGAAAATGATATTGAAGGTAAGATCAATATCTAGGTCGATGTGCAGACGTCTCCAGTTCTACCATTATGTGAGTTTCTCAACCATATTTATGTCTTCGATATTGTTTATTCAAAAATAGTTGACAACTAATTTCTATTGACAGCTTATTTCCATTCACGCAAACATGTCCGGCGCTTGGTAGATGGGACAGTCCACTGTCCCAGGGCTGAACTAAACTGCAAGGAGATAAGTCATTATGTTTCATGGCTTAAGAATCTTGATGCTGTCAAGAGAAATTATTTTCCTGGACTTGAAAATCTTAGTACTCAAAACATGCGACCAATAGTGTTCGTATTGAACTACGGTCACATCTATTTAGGAAAGATGGTAAGATTTTTACTATTTGTCCTTAGTGCATCTTTCGCATACATTATTTTTAAGCTAAACTTCATTGCTAAGTATGTTACTACACGATGTTCTTCAATAGGGACTCCCAATGATAGTTGTGCCTCAGTGGATCAAGACTAAAGGTCGCATGTCAATGGTTAGCTTACGGCCAAGACATCCTACAGCGCACATGAGTGCATTCAGGATTTCTGAAACCGAGAATGCTTAATAGTGAAAGACTGGAGCAAAATTGTGAAGGATCGCAGAGAAGTACTAGGGGGCAGCAATTAGAAGCGCAGCCCACGATTAGGAGATAGGTTCATCTTCATGCTCCAATATGATGAAACAGGAGAGCTACACATGTTCTATGCTATTTTACCTGACAGAGAGTAGTAGGAGTGCTTAGCTAGCTCCTGCTCTTAGTACTTGTCCTCTCATGTCCGTGTTCTTCGTCCTGAACTTAATCTCAAAGTGATTTGCTTTTGTGGTCTTATGAACGCTTATAATGTCATGACCATGTTGAACTCGATGATATCTTTGCTTCTGGTATAAGTGAATGTTTCTTCTTTAAGATAGTGTTGGTGGTGATTAGATAGCGGTAATGACTATGATGATTAAATAGTGGTAATGACTATGATGATTATTAGCTAGTGTTGTTGGTGATGATATGATGCAAGATTTTTATATTAATATGATGATGATGATGATGATCATGAGTCATTATATCATTTATGAAAGAACCGCAGATTAGTTTCAACTGGATGGATCCTAACTAAGTGATCAAGTAATATGGATAATCCATATTACTTGATCACTTAGGATCCATCCACTTAAAACTAATCCGCGGTTCTTTCACCTAGTGATTTAATAACTCATTACAATGTAAAAACAATCTCTAAATTAAATGGAAAACACAAAATTAAAGGAAAAATAAATAATAAAATCAAAACCCCCAAACCTTTTAGTACCGGTTGGTGTTACAAACCGGTTCTAAAGGTCTCCATGCCCCCGGCGCTGGCTCATGCCACATGGTGGCCCTTTAGTGGCGGTTCATGTTGAAGCGATACTAAAGGGGGGGCTTTAGTCCCCATCCTTTAGTGCCGGTTACAGAACCAACACTAAAGGGCCTTTCGAACCGGTGATAATGCCCGGTTCTGCACTAGTGGAAGCGCGCCACCTTGCGGTACACATGCCACGTGCGGTCGCCACCGCCATCGCTCCTCCGCCACGAGACAGAGGAGTACGACCGCGCGCGAGGGTGCCTCTTCTCCTGCACCAGCAGCTCCTCTGGGGCGTCCAGATCGCGCTCCTATATCACCCAGGTGAAGAGGAAGTCGGAGGCCGAGGGGGGCAGGAGCGACGTGCCGGTGGCGGCTATCGGTGTTGGTGTCAAAACCGGCGGTTCTCGGGTAGGGGGTCCCGAACTGTGCGTCTAGGCCGGATGGTAACAGGAGGCAAGGGACACGAAGTTTTACCCAGGTTCGGGCCCTCTTGATGGAGGTAAAACCCTACGTCCTTCTCGATTGATATTGATGATATGGGTGTTACAAGAGTAGATCTACCACGAGATCAGAGAGGCTAAACCCTAGAAGCTAGCCTATGGTATGATTGTATGTTGTGATTGTTGTCCTACGGACTAAAAACCCTTCGGTTTATATAGACACCGGAGAGGGTTAGGGTTACACAAGGTCGGTTACAAAGGAGGAGATATCCATATACGTATTGCCTAGATTGCCTTCCACGCCAAGTAGAGTCCCATCTGGACACGAGACGAAGTCTTCAATCTTGTATCTTCATAGTCTAACAGTCTGGCCACGGAGATAGTCCGGCTGTCCGGAGACCCCCTAGTACAGGACTCCCTCAGTAGCCCCTGAACCAGGCTTCAATGACAATGAGTCCGGCGCGCAGTTGTCTTCGGCATTGCAAGGCGGGTTCCTTCTCAGAATACATCACTGAAGAATTTGAATACAAGGATAGTGTCCGACCCTGCAAAATAAGTTCCACATTCCACCATAGGGAGAATAATGCTTTCGCAGATCTAATCCGCTAGCTTGCTTTGGCAACATGATGTTACGTCATGGCCCGGTGATTATTCGAACCGTTTCTTTTAACCAGCCCCGCACATAACGCGAGGCAGTTTTTCGACATGTCTTTTCAAAGCAGAGATCATGTCCCCCTATTACGGGATTCTCATCAATACGCGCGTGGGTAACCCAACCACGCCATCAATTGCGGCACTTCGGGGATAAGCGAGTTTTACTAGGCAAGTGGGGACGTTTAATTTTGTCCGCCCATATAAAGGGATAAGGATTCACCTTTCTATCCACGCCTTCTTCCTCCTCTGCTCATCCGCTCCCGCATACTCGAGCTCTAGCGCCCAAGCTCTCACTTCCACCTCAACCTTATCCAACCATGTCCGGACCGGGAGGCAAGTGGATGGTATCCTCCATCACGGAGGGAGACGTCAAGAAACTGAGGAGAGCCGGATACCTGCACGACGACATCGCGCACCGGCTCCCAGATGAGGGACAGCTCATCCCCACCCCCGAGCCCCATGAGAGGGTGGTATTCCTCACTCATTTCCTCCGCCGACTGGGATTTCCTCTCCACCCCTTCGTCCGGGGGCTCATGTTTTATTATGGCCTGGATTTCCACGATCTGGCCCCGAACTTCATCCTCAACATCTCGGCGTTTATCGTCATGTGTGAGGCCTTCCTCCGCATCAAGCCCCACTTCGGCTTATGGCTGAAGACCTTCAATGTCAACCGAAGGTAGTGAGCGGCCGCCAGGAGGAGTGCGGAGGCGCCATGGTGGGCAAGATGCCCAACATCACATGGATCGAGGGCACCTTCGTGGACACCATAAAGGGGTGGCAATCGGGGTGGTTCTATATCACTGAGCCACGCGACCCCGCATGGGTAGCGGCCCCCGAGTTCCGATCTGGCATCCCCATGCGGCTTACCTCCTGGAAAGAGAAGGGCCTGTCCTGGGGTAATTCAAAAGAGCTGACCGGACTTCAGTCATGTATTCAGAACATGGTGGATAAGAAGCTCAAGCTTGTCAACATAGTCCAGGTTATGCTCGTTCGCCGGATACTCCCGCGCCAACAACGGGAGTTTACCTTGTGGGAGTTCAATCCGGCGCAGCACCGAACTCTGAACAGGCTCTTCGACATGACTCATGAAGATGCCTGGAGGGTGCTGTTCAAGGGTGCCGCGGTCCCTCCCCCCATAACTGAGGATCAGGGATTCAGCGCGAAGCGCCACACCAGTGCGGTAAGTTGTTTTACCTCTTACATGATATTTGTTTCATATATATAGATTGGCGCTATGCGGGATCTAAACTCCAGTAATTTTGACAGGACTGGCAGAAGATGGCCGGACAGATCGACTGTCCGGCTCCCTTGCCCGAAGGCCCCGCAGACGCTCTTCTGACGAAGATGCTGACTCCGGCCCCTTATAAGGTGCCGAAGAAGACCAAGAAGGCCAAGGGAGCTCAAAAGAGTTCCCGATGCTAGGCGTCGTCGGACTCACCGTATGATGACTCTGCGGTGCACTCTTCCCCCGAAGACAAGGAAGAGGAAGAGGAGGCTCCCCCACCGACTGGGGGAGACAAGAAAAGGAAGGCCGCCCCAACTGGGGAGGCCAAAGGGTCCAAGAAGGGAAGGACGCTCCTTCCGGACAGCTCCATCGCCGCCGATGAAAGTGAAGACGAGTGGTTGCCCAGGGGCAAGCCCCAGGGGAGATCGTAAGTATTCGGATACCAAAGTAACCCATAGGATTCCTTTGTCGCATTACTTTCCCTAACACCGAACTCAATTGTGCAGGCCGCCCCGAGCCAATATTGAGGTATCCTCGGACGGCTCCCTGGGCGC
>NC_041390.1:475454830-475466660 GCF_002162155.2 Triticum dicoccoides | reverse complement strand
AGTCCCGGAGGCACCTCAAGGCGACCTTCTGGACTCCGGGAGCCGAGGGGACGGGGTCCCCGGAAGCTCCAAGTTCGGCGCTCAGCCGAACACCGTGCCGGACCCTCCAACGGATCCAAGCTCGGGCAGGCGGTCCCCTTCTAAGGAGGGTGAGAGACTAGTGCCGGTGACCTCAGTCCACCCAGAGGCGCCAGACACTATGTTGGAAGCACTTCGCAGCGCTTCCATCGAGGAGGAGCACCGCACTATCATGAGTGCGGTGATCCAGAAGGTTCAGTCCGCGAAGAGCGGATTGACTGAAGCCTGTACTAGCCTTCTAACAGGCTTCGAGGTAAGTATTTTAAAATGTAGTAGAAGTGTTACCGCATAGACAGTAGCCCCTGATGCTGTGTTTGGTGTTCACAAAGAAAAGCCGAACGGAGGATCGAATAATATCGCATGAGTCTAATATAAGTTTGTCAATATGCATATGCAGGCTTCGCTGCTGGCGTCTGCCACACTAACTGCGGAGGTCGCTGTGCTGAAGGAGGCCCTCGAGGGGTCCCAGAAAGAGCTCGGCCTTGCTAAGAGGCAGCTCGAGGAGAACAAGGGTAAGTAATGCCCCGTCTGTAGATGAGAAAAAAGGACGCGATTGCTAAATGACAGGATCATTGTTTGTTTGCCAGGGGCCACGACCGAGGTGGCGACCCTGAAGCAAGCGCTGTCCGAGGCCGAAGAAAAGGCGGCCCAGGAGCGCACCGAGCGAGAGAGGCACGAGGCTCGAGTGGGCGAGGTGCAGCAAGAGCTCCAAGCTCTCATGACGAAGCACGAGGCGTTGGAGCTTGACTTGAAGACGAGAGAGTCTGAGCTTGCCACGGCCCGTGAGAGTGCGAAGAGTGCCAAGGACGAGGCCCAGAAGGCCCTTCAGGAGATCGACACGATGAAGAAGATAGCGGTGGGTAAGTCTTTCTATATGCAAAGCAAGCATGCAAGGGTGAATTACCGATTACTTACCCGAATCCGGAGCTCTTCAGGAGCATTCGCAGATTTGCCCCGCAGTGTGTCTGATGCCACTAAGGATAGCAATGGGTCGGGTTTGGATCGGGTTGAACAATCTCAAATCCATATCCATGTCCATGATGACAGTCTTTGCCCGCCCATGAAAAAATCCATGGGTGAAATATTGTGTCCATGTCCAAATCCGATGGATATCCATACCCATTGGATATCCATTAGGTCCTCTCGAGACATATAAATAAGACATAACACAATATTAACATAAACTCTTCCATTCTTCACCTCGTGGTAGGCTAGGCTTCACTTATGGTAAATTAACATCCACTAACAACCTAAGATCATTTAGTATTTTTCTAACAGATGAGAATGACGAGTCATTTAAGAAGGAGGTAAAAATAAGGAAAGGGGTGTTGGAGTATGTTACAGAGGGGATTGAATGTCAACTAAAAAAAGTTATGATGGGGATTGTGTAATTTCTTATGCATGTTGTAGATAAAAAAAGTGTAAAATTGTTTTGGGACATATGACCGTGGGGCAGGGGTAACAGATTTTTCCCCATTAAGTCATACTATCGGGTCGGGTTTGGGTATATCCATGGGTACAAGATTATATCCATGCCCTATCCACGAACAATCGGGTCGGGTTTGGGCACCGCCCATGGACACAAAAGCATATCCAAACCCTATCCATTCGGGTCGGATATCCATGGATGTCCATGTCCATGGATAAAATTGCCATCCTTAGATGCCACACTATTCTACCAGGCCGAGGACAGAAGCTCGACGGAGAAGCTGTTCTGGTCTCAGTATGCTGAGGCCGAACTTCCAGTGCCAATGAGCGACCAGCTGAAGTAGATGGCCGAGCTACACAAGGCGGCCGATCAGGCCATGAAGGGCTTCATAGTCCGGTTGTGGCCTGGCGACGCCCATCCGAACAGCTTCTTCAGCCTGGTGAGGCGGCTTGTGGATGCCTGCCCACAGCTGGAGGTCGTCAGGCGATCCATCTGCATTGAAGGTGCACGCCGGACCTTCGCCCGTGTGAAACACAGTGGGTCAAGATAGACGCCATGAAGCTTATCAAGGAGGGGTCGCCGGAGGGCAAGGAGCACCGCCACCCCGAGATGTACTACGAGGGTGTTCTGCCGGGCGCCCGTCTTATCGCTGATGAGTGTTCACAAAATGTAATATTTGAATGAGACTTGCTCGTTTTTTATCCTGTGTAATGAAAACTTGTTTCATATGCGGTATGCAACGCTTGTGTGAATTTAAAATATTACCTTATGTTTGGCTATTTATCCAATCTGAGAGATGACTAGTCCTCGACTTCTGCCCCCATGCCATGAGTGTCGGGGTGTTCGGGATAAACCTGAGCACTCTTGTTCCCATGTTTGGGTCCTTCGAGGGAGGTGCTCAGCACAACGAACAAGGCAACCGGACTAATAATGCTTTATCACTCTCACTTAGCCATAGAATTCTATAATTTTAAATTTCGGCGAAGCCCCTGGTATTCGGAAGGCCGAACTCGGGGCGCGATACATGCCTGTAAGCCGGACGGAGCCGGCCCCTCGCGCTAAGCAGCATAAGTCTTTAGGGACTCGAAAAACCTCGCCGAACAGCGACCAGTCTCTCACCTTATCATGACAGTCAGTTTTAGCTTTCTCTACTGAGGTGCTCTGCCCGGCAGAACCAGGGCACAATCGCAGTAGTTCTCCTAGCGCTACCTTAGCCGATAGAGCGGAACATAAGGTACCAAAACATAGGAGCCAGGCAAACCCAACATTTGACCAAAGACATGATTTGGAGCCGATGCATATAATGCTATAAGTTCGGGGTGCCGCACTTGTGAAAGTGTTCGGACTTTTTACACCATATTGTGGGTACGTATGCCCCTGGTGCATTGGCCGTACCAGAGTGTACGGTTGCTAGGCGTCATTAATGAACACATAGATATGCATACATATAACAAAAGTGCGATAATAATTGTAATGTCATACATTGTATATTAAAAAATTGCATCAAAGCAGAGTGATACAGATAGTGTAATGAGCAAAAGAGTAGGACTATGTCCCTTCCAAGGGCAAGCTGAGGAATTATGTGAAATCTATAATCCACCTGGGAATTCCATAGTCGTCGGCCTCCTTGGTTGCTGTATCATGTGTTCGGCAATAGAGCTGCCGGACAGTGTTTCCAGAGATTGAAGTCCTGAAAGAAAAAGAGAAACAAACAAACAGGAAGCCCCTGGTGCGGTTTAGGCCGCGTTTTGGGACGTGCTGTAGTTGTGCCTCCCCCTCCCCATCTGTGCCCATGGTATTTTTAATGCGTAATGATGTATGCGCGGCACGAACAATGTCGTTGGGCTGGGATTGGGGTGGCACTACTAGGGAAAAGCCTATACACAGAATCTTACCAGTAGCGCGCTATAAAATCAGGCGCTGCTGCTAAGTAGCAGTAGCGCGGGCTGTGGAAACTTGCTGCTGAAACAAGTTTATCAGTAGCGCACGCACTCCAAGCGGCGCTACTGCTAAAATTCCCACGCCGCCGCCGCGAGGCCAGTTATAGCAGCAACGCATTAAAATAGACAACGCTACTGCTACGTAACGTAGCAGCAGCGCATTCAGGCAATAATCGCTACTGCTAAATTAACTACAGATCTCACTAGCCTCATCCACAGATCACACTCACACACACTCACGGTCTCCTCCTCACCCCCCGCGCCGCCGGTCCTCCCCCGTCGCCCCTCCCCCGATCTGCGCCGCTATCGCCTCATCCTCCTCGCTGGACTTGGTACCGGCCTCCTCCTCCGTCCTCCCTCCACTCGCCGCTGGCTGCCCCCTCCTCGCTCCGCCTTTCTCCTCGATCCGTCCTCCCTCCACTCGCCGCCGGCCGGCCCCTCCTCGCTCCGCCTTCCTCCTCCGTCCTACTGTCTTCTCCCTCCTCGAGTTGCCCCTCCTTGTCCCTCCTCCCTGATACATTTTGATTTAGTAGGCTTTCATATGTAACATTTTGATTTAGTTGATTTAGTATGCTAGTTGATTTAGTATGCTTGTTGATTTAGTCGATTTAGTTGATATGATTCAGTTGATTTAGTAGGCTAGTTGATTCAGTTGATTTAGAACATTTTGATTTAGTTTATTTAGTAGGCTAGTTGATTTAGTTGATTTAGTAGGCTAGTTGATTTAGAACATTTTGATTTAGTTGATTTAGTAAAATGGCGCCACCACCAGCACCACTATGTCGACTGTGCAAGTCAAGGTGCGCCAGCAGCCTTGCAACTGGCAAGCTGTTCGGCATCTACTTCCTTCCAAGTTTTCGTCATGCGGCGGTAAGAAATTAGATGGAATGTAACAACTATTTTATTTTTAGTGTTGGCATTACTGCATTGTGTCATTTTGCTTTTCTTACACAGATCGTCCCATGCAATGTGAGGTTGAAATTTAACAAGCTGACAGGAGACACTGTGACATTTGAGGCTCCTGGGGGGCCGTACACTATGGAGGTCGAGAAAGGACGCAATATGTCGCAGATTGGAGGAGATGGATGGGCCCGTTTCCTCGCTCGCATGCGTCTTACTGGTGGTGAGTTGATCAGATTCTCCTTCAGAGTAGAAAGACCCAAGCTGGTTCTCATTTATATCAACCTGGTGGAAGATGATGAAGATGACGAAGATGATGAAGATAATGAGGACCCACTCAATGAAGATGATGAGAACCCACTTCATGAAGCCATCGTAGCTCAAAGAATGAGGCTGAGCGAGGAGGAGGTGTGCAACCTATGGGACATAATTCCGCCACATGATGACTTTGTCGGGGTGCCATTCGTGACCCGCCTGACAAGTACCATGGTCGATCGGCATGAAATGGTATGTTATACGTACTGCATGTAGTAATTTGATGATATATATATATGCTTTATTGTTATACTTACAAATGCAAATTATCCGATTATATGCTTAGTGAATCTGATGATATGCTTAGTGTAGAGTCCAATGATATGCTTTGTGGAATCTAGTCGATGATATACTTTAGTGTAGAGTCTGATCACATGCTTAGGCTATTTATTAATTGATATGTTTTTCTTATTCAGAGATTGCCAAAGAACCTATCTGTGAGTTGTGGTATCGAGCCTGATGAAGAAGCCTCAGTTGGACTACGCCTTACCGCAAGGGGCTCCGTCACCACATGTACTTACCGCATGGGCACAGATGGTCGCACACACTTGAACTCGGTTGGGTGGAAGAGATTCCTCGTTGGCAAGAATCTTCGTGCTGGACAGGCCATCCTAATTACTATCAGGAATACCCACCGCCCAGGTTTGAGGATGATGATCGTCGTTGATATCATCTAGAACTACATATGTGTATGTGGCTATATCATCTAGAACTACATATGATGATCGTCGTCGATATCATGTAGAACTACATATGATGATCGTCATTGATATCATCTAGAACTAAATATGATGATTGTCGTCGATGTCACCTTGTGCTGCTTGAGGATGCATGTTGAGTATATATGAAATTGTTATCTAGTACTCCCTCGGTTCCAAATTACTCGTCGTGGTTTGAGTTCAAATTTGAACTAAAACCACGATGAGTAATTTCGAACCGAGGGATTACTACCTAGTACCTATAATGCTTTATGAAATTGATATCTAGTAGTACCTAGTATCTGGAAATTGTAGTTTATCGAAGCCGGAATGGGGAAATTGTGAAATATATAACAGTAGCGCTGGAGCGGGAAATCGCTACAGCTAAGTAATAGCAGCGCGTTCCTGAAAAGCGCTGCTTCTATAGTCAATAGTGGTAGCGCGGATAGAGGCAGCGCTACTACTAAGAGTTAGCTGTAGCGCCTTATTGGTAGCGCGGGTACCCGCGCTGCTGATAGGCCTAAAACCCGCGCTGCTGCTAGCCTTTTCCCTAGTAGTGTGGCCATCGTATTGCTACACGAGCTCAGATCATGTCAGGCGGTCTATTTTCCGATTGCCCTGAGCGCGCTTGAAGGTGTCCGGGCTTTGAAACGCCGAACTGGTAGATTGCCTTGAGAGGCTGCTTTGCACTTCTGCTGCGAGGGTCGCGGTGTGCTCCTCTGTTCGGAGAGAGCGCTCTGTGTTTCCATTGACTGTAATAACTCCGCGAGGTCCTGGCATCTTGAGCTTGAGGTATGCATAATGTGGTACCGCATTGAATCTAGCGAATGCGGTTCATCCGAGCAGTGCGTGATAACCACTGCAGAACAGGACTATATCAAAGATTAACTCTTTGCTTCGGAAGTTATCCCGGGATCCGAAGACCACTTCCAGTGTAATTGAGCCTATGCAGTGGGCCTCTATGCCTGGAATGACGCCTTTAAAGGTCGTCTTTGTGGGTTTGATCCTTGAAGGGTCTATGCCCATTTTGCGCACTGTGTCCTGATAAAGCAGGTTCAGGCTGCTGCCGCCGTCCATAAGGACTCGAGTGAGGTGAAATCCGTCGATGATTGGGTCTAGGACTAGTGCGGCGAATCCCCCGTGATGGATACTAGTGGGGTGGTCCCTGCGATCGAAGGTGATCGGACAGGAGGACCAAGGGTTGAACTTTGGGGAGACTGGCTCCAACGCATATACGTCCCTAAGCGCACACTTCTGCTCCCTCTTGGGGATGTGGGTTGCATATGTCATGTTCACCGTCCGCACTTGCGGGGGAAACCTTTTTTGTCCTCTAGTGTGCGGCTGCTGGGGTTCTTCGTCGTCATTGCTATGCGGCCCCTTGTCCTTGTTTTCGGCGATTAACTTGCTGGCCTGCTTGAACACCCAACAATCCCTGTTGGTGTGATTGGCTGGCTTGTTTGGGGTGCCGTGTATTTGGCACGCACGATCGAGTATACGGTCCAAGCTGGACGGACCCGGCGTACTTTGTTTGAATGCCTTTTTCCGCTGATCGGGTTTAGAGCCTTTGAATCCGGCGTTGACTGCCCTATCCTCAGTACTTTCACCGTTAATGCGGCGCTTATGCTTGTTGCGACGCGACCTGCTGTTGCCGTCCTTGGTATCTGAGGTACCATGGTTCTTTAATATGTTGTTACTGCGAGCCAACCAGCTGTCTTCTCCCGCACAAAAGTGGGTCATGAGTGTCGTGAGGGCTGCCATAGATTTCGGCTTTTCCTGAACAAGGTGTCGGGCTAGCCACTCGTCTCGGATGTTGTTCTTGAAAGCTGCTAGGGCCTCCGCATCCGGACAGTCGATGATTTAGTTTTTCTTTGTAAGGAACCGAGTCAAGAATTGCCTGGCCGACTCTTCTGGCTGCTGAATTATGTGGCTCAAGTCATCGGCGTCTGGTGGTCGCACATAAGTGCCCTGAAAGTTGTCGAGGAATGCGGCTTCCAGATCTTCCCAACAGCTAATGGAGTCCGCTGGCAAGCTATTAAGCCAATGCCATGCTAGTCCTTTGAGTTTTAGTGGGAGGTACTTGATGGCATATAAGTCATCACCGCGGGCCAATGGGATGTGGAGGAGGAAGTCCTCAATCCATACCGCGAGATCTGTTGTGCCGTCGTATGATTCAATGTTTACAGGTTTGAAACCTTCTAGGAATTGATGTTCCATTACTTCGTCTGTGAAGCATAAGGGGTGTGCGGCGCCTCTGTATTGGGCTATATCGCGACGCAGCTCGTATGGGTCCTGCCCGCTGTGTTCGGCCCGGCCGGATTTGCTTTTACTGTATCCGGCGTGACGTTTACCGTCTCGTAGAGTGGTGCGCCCTCGTGATCCGTAGATCGATCTTGAGTGCTTTGCTTTGTCCTCCAATATGTCTCGCAGGTCTGGCGTATCTCCCCATGCCTTTTTATTTGGATGGCATTGGGGTGGAGGCCGAGCTTTCGGCAGGAATGCCTCTCTATCGTGGCCATGAGGTGGCCGGTTAGCCGTATCATACGCTTCTTCCTCCAGTCGGGGTAGTAACCTGCGCCTTGGGTAACTCTTGGAGGGACGCTCGAGTTTATATTCCTCAGCTGCGAGGACTTCAGTCCATTTGTCAGCTAGCAGATCTTGATCAGCTTGAAGCCGATGCTGCTTTTTCTTCAGGCTATTTGCTGTGGCCATAAGCCTGCGCTTGAAGCGCTCTTGTTCGACGGGATCCTCTGGTACGGCAAATTCATCGTCGCCGAGGCTTGCCTCGTCTTCGGAGGGGGGCATGTAATTGTCATCCTCCTCCTCTCCGCCAGCCGCCTTCTCTGGAGAGCTGGCACCTTCATCCTCCTGATCTAACTCTTGCTGGAGGGGGTTTTCGTTGATTTTGGCACTATCCGGAGTGTTATTATCTCCTGTGTCGGTATCACCACTTTTGCTTTGGCGGGACTTAGAGCGGCGCCGCTGTCGTCGGTGCTTGGGTTGCTTCTTGGAGGGGTGATCCTCCGCTATCTCATCGCCGTTGCCTTCATTGGGTGTATCCACCTGTCACAACCCCAGTTCAGCCCTTGCTTGTCTTTGCATCATGATCTTGCATCATGATTAAATTCCATTAAAATTTGAAATGGGGATTGCCTAAACCCTAGCATTAAAGGAATTAACTAGGTTCAAACTTAAAACTTTTCAATGAACCCAAAATGCCCTTCATAAATGTAACACCCTCGATGCGACTATAGCTCCCACGTGTCGAGGCACGACTTAGAGACATAATCGCATTGAAGGCATATGTCGCAAGTTAGGCAATCTTCACAACATCCCATGTAATATGAATAAAAAAGGGGAGAACATAGGTGGCTTACACTCGCCACGTCACATCAGAGTACATAAATAACATACATCATCCAAACACTCATGGCCCGACTACGACGCCAAAATAGAAGATAACCCAACATGCGACATGGTCCCAATCACCCCCAACTGGGCACCACTACTGATCATCGGGAAAGGAAACATAGTAACGCTGAGAGTCCTCGTCGAACTCCCACTTGAGCTCGTACTCGTCACCTGGAGCGGAATCACCTGGACCTGCATCTGGAGCTATAGTATCTGTGAGCCACAGGGACTCAGCAATCTCGCACCCTCGCGATCAAGACTATTTAAGCTTATAGGAAGGAAAGGCAAGTATATGTGGAGCTGCAGCAAGCGACTAGCAAGTATGGTGGCTAACTTATACGCAAAAGAGAGCGAGAAGAGGAGGCAAAGCGCGAGTAAGAAACTAGAGAGCAACCTACGCAAACATTACTCCAACACCGTGTCCACTTACTGGACTCCGCCGAGAAGAGGCCATCACGGTAACACACTCAGTTGATTCATTTTAATTAATTAAGGTTTAAGTTATCTACAACCGAACATTAACAAATTCCCATCTGCCCATAACCGCGGGCACGACTTTTGAAAGTTCAATCCCTGTAGGGGAGTCCCAACTTAGCCCATGACAAGCTCTCACGGTCAACGAAGGAGTAGACCTCCTCCCAAGACGTTCCGATCAGACTCGGTATCTCGGTAACTCAAGACACTTCGACAGGTTAAAACAAGACCAGCAACACCGCCCGAATGTGCCGACAAATCTCGATAGGAGCTGCACATATCTCTTTCTCAGGGCACACTCAGATGAGCGCTCCATACAACTAAAACCAAACCTCGAGTTTCCTCGAGGGGGCGCTGCACAGGACTCTAGTTTGGACCAACACTCAGAGGAGCACTGGCCCGGGGGGGTTTAAAATAAGATGACTAGCGGGCTCCGGAAACCCGAGGGAAAAAGAGGCTAGGTGGCAAATGGTAAGACCAAGGTTGGGCATTGCTGGAAAAGCTTTAATCAAGGCGAACTATCAAGGGGTTCCCATTATAACCCAACCGTGTAAGGAACGCAAAATCCGGGAACATAACACCGATATGACGGAAACTAGGGCGGCAAGAGTGGAACAAAACACTAGGTGAGAGGCCGAGCCTTCCACCCTTTACCAAGTATATAGATGCATTAAGATAACATGGCAATATAATGATATCCCAAGAAGTAAATAAATGATGTTCCAACAAGGAACGACCTCCAATCTTCACCTGCAACTAGCAACGCTATAAGAGGGGCTTAGCAACGCGGTAACATAGCCAATCAACGGTTTGCTAGGACAAGGTGGGTTAGAGGTTTGACATGGCAATTGGGAGGCTGACAAGCAAATGGTAGGCATCGTAGCATTGGCATAGCAAAGAGCGAGCAAACTAGCATAGCAAAGATAGTAGTGATTTCGAGGGTATGATCATCTTGCCTGCACAGTTGTCAGAGTTGACTGGATCCTCACAAGCAAACTCAACGGGCTCCTCGGTAGCAAACTCGTCTCCCGGCTCTACCCAAACAAGACAAACAAGCAACAAGGATACAATCAACCACGTGCAAAGATCAAGCGTTACGATGAAATGATGATATGCTATGCGGTATGCGATGCGGGATGCAAAATGCAAGATATGACAGGAAATACATGAATCTGGCCTCAACATGGAATTCCAAGGGTGCCACTGGAAAGATGAGATGAAATCGCTTGAAAACGATACAAAGATCATCGGAATCGTAGTTACGGTTTGGAAATGGCAAGCGTTTTAAGAATGACACCGGTCTGCGATTTACAGCAAGTAGGCATCTAAATGCAATGAAATGAACACGCTACAGCCACCAAACATGACAACAAAATACATGGCAGGGATGCACACAATATTCTTAACAAAAGACTAGCACTGAGCCGCGGCCAATTCATCCATTATGAGGTTCAAACAAGCATGGAAAAAACGCAAATGCAAAACAGATTTCAGACTTAGTGAAATTAACAATTGTCTGAAATTTCAGATCACGAAGCCCTCTTCGGAGCAGCGAGACAACATGATACATGACCTGATTAAGACAAGTAAGAACATGGCATGGAGCTACTCAACAAGTTTAACAAAAGTCCCAAAGTGACCTGGGGCCAAAAGGGATCACAAAATATACTAACGGGCACACGAACAAAGCAAAAACATAATCAGTTTTCAGACTTGGTGAAAACTGAGACATGCTGAAATATAACTCACGAAGGCATGTAAACAAGCTCGATGCACTCACCACGGTGCAAGTCATGGCAAGGTAGGCATACATCCATTAAGAAGGCACAAAATACAAGCTAGAAATGGCAAGAACAATGGCATAGCATGCACGGATCAACTACAACAACATCGGCAAAATCGCAAACGAGTTGACGATCTGCCCAGATTCACCATGAAGCAAAAGTAGAGCTTGATTGACTCAAGCTAGGGTGCTCCATAATTGCAAACAAAGACAAGGATGGATAGATCATAACATGATTAACAAAACTCCTTTACTGATCATCCTCAAAATAGGTACGGATCACTAGGAAACAAGCTGAACATATGGCATCATGAACTAAATAATCCTAGACTTAGTGAAAACAACTAAGTCCCTGAAAACTGATTTACCGGGTGCCTCACTTTGCAAGCTTGCACAAGTCACCACACACATCCTAAAAATGCATGGGTTGCACCTCTAGAAAGAAGACAAAATGCTTAACAAAACATATGAAGGACTCACAGGCATAGCATGCGCACATTAATCATGGCAAAAATGACAAAAGTCTAAGATGAACTAGCAGATCTGACAATTAACTCACGAAGCCTCCTTCTAACAGCATTTTGGGCATCAAGATGAGCTCAAATGAAAATGATGCAATGGAATTAAATGACGTACTCGTCGAGGCGAACATTTTGATATACTGTTCACCGCCGGAGTTCTTGCCGGAGAGGAAGAAGAGGAGGCCGGAGCTTGGGAGGAGAGGTCGGGCCGGGGCGGCGAGGAGGCGGCGAGGGGCGGCCGGCCGGGCGGCGGGGAGGCGCGGTCGCCCGCGGTGGCGCGGTGG